>NW_027507758.1:609541124-609858624 GCF_037356315.1 Lithobates pipiens
CCTCTGTTCTGCCTCAAGTGCCCTGTCCATTATTCCACGCCGCGTATGCTCCAAGAGGTGGACAAGAGGTACAGTGTCACTGATGCATGCACTGTCACTGCTCACCATCCTTATGGCCTCCTCAAACGGTGACAGGACAGTGCATGCATCCCTGATCATGCCCCACTGGCGTGGTGAGAAAAAACCAAGCTCCCCTGACCCTGTCCTGGTGCCGTAGTCGCACAGGTACTCATTGATGGCCCTCTGCTGCGTGTGCAGCCGCTGCAGCATGGCCAATGTTGAGTTCCATCTGGTGGGCATGTCACATATAAGGCGGTTCTTGGGCAGGTTCAACTCCTTTTGGAGCTCAGCCAGACGAGCACAGGCATTAAATGATCGGCGGAAATGCACACAGACTTTCCTGGCCTGCTTCAGGACATCATGTAAGCCGGGGTACCTGCCCAAGAACCGCTGCACCACCAGGTTAAGGACGTGAGCTACACAGGGCACATGGGTCAGTTGTCCCTGTCGGAGGGCGGAGAGGAGGTTGGTGCCATTGTCGCAAACCACCATTCCTGGCTTAAGCTGGCGTGGTGTCAACCACCTCTCGGCCTGCCCCTACAGAGCTGACAAAACATCCGCCCCAGTGTGGCTCCTGTCCCCCAAACAAACCAGCGCAAGCACGGCATGGCATCGTTTTGCCTGCGTACTTGCGTAGCCCCTGGAACGCCTACGGAGCACCGCTGGTTCTGAGGACAGAGCACTGGAAGAGGCCATGGAGGAAGAAGAAGAGGAGGGGGTGGAGGAGAGAGGTGTGTCACAACCAATAGTAGCATTTTGGAGGCGTGGTGGCGGAACAACCTCCAACACTACTGCACCTTGTCCTGCATCCTTCCCAGCAGCCAGAAGAGTGACCCAATGGGCCGTGAAAGACAGGTAACATCCCTGTCCATGCCTGCTGGACCATGAGTCAGCGGTAATATGCACCTTACCGCTGACCGTCCTGTCCAGCGAGGCAAGGACATTGCCTTCCACATGCCGGTAGAGAGCCGGAATCGCCTTCCATGAGAAAAACTGGCGTTTGGGGACCTGCCACTGAGGAACCGCACATTGTACAAACTCACGGAAGGGGGCCGAGTCTACCAACTGAAAAGGCAGCAGTTGAAGTGCTAGCAATTTAGCCAAGCTAGCATTCAACCACTGGGCATGTGGATGGCTGGGAGTAAACTTCTTCCGCCGGTCCAGCAGCTGGGGTAGGGACATTTGCCTGCTATAATCGGACGTGGATGTACCACTAGCAGAGTTCCCGGAAGCACTTGGCTGTGACACACCTAATTCTACACCTTCATTCCTCTCAGAGCAGGTTTCAGAGAGGACTGAAGGTCTAGTGGGGTTGGAGATGCCAGCTGATGAGGAGCAAGGAGAGGTCCGCTTTGTTCTTTGGTGTAGGTCTTTGAGGTACGCTTGCCAACGAGCTGCATGGCAGGTCAACATATGTCTGGTCAAGCATGTGGTGCCCAAGCGGCTGATGTTTTGGCCACGTGAGATACGCTTGAGACATATGTTGCAAATAGCAGCGGTGCGATCTGATGCACTCGTCTCAAAAAAGGCCCACACCAAAGAACTTTTAGAATAATGCGCAGAGGAAGCGCTCTGCGCAGGCGGAGCTCTGCGGTGTGATTCAGTCGGTGTGCTGCCCCTAAGCTGGCCCCCGGAGGGCATCCTGACTCGTTGGACATGTGCCTCCTCCTCCTCCTCCTCCTCCTCCCTCCTTCCAGGCACCCACGTGGAGTCAGTGCCCTCATCATCCCCTCCCTCTTCATCGCTGTAGCAAACCTGGCAGTATGCTGCAGCTTGTGGAACATGACTGCCAGATTGCTGTCCTTCTTGAGCATCCCCTCTCTCTGTGCTCACGCTACTGCCTTCCTCTAGCTGAGTGTCATCATCTGAGCCCACCAAACACTGGGCATCCTCCTGGAGCATGTACCCAACACTGTGCTCAAAGAGTTCAGGAGACTCCTCAGGAGGACGTGGTGGGTCTAGGGAAGGAGTCACTGATGATGACATTGAGAGGAGGGAAGACGATGCGTTGGCAGCTGCTTTGCTACTACCCTGAGACTGGGTGAGAGAGGATGAGGAGGATGAAGAGGGCTTGGTCATCCACTCTACCAAGTCGTTGGCATGTTGCGGTTCAACATGTCCAGCTGCAGAAAAGAAGGACAAGCATGTCCCATGGCCACGTGCTGATGACAATGCACCGCGTCCACGACCAGCACTGTTGTCTCTAGACACAGAGCCTGCTTGCCCTCTTTTATCGGCTCGCGCCTGTCTGCCTCTCCTTGCTGGCCTTCCAGACATGGTAATGGCCTGAAGGGAGTTGGGTAAAACAGTAGTTGGGTAGTTTATATTGTGCTGGAGGCACACAACACCCACTAATTCCTGCAGATGCCTTTTTTATAGAACAGCAGAGATAAAGGGGTATATACAGATGTATACTGTGCTGTGCTGGAGGCACACACAACTTCCAATAACTCCTGCAGATGGCAATTGGGCTCAAATAGAGAACAGCTATGTAGGTGGATTATAGCGGTATGTACTGGGTACAGAGCACGCAGACAGCACGCACTATATCCTGACACTACTGACTGCAAGCTCTATTGTTAAAGATGGACCACTAGCTATATAGGTGAGGTGAATATCACGGTGTATACTGCGGTCAGGGCACGCAGACAATAACCAGAAAACAGCAGAGATAAAGGGGTATATACAGATGTATACTGTGCTGTGCTGGAAGCACACACAATTTCCAATAACTCCTGCAGATGGCAATTGGGCTCAAATAGAGAACAGCTATGTAGGTGGATTATAGCGGTATGTACTGGGTACAGAGCACGCAGACAGCACGCACTATCTCCTAACACTACTGACTGCAAGCTCTATTATTAAAGCTAGATCACTAGCTATATAGGTGAGGTGAATATAGTGGTGTATACTGCGGTCAGGGCACAGACAATAACCACTACACAAGAGCAAGATAGGAAATCAGCCAAAAACGATTGGTGTGTAACTGTGTTGAAGGTACACAGAACACCCACTGCTTCAGATGCCAACACACTACACGAGGCCGCCTCAAAGGCGGCCTTATATAGTGTGGGGCGTGCACTACACAGCCTGAGCTATGATTGGCCACAGGCATCCTGCCTGTGGCCAATCATGGCTCTCCTCGCTGCTGGCGCTGCGATTGGCCAAGCATGCGGGGTCACAGTGCATGCTTGGCCAATCACGAGCCAGCAATGCACTGCGCCATCGCAGTGCATTGTGGGCCGCGCGCGCCACACGAATTTTGACACGAACGGACCAAGAGTTCGGATTTCGCCGAACGGACGAACAGCCAATGTTCGAGTCGAACGTATGTTCGACTCGAACACGAAGCTCATCCCTAGTGTTGGTGTTGCCACAACACTGTAAGCCCTCAAAGTTACTCTTGGTGGACACTGGAACGCCCTGCTGTGAACTATTATATCAAGAATTGTAATTACATGCCATTGTTGAACAGTGGTAAAAAAATTGGACCTTTGGTGGTGGTGGTGTTGCCCCAACACTGTAAGCCCCCACAGTTACTTTCAAAAATTGTAATTACATGTCCCTGTTGAACAGGGGCAGAAAAATTGGGCCTTAGGCACTGGTACTGGTGCCACAACACTGCAACCACTCACAGATACTCTAGTTGGAGTGCAGGAATGAGCCCTGCTGCAAAGTACAGCATCAAAAAAATGTAATTACACACTCCTGTTAAACAGGAGCTGAAAAAGTGGGCCTTAGGCACTGGTGCTGGTGCCACAACACTGCAACCCCTCACAGATACTCTAGTTGGAGTGCAGGAATAAGCCTTGCAGCAAGTATTGCATAAAAATTGTAATTACATGCCCCTGTTAAACAGGGGCTGGAAAATTGGGCCTTAGGCACTGGTGCTAGTGCCACAACACTGCAAACCCTCACAGATATTGTAGTTGAGCGCAGCAACGAACCCTCCTGCAAAATGTTGCATAAAAAATTGTAATTACACACCCCTGTTAAACAGGGGCTGAAAAATTGGGCCTTAGGCACTGGTGCTGGTGCCACAACACTGCAACCACTCACAAATATTGTAGTTGAGCGCAGCAATGAACTCTCCTGCAAAATAATGCATCAAAAATTTTAATTACAAGCCCCTATTAAACAGGGGATGGAAAATTGGGCCTTAGCCACTGGTGGCGGCGCCCAGAACCAAAAATGTTCTTGCAAGCTATCAGCATGATCATTAAGGAGGAAGAGGATAGTCACTCAGCATCAGCATAGGCAGTCTTGAAGGGATCTGACATTTCAAAAAAAATTATTCGGTTTCATCAGCATCAGGTGCTTGGTAGCTGGTGGTGATCCAAGACTGATTCATTTTCATGAAGGTCAGTCGATCAACCGAGCCATCCGCATGCCCAGCCATCCGCTGGGCATGCGGATGGCTGGGAGTGAACTTCTTTCGGCTTTGCAGCAGCTGGGTCAGGGAAATTTGCCTGGTACAATCGAACGTTGGTGTACCGATAGCAGATTGCCCGCAAGTACTTGGCTGTGACACACCTAGTTCTACACCTTCATTCCTCCAAGGGCAGGTTTCAGAGATGACTGAAGGTATAGTGGGGTGGGAGATCCCAGCTGCTGAGGAGCAAGGAGAGGTCTGCTTTGTTCTTTGGTGTGGATCTTTTAGGTACACTTGCTAATGGACTGCATGGCAGGTCGACATATGTCTGGTCAAGCGTGTGGTGCCCAAGCAGCTGATGTTTTGGCCATGCGAGATACGCTTGAGACATATGTTGAAAATAGCAGCAGTGCGATCTGATGCACTCATCTCAAAAAAGGCTCACACCAAAGAACTTTTGGAATAACGCTGCAGAGGCAGCACCCTGCCCATGTGGAGCTCTGCAGTGTGATGAAGTCAGTGTGCTGCTCTTAAGCGGGCCCCTGGAGGGCATCCTGCCTTGTTGGAGATGTGCCTCCTTCTCCTCTCTCGTATCAGGCACCCACGTGGAGTCAGTGACCTCATCAACCCCTCCTTCCTCATCACTGGATAAAACCTGGCAGTATGCTGGAGCTGGGGGAACATGACTGCCAGATTGTTGTCCTTCTTGGGTATCCCCTCTCTCTGGGCTAACGTTACTGCCTTCCTCTAGCTGGATATCATCATCAGAGCCTTCAAAATGCTGGGCATCCTCCTGAAGCATGTACCCAACACTGTGGTCAAACAGTTTGGGGGACTCCTCAGGAGGACATGGTGGGGCTAGGGAAGGAGTGACTGGTGCCATTGAGCAGAGAGAAGAAGCCACGTTGGCAGCTGCTTTGCCAGACAAAGTACCGTTAGCCTGGGTGAGAGGATGAGGAGGATGAGGATGAGTCATCCACTCCACTAAATCTTCGGCATGTTGCATCTCATCATGGCCAGCTGCGTAAAAAAAGGACAAACATGTCTCATGGTCACGTGCTGATGAGGATGCACCGTGTCCACGACCAGCACTGTTGCCTCTAGACACAGAGCCTGCTTGCCCTCTTTTATTGGCTCGTGACTGTCTGCCTCTCCTTGATGGCCTGCCATGAGATGTAGCTGCACAAAGCTGGGTCATATATATACTGATATACTGCAGCTAGCAGAATCAACTGCCTGCCTGCAGTTTTATTAGTATGAGAACACCAGCAATTTGGGTAGCTTTAAGTGCACACTGTGCAGAGTACACAGTACACCAACTGTAATTACTACATCTGCCTGCTGTATAAAATCAGAAGAACACCAGCAATTGGGGTAGCTTTAGATGCACACTGTGCAGATGACACAATACACCAACTTTAATTACTACAGCTGCCTGCAGCTAGGATCAGCAGAACACCAGCAATTGGGGTAGCTTGTATGGAGTACATATTACATCAACTGTAATTACTGCAGCCGCCTGAACAGAACACCAGCAATTGGGGTAGCTTTTTTTTTTTTAAATGTATATTTATTGAGAAAAAATTTTCATTTACAGAACAAAAATAAGATTGCTTCCAATACATACAAACAAAGTTAACATTGCAAGTATAACAGCAAAAACCGCCACTGGCGGGATATCAAATGTTGGTATCTTGATATAAAACATTGGGGGGAAAGGAAAAAGGATACACCACAGGTCTGCAAATAAAGATGCAAAAGTAAACCAAATGCCGAAAATTATATAGGTGATGTAGGGATAGGATCCCGGGGGAAAGCCTCAGGGAGGCTGGCCCGGGGGCTCACATCCAAACAGTAGGGTGTTGCCTCAGGGTTCAGTATGGAGTTGTCCCATCTATCCCATATTTTAAAAAATTTAGGTAGGGAGTCCTGTGCCAAGGCAGTCATATGTTCCATTCTGCGTATGTTTGCCACCGCGGATATCAATTGTGAGTGATTGGGTGGGGAGGAGGACAGCCAAAGCGCAGGAATCACTCTCTTGGCAGCTAGAAGGACATATGCTGTCATCTTCTTAGCGCTTTTAGATAGTGTTGCCACCGGCAAGCCCAGTAAATAATGCCTAGGATCCAAAGGGATATCAATCCCCAGCACCGTATGGAGCAGGGATTGGACCATAGACCAAAAGGGTACAATCATAGGGCAACTCCAAAAAATATGAAAATGTGTGCCCTCATGACGCAGACATCTCCAACACAGCTTAGATATAGAGGGATCGTATTTATGCAACATTTCAGGAGTCTTGTACCAGAACATCAGTATCTTATAAGCCGTCTCTCTCTGCTCCACACACCTAGAGACTTTGGAGGTAGACATCCAGATATCCTGCCATTGAGAGGTAGTTAAGGGAGACTGCAAAACAGAGGTCCATCTCCTCATATAGAGGTGAGTGTCCGTGTTGGGGGTGGTTGAGTCATGAAGTATGCTATATATGGAGGATATTAGACCCTTCTGGCAAGGACCCTGGGAGCATAAGGTTTCAAAGGTACTAGGGTTGACCAAAGCCAGATCTGGGGATCTGGATTGAAAATAGTGTTTGAATTGAAGATATGAGAAAATAAGTTGTTTCGGGATATCATACTTATTCTGAAGCTCTGGAAAGGATAGAAATTTACGGGATATCGGATGTACCAAGTGGCGAAGTTGGAAGACACCCGAACTAAACCAGGGGAACATGTTCTTCAGGGAAAGGCTGTCTGGAAGGTCTGGGTTGAAAATAACATTCAGCAAAGGTGAGCATGGAGAAGAGAGAGAGAACCTTTTGTGACATTTTTTCCATATGGATAAAGAAAATAGCATCGGCCCCAGAAGTATGCGTTTAAGCTGGACCATAGAGGAGGGCAAATCTGACCACAGCATAGAGCACGGGTGAACCGGACTGACAACGCTCATCTCTAGCTCCGACCATCTACTGGTGGCGAAATACGACGACCAGGAGATAGCCGGTAGGAGGTGAGTCGCATAGAAATACTTCAATATATCAGGAGCTCCCAACCCCCCTTGGGATCGTGGCGCAAAGACCACGGTCTGGGCGATTCTGTGCATTTTATTTCCCCATATGAATTTGGTGAAGGCCCGTTGAATATTTCTAAGCTGAGGCATGGGTATAGCAATTGGTTACGTTTCAAAGAGATATAAAAACTTAGGGAGTATGGCCATTTTTAGTACATTAATCCTACCCAGGAGGGATAGCGGGCAAGTCGACCAGCTTCGGAGCAAGCTATGTGTTTCCGCAATCAGAGAAACAAAGTTGGCCACGTATAAGGAATTATATGTAGCGGTTAAATAATGCCAAGGTACTTGAGGGAAACAGGGCACCAATGGTAGGGGAATTCATTTTTTAACGAAGCTAGAAGTGGGGGAGGGATGTGAATGGGGAGCGCTTCAGTTTTAGTCGTGTTGACCTTATATCCCGAGAGTCTACTGAATGCATCTAGGAGTGTATGAAGTTTGGGAAGGGAGATGTGGGGTTTCGTCAAGGTGAGGAGAATGTCATCGGCAAAAAGCGACAGCTTATAGTCCTTCGACCTGAGGGAAACGCCGCTTATGTCCGGATCATCCCTTATAGCTGCAGCCAAGGGCTCAAGGCATAATATAAACAACAGGGGGGAAAGAGGACATCCCTGTCTAGTACCATTACTATGCGTAAAGAGCGGAGACCTATAAGATGCCAGTTGGACCTGAGACGTGGGTAGCGAGTACAAGGCCTGCAGAGCTGATAGGAAAGAACCAGAAAATCCAAAACGCTGAAGTGTGGCAAACATATACGGCCAACCCAGCCTGTCAAAAGCTTTTTGTGCATCTAAACTTAAAATAATGGCAGGGCGGGATGTCTTGTCGAGCAGGTCTATGAGGTTGATGGTACGTCTAGTGTTGTCACCAGCTCGTCTACCCAGGACAAATCCCACCTGATCATTATGGACCAGGGCGGGAATCATCAAGGAAAGTCGATTAGCTAGAATTTTGGTAAAGATCTTATAATCGGAGTTAAGTAAAGCTATGGGTCTGTAATTATCCGGTAGGGTAGGGGATTTACCCGGCTTCGGGATAACCGTTATGTGCGCATGTAGAAACTGGGAATGAGGTACTATTCCTTTCTGTAAAGAGGAAAAAAGATTTAGTAAATGAGGGCTAAGCGTCGGGAGGAAAGATTTATAATAGATGTAAGGAAGTCCGTCTGGGCCTGGGGACTTGTGGGACGGGAGTGCCTTTACTACCGCTGCCAATTCCTCTGGCGTGACGGCAGCGTTCAGGGTGTCCACCTGAGAAGAGGACAACAATGGCAATTTCAAAGAGGTACAAAAGTCATTAAAGTGTTCTTGGGAGAACACGTGGTTGGGATCGGAGGTCAGGCAGTTATATAATTTTTTATAAAAAGCACCAAAAACTTTAGTCATTGTTAAGGGGCAGTAAGTCGGAGTGCCATCTGACTGTATAAGAAGATCAGGATAAGAGTGAAATGGGCGGGGTTTAAGCTTATTCACCAGCATCCTATGAGGCTTGTTGGCGAACTCGTAAAATTTCTGTTTTGCCCAGAGTAGGGCTTTAGAGCATTTATGCATGTCCAGAGATTTTAACCTTTCGCGTAAGGAGGTCACTGTGCGAAGACGGGACACCGAAGGGGAGGATAGGAGCAGAGCCTCAGCTTTTTGCAATTGCGAAAGGATGTCAAGTCTCTGCGCAGCCGAGTCTCGCTTAAGGCGGGAGCCGGCAGAAATACATATTCCTCTGAAGAAGGCCTTGTGAGCCTCCCATAAGGTGGACACGTCCCGCACAGATCCTACATTCAGTTGAAAAAAGTCAGTTAAGCTTTGGGACAAGTGAGCTTCAGTGACCGGGTCACGGAGAAGGAAATCATTAAGTCTCCAGTGGCAAGTCCGGGGTGTAGAAGTGGAGAAGGCAAGGTCAAGTTGAACCGAGGCATGATCTGACCATGTCATGGGATTCAACTCCGCGGCTACCGCCGACGTCAAAAGAGGTGCCGTTACAAAAATATAATCTCATCTAGAGTACATCTTATGGGGGGGGGGGAATAGAAAGAAAATTGCCGATGTGTAGGGTGTTTAATCCTCCAAATGTCTAGGACAGTGATGGCGAACCTTGGCACCCCAGATGTTTTGGAACTACATTTCCCATGATGCTCATGCACTCTGCAGTGTGATTGAGCATCATGGGAAATGTAGTTCCAAAACATCTGGGGTGCCAAGGTTCGCCATCACTGGTCTAGGAGGTTATGGGACCTAGTGAGTTTGCGAAACGCAGTGGATTGGCGTTCAGATTTACAGGAAGGGTTACCTGAAAATAGGGTTTGTCTATCCCTCCTAGCGGACATAGTCATGTTAAAGTCCCCGCCGATGATCATGAACGGCTGGGCATATGCGCCCAGCGCATCCAAGACCCCAGTGAGGAACTGAACCTGACCCGAGTTGGGGGCATAAATATTAATTATAGAAAGAGAGCGAGATAGGTAGTCACAGTCCAGGAGAATATATCTACCCTGCGGGTCAAGGAAAGAAGACTTCACCCGCAACGGACAGGTTTTTTTAATCAGTATCGCGACCCCGGCTTTACCAGAGGGGTCGGAGGCCATAAAAGAAACCGGAAAATGTTTGGCAGCAAATTGTAGAGAACCCCCTGGGCGGAAGTGAGTCTCCTGGACTAGGACCACATCTGCGTTGGAGGACTTGAACTCCTTCAGAGCCAACCAACGCTTATGAACAGAGTTCAAGCCCTTAACATTATAAGTAAGTACCCTCAAAGCCATTGTGCATGAAGTAAGTGGAGCTTAAAGTACCCATAATTAACATACAGTAACCAAGTATACCTGTACAGACCAAGGAAATACTGGAAATCGTGGTGTATCCTAGGGATGAAAAGCACGTGAAAACATAACATAACAACAATGCATCTAATGAGTGATAAAGAAGGCATCCAAAATAAGCAAAAAATGAAAAAAAGGCCAAAAAAAAGGCCTAAAAAATGAAAAAATAAACCATAAGTAATAGAAAAGAGGCCTGGGGGGTAAAAACCACCCAGGAGTCCGCAGCCGCGGCCGCGGAACAAAAGGAGGCACATCAGGGGGTTCCAGCTCATCTGGAGAGACCCCGCCACCTTCCAGCAAAAGTTACAAGCAATAGGAACAATATACCATAGTCCCAGGCAACCCAAAATTGGGAAGAAAAGAAAAGTCACAACCTATAACTAAGGGTGCGTACATCCCCTGTCAAGGGGAAAAAACATGGTGAAACAGGGACCGAAGTCGAGTCCAACCAGACCTGACGCTTGAGATTTCTCTTCAAGGAGGCAATCTGGGATGCAAGTTACGCTGGGGAGTAGAGAAGGGTTTCTGCGATTTCTGGCGAGCTGGTGTCCAAATCCGTGCCGGAATAGACGAGGGTCTGGGCGTCGTTGGAAGCGGGATGGGGTCCTCATCTGGCAGAGGTGGTAAACCCAGATTGCGTATGAAAGCCTCGCTTTCCTGAAGATCTCTCATGGAGTATTGAGTCCCATCTTTAGAGGCCGAGAGACGAAAGGGGAAACCCCAGCGATACGGGAACTGGTGATTTTGCAGATGCGTAGTCACAGGACGAAAGCTGCGACGTTTGGCCAAGGTTATAGGGGATAAGTCGCTGAAGATTTGTATCTTGGCCCCTTTAAATTCCAGACGGGACTTGTTACGGGTGGCCATGGTCAGCGCTTCTTTGCTGTCGTAGTAGTGGAAGCGCACGATGTCTCTAGGGTTGGCCCCAGCTGGGGGCTTTGGGGCTAGAGACCTGTGGGCCCTATCCAATCTCCAATCTATGTCTGGAATTTTAGGGGCGACAACATTGAAGAGGCTGAGTAAGTATGGTTTAATCTCCCCCTCACTAACCGTCTCAGGGATTCCTCTGATGCGTAGGTTTTGGCGGCGTTCCCTGTTCTCCAGATCCGCCTGTTGAGATTGGAGCTGCGAGACTGATTGCTTCAAACCGGCGTTGTCTTCTTCTAAGACGTGCACATATTGCAGTAGGTCGTCAAATTTGGTTTCCAGGACGTCAGTCCGTTCCCCAATCTGAGCAAGCTCCCCCCGCAATTCATGGGCGAGTTTACCCATTTCCTTAGAGACATTGCTGGTCAAGTCCTGCAGGAGAGCTCGCAGTTTATCATCCAGTACTTCGACGGTAACAGGGGCGGACATCGTGTCCAAGTGGCTCCTGGACAGAGGACTTGGGTTATCTGGTGCGGACAACTGGGAAGCCACTTGTGCATATGTAGAAGAGCCTGGAGTTGGAACAGGGGAGGCCGGCCTGCTTAGAAAGCGATCTAGAGTCTGTGAGGGCCGCAGATCAGGAGACAGCGACTGAGGGAGGTGTTTCGGTCCGTATTTCACCATGAGGCAATGGGACTAGGCATACATTCAATTACACGTGGAGCTCCCCATGTGGAAGAAGCAACTGTAAGCGGTAGGGGAGCATTGGAAGGCGGGTAGGAAAAAGAAAAAGTGATCACATGTCTGTCAAGCAGAGGGACCCGGGGTGTGACCCCGAAGTAGAATGTATCTGGTTAGAGAGCTAGTGGGGGGAGGGGGAGTCCATGAAACACTGCCACACTACGGTACAGGGAGAGTCCAGGCACTAAACAGGCTGTAAAATGGGCAGAAGTAGGCCTTAGGATGATGGAAGAGGGGACCGGGTGTACCAAGATGGCCGCCGATAGGGCCTAGAGTATATAAAGGACTCGAAGTAGAGGATGAACCAGGCAGGCAGCTATCCAGGGGGGGGACAGGCTGTGCTTAAACTGGGGTACTGTCCACGTTGAAGGATTATGCAGGACAGCTGAGAGGAGGGGTGCAGAGAAACTGTAGCAGGCCTCAGGTGTACCAAGATGGCCGCCGGGTCTCACCTCTCAGCGCTGGTTCTCCTCCAGGCCCCAACGAACAATCCGCAGCTCCCTGTCCCCAGCGGGGGGGTCCCATGAGCCCAGCGGTGGGTGATGTCCTGGATGTCGGCCCGGGATGAGCTCCGCGAGGCGCCGTTCGGAGGATCCGCGATGTGGAGTAGGCCGCAAGATGGCGGCGGGGACCGGCCTGTCCCGGCCTCTGCGGCCCTGTTTACCGGCTCGGCGGTGAATCGGCCGAAGATAATGGCTCCGTCCGGAGCTATGACGTTCCCCCGGACAGATGGAGGGTCCGGTGGGGCGAAAAAACGCCCGACGAGCGAGGATGGACGGGGATGCTGAGAGGCCTCGGCGGAGCTTAGCCCTGGCACGTCCGTCCACTTCGACTTCCGGTCACGCCCCCTGGGGTAGCTTTAGGTGCACACTGTGCAGAGTACACAGTATACCAACTGTAATTACTGCAGCTGCTTGCAGTATAGGATCAGAAGAACACCAGTAATTGGGGTAGCTTTAAGCGCACACTGTGCAGATGACACAATACACCAACTGTAATAACTAGAGCTGCCTGCAGATAGGATCAGCAGAACACCAGCAATTGGGGTAGCTTTAGGTGCACACTGTGCAGTGTACACAGTACACCAACTGTAATTACTGCAGCTGCCTGCGGTATAGGATCAGAAGAACACCAGCAATTGGGGTAGCTTTAGGTGCACCCTGTGCAGATGACAGAATACACCAATTGTAATTGCTACAGCTGTCTTCGGATAGGATCAGCAGAACACCAGCAATTGGAGTAGCTTTAGGTGCACACTGTGCAGATGACACAATTCACCAACTGGAATTGCTAAAGCTGCCTGCAGATAGGATCAGCAGAATGCCAGCAATTGGGGTAGCTTTAGGTGCACACTGTGCAGATGACACAATACACCATCTGTAATTACTACAGCTGCCTGCGGATAGGATCAGCAGAACACCAGCAATTGGGATGAAATTTAGGTGCACACTGTGTAGAGTACACAGTACACCAACTGTAATTACTGCAGCTGCCTGCGGTATAGGATTAGAATAACACCAGCAATTGGGGTAGCTTTAGGTGCAGACTGTGAAGATGACACAATATACCAACTGTAATTACTACAGCTGTCTGCGGATAGGATCAGCAGAACACCAGCAATTGGGGTAGCTTTAGGTGCACACTGTGCAGATGACATAATACACCAACTGTAATTGCTACATCTGCCTGCGGGCAGGATCATCAGAACACCAGAAATTGGGGTAGCTTTAGGTGCACACTGTGCAGATGACACAATACACCAACTGTAATTGCTACAGCTGCCTGTGGATAGGATCAGAAGTACACCAGTAATTGAGGTAGCTTTAGGTGCACACTTTGTAGATGACACAAAACACCAACTGTAATTGCTAAAGCTGCCTGCGGATAGGATCAGCAGAACACCAGCAATTGGGATAAAATTTAGGTGCACACTGTGCAGAGTACACAGTACACCAACTGTAATTACAGCAGCTGCCTGTGGTAAAGGATCAGCAGAACACCAATATTTGAGGTAGCGTTAGGTGCACACTGTGCAGAGTACACAATACACCAACTGTAATTGCTACAGCCACCTGCTATATAGGATCAGCAGAACACCAGCAATTGGGGGTAGCTTTAAGTGCACACTGTGCAAAGGACACAGTACATAGGAACAAATCTAGCTTAACTGAATACAGTATATATATATATATATATATATATATATGCAATACGCTGACCGCAGCTAACTGTCTAGCCTCCCGCCTGCTCTACCAACTCAAATGAAATGGAATGACACTGTCTCTATCTCTCTCCACCGCTGCAACATACTACACAAGGCCACCACACATACGGCCTTATATACTGTGGGGGCATGTACTAAACCCCCTGAGCCATAATTGGCCAAAGCCACCCTGGCTTTGGCCAATTACGGCTCTCTTTACAGACGGCGCTGTGATTGGCCAAGCATGCGGGTCATACTGCATGCTTGGACAATCATCAGTCAGCAATGCACTGCAATGCCGCAGTGAATTATGGGCAGTGACGCACCCATAATGTTTGGAATTCACCAAACGGACGAACAGACGATGTACGAGTCGAACATGGGTTCGACACGAACACGAAGCTCATCCCTAGTGCCACTATAACCCATCAAGGCATGGACTCCACTAGACCTCTGAAAGTGTGCTGTGTTACCTTGCACCAAGCCATCAGTAGCAAATCCCGTAAAACTTGTAAGGTGCAAGGTACAGCCCCCATGGATCAAATTTGTTTATCCAGCACATCCCACAGATGCTAAATTGGATTGAGATCTGGAGAATTTAGAGGCCAAATCAAAACCTCAAACTTGTCTTCCTCAAACCATACTTGAATTCATCAGACCAGGTCACATTCTTTCATTGCTCTGTGATCCAGTTCTGATGCTCACATACCCATTGTAGCCATTTTTGGCTGTGGAAACTCATCAGCATGGGCATTCTGATCAGTTTTGGGCTATGCAGACCCATACACAACAAACTGCAATGCTCTGTGTTTTCGGATACCTTTCTATCAAAACCACCATTTACTTTCTCAGCAATTTGAGCTACAGTAGTTCTTCTATTGGTTTGGACTACATGGGACAGCTTTGTCTGTCCCTGACCTTGTTGCCAGTTCACTGGATTTTCTTCCATGGACCACTTTTGGTAAGTCCTGACCACTGCAGACCAGGAACATCCCACAAATAATTGTGATGATGGTGGAAACCTCCAAGCGCAATCCAAGTATTAATACCCTGCAATCTTATTTAAACATATATACTGTGCAATCCTGATACACATCATACTATATATGAATAGTGGTGGAAACCTCCAATCCTTTACAAAAGGGTTATGCTAATATCCAACATATCCAACTCAAAAGGACTTTATAAGTTGGATATTAGTACAACACATTTTGGAATGGATTTGAAGTTTTCAACTCTATTCATATAGTAGTACTGTATGTGTATCAAGATAGTACAATGTATATGTTTGAATAACACTGTGATCTAATGGAGGGGGGTCTCTAAGGAGGGGCACTGATATAAAGTAACTCTGATCTAATGAAAGAGGGTCTCTAAGGGGAAGCACTGACACTGATATAAGGGGACTGTGATCTAATGGGTGTCTCTATGGTGGGGGGGGGGGAGCTGTGTTGTGTAGGGCATGATATTGACTCCTATATTATGAAGGGGTGGGGTGCTAGGAGGGAATGGTCCCAATTGAGGGGTCTTCATGGTTTCTTGCTCCCTGAAGTTTCTAGTTATGCCTCTGATCTGTATCCTGGTTTCATCACGTGGGGAAAAAAAAAATACAGAGCATGCCACCACTGACCTCTTGTTGAAAATGATAGCTGCCTTCCTGACTCTGCCATTGATACTGTCTGAGCTATCAATAGACTGAAGGCAGACAGGCAGTGTTTTGTTTTTTACTAGAGCTATGGTAGCCTTCATATTCTTGCAGTTTCTTGTAGATCTGGAAATCCTGGTAAGGTATTATTTAATCTGGCTGTGTTTTTGTTAGAAACCATGAACCAGACTGAGACAGAAGTACAATTAAATCACACTTGTTTATTAATAAAGAATAAAAAGGTAAATAGAGTAAGTGTAGTCAAAGCATAGCCAGAGTCCAGTAACCGAATCGAGTAGTCAGCCAGTCCAGAGTTCAATAACCAGATCGGGTAATCAGTCAGGCCAGAAGTCAGGGATCCAAGTGGAGCAACAGCAAGCAGGATAAGGAGCCAGAAGGGATGTCAGCTAGCCAGTCTTTAAACAGAACCGCAGGAGATGGTTTCTTGTGATGTGACCAAGGCGAAGGCAGAGATGAAGTGACCTGGACAGCTTTAAGTTGGCAGGTCAGACGAGCAGGAACAGCTGGGTAACTGTGGAGAGAGATAAGAGCTGTCAATTAGCCGACAGCTGAGCAGCCAGCCCAGAGATGGAAGGGCTAAGCCAGCCCTGACAGTTTTGTATTGCAGTAAAACCTGGATGATGCCCAATTCCTGTTACAAGATGTGCTTTTCCCCTACCGCTACCAAATTGTTTAAGTGACAGCGACTGTCCTATAAAGAAGAAGTGCTGCACCCTACTGTGCCGTTGGGAGTGTACCAATCCCGTGCCATATAACTTACAGCTACCAATCTATCTATTCTTTAAAGCAGGTGTGTACTTATTGTGTTGAGCATTAAGATGACATTACAGTTGTTTTGCAGGTTTTTTTACAGAGAGGTTTCTGAGAGGTCAATAGGGATTTAGAAAAGAAAATGACACAAGCTTTTAGTTAGTTAGTTATCATTAGTTAGTTATTATTTCAAAATGTTGGGATTTTTGGATTTTCAAGTTTCCAAATTGTCGAATTTACGAATTTTCAACTTTCCAAAAAAAAAAAAACTAACAAATGAAATGAAAACAAACAAATATTTCAGCAGTACATGTCTAATGCTGTGTACACACAATCAAATTGTCCGGCGGACTTGATCCGGAAAACAATCCCGCAAACAATCTGCCTGACTTTCTAATGAACGGACTTGGCCACACACGGACACTAAGAAAGTCCAGCGATTTCTAACGCGATGGTGTACAGCACGTATGACGGGACTAGAAAATAACAGGAAGTTCAATAGCCAGTGGCCATTGGCCAATAGCTTCCTTCTTGTACTTGCTTCAGAGCATGCGTCATTCTTAGTCCGCCGGACTAGCACACTGACAAACGGATTGTCCGCTGAAAGCCAAATCCGGCTGACAAATTTTTAGTCAAAAAGTACTTTCTAAGTCCGCCGGACTTTACGATGAAAAAGTCCGCTGGAGCCCACACACAAATAAATTGTCTGGCGTAATGTGGTCCGCCGGACAATTTCGATCGTGTGTACGTGGCATTATACTCATAAAACAACAATCATCAACAACAATCAACAATGAGCAAACACCTCCTGTTCTCTCAAGAACCTAGAGAGATTGGCGATCCCTATTCTGGTTAATTGCTGGAATCTTTCTATATGTTTTGAGGGCTAATAAAGTTGTTGAGAACATTTCTAGTTGTCCTAGTTTACCCCTTTGTTGTTTCTGTTATGCCATGTTGTGTGAATGAAGGTAGCAATTACTTCTCTGAGCTGATCCCTCAGACAACTCCACTTGCAAATAACAGCTTTTGAAAAACTTTTTAGCATGGAGTTAGTGATTTCTTATGTTTTTATTTGATCTGGCATCAGTCTAAAACTCTAAACAATATTGCCTTCAACTCTAGATTGGGAGAATCTAGTTGGATCCCTCAGGTTAGCATAGTTTTCTCCATCCTAAATAAACAAATGATTTCCTATCTAGTCAGGTCTCTACACGCTCCGTAATGTGATGCATCAGACAAATGGATGGACATAGCGGCCTTGTGAAACCAGTTCATTTATTCTTGTAGGAAATAGTGCCCTGCCAGCGGGCTTCAATATTTGGGCATTTCTATCACTGGTTTAAGGTTAGACCTTTCTATAACATTAAGGACAAGAGGAGAACCTTGTGGGTGAAGAATTTTAGTGAGGGAATTAAAGGCCTGGTGGCCTTGATGTATAATTTGAAGCAGATCTACCTCCAAGCTTTAGTTACTGTATTGGTGCATATCCAACCTTGTTGAATGCAGAGCTTGGCATGTGCTGTTTCCAACTTTAAAAAGATTTTGACAAAAGAGTTGGCCGATAGCAGAGGGTCTGTGTAGGAAGCTTCTCATAGGATCTGGTAAACCCAAAACAATTCATGGTTTTGTGAAGGTTTCCCTGGTATCAGTGCAGGCTTAGTTGTGCTGTACGGTTGAAGCAAGTAACAAAATGTCAAATGTGTGCATATTATAAAAAGTGGGATCTGGGGATGCCAAAGCTCTGTTGGAGCATAGAGAATGGCAGCAATGAACCACTGCCATTAGGTCACCAGTGTTCTTGCCCTAAGCTGACTGCATTGCCTCAGTCAAGTATCCATTGTAGTACTATAAGCCATGCTGCAGCCCATGTCCATTACTCTGGAGAACACAGAATGAGGCAAAAAAGTGCAGGTAATAACTTTAGTTGACTTCCAAGAACAATTCCAAATGATGGCATTAATATAATTCCATGGTACATAGAATATCCCCAGGCTGCTATAGCCTACGAATTTGTCTCAGATCCACAAATGTACCTGTAAATAATGTCTAAAGATCTAATTTATTTTCTCTGGGTCATTTTTACATGGCCTTCGTTAAGGGTGGGGGGGTGGGGGGGGGCAGGCTTCTTGTCAAACTTTCCAAGACCTTACAGTACATTGGTATCATATTGGGTTAACCAGTGATCACAGACCTGTCACTTCTGAAGCTAGTTCTGTTTGAATTGATTGTTTGAATTCAGTTTACTGTCACATCGCAGGACAACATTCCAAATATCAAGGAATGAACTTTTCTTTTTGGATGTACATAAGCCATAAGCCAATCATTTCCTATATGTGTATGGCATTACAATCTGCATAATCATCTGAAGCCAGGCATAATGGTAATGACCATGTAGTCAGAAGTGTCATTGTTGCAGTATAGGACCAAGTCGCATGCCCCTATGTACAGTATAGCAATACAAAACTCTAAATACACCCAGTGTATGGATTACAAGTCTGTATGTGTAAATCAAAAGAGAGTTCTTTCAAGAATGTGAATAAAGTCCTCCACAAATGAACCATAAGCGATCCACTGCTGTGTGCGATTAAGTAGTTTATGTTTAGAGGCTGGGAACAGCCCATAATTCATTGTTACTTTATTTATGTATACACATTTTGTATCTGGCCTTCTGGAGGGGGGGGGAGGGCAGGCTTCTTGTCAAACTTTCCAAGACCTTACAGTACATTGGTATCATATTGGGTAAACCAGTGATCACAGACCAGTCACTTCTGAAGCTAGTTCTGTTTGAATTGATTGTTTGAATTCAGTTTTCTGTCACATCACAGAACAATATTCCAAATATTAAGGAATTAACTTTTCTTTTTGGTTTCTTTTTGGATGTACATAAGCCATAAGCCAATCATTTCCTACATGTGTATGGCATTCCAATCTGCATAATAATCTGAAGCCTGGCATGATGGTAATGACCATGTAGTCAGGAGTTTCATGTCCTCAAGAGTTATCACCATAGGTGAGTGGTCTGAGACCACCATAGTTTCAGTGGAAGCCTCACGAGGTAGCAGATTCGCTAACACTAGAAAGGTGTCCAGCCTAGACTGGTGAGGGTGGGGAATTCAGTGAAATGCCATTCTAAAGGTTGAAGATGCCTCCAGACATCATTAAGGTCAACAGTCTTGGACAACATATACATGTAGATCTGTGTAGACTGAACACATGTTGGACCTGATGAGGCTTTGGGAACCGTAAATCTATCTTCCTTAGAAGAGAGCATTTCACTGAATTCCTCACTGATGATAATTCCATCCTGGTATTGGTGAGTTATGGTGAATTGAAGCAGTTGTTGAAAAAATAGCTTGCTGTTGGTGTTAGGCCCATAAGTTGCTGCAATAGAAAAATCCCTGCTCATGTAAGTCCACCAACCTTCCACTTAAGGTGCTCACTGGATTATAATACAGCAAGATAGTTGTTAGTAAGAATTATTGTACCAGCTATATAAACTTGCACAGGGGAGCCAAAAATAAAAATATCCTAAAAGTAAAAAGTAGTTCAATAAATGTGCATTACATAGTTACATAGGTACATAGTAGGTGAGATTGAAAAAAGACCATCAAGTCCAACCTATGTGTGTGATTATATGTGAGTATTACATTGTATATCCCTGTATGTTGCAGTTGTTCAGATGCTAATCTAATAATTTCTTGAAATTATCAATGCCCCCTGCTGAGACCACTGCCTGTGGAAGGGAATTTTACATCCTTGCCGCTCTAACAGTAAAGAACCCTCTATATAGTTTAAGGTTAAACCTCTTTTCTTCTAATTTTAATGAGTGGCCACGAGTCTTGTTAAACTCCCTTCTGCAAACAAGTTTTATTCCTATTGTGGGATCACCAGAACGGTATTTGTAAATTGAAATCATATCCCCTCTCAAGCGTCTCTTCTCCAGAGAAAATAAGTTCAGAGCTCGCAACCTTTCCTCATAACTAATATCCTCCAGACCATTTATTAGCTTAGTTTCCCTTTTTTGTACTCACTCCATTTCTAGTACATGCTTCCTGAGGACTGGTGACCAGAACTGGACAGCATACTCTAGGTGCGGCCGGACCAGAGTTTTGTAGATTGGGAGAATTATCATTTTATTTCTGGAGTTAATCCCCTTTTTAATGCCAATATTCTGTTTTCATTGTTATCAGCAGCTTGGCATTGCATGCCATTGCTGAGCCTATCATCTACTAGGACCCCTAGGTCCTTTTCCCTCCTAGATTCCCCCAGAGGTTCTCCCCCCAGTGTATAGATTGCATTAAACATCAAATACACACACAATTAGAACACAGTGAGCTACAATTAACCTCTATTACACTGTATACAATACTTGTAGTATCTAAGAAGGACAGGTCCACCTACAACAAGAAATTCCAGCCAGAAACATCCAGCCCAGCCAATTGAAAGTCTTTTCTTTTTATGTTTTCTTTTCCTTCTTTCCAAGCACTGACTAAGCACATTGATGATGAATCCGGAGAAGAAGTCTGAAGATTGGAGAGATCCAGATGGAGTCTATCATGCTTCTCATCACTTCCTCTATGCCCATAATGAATTCCCTGCAAATGTCTGAAGTTTCCTTCATGTCTTCTGCTAATTAATAAAGATAATTCGAAGTGTCACATGTTTATGTAGTGTCCTTAATTGTTCTAGGTGCAAAATATTGAACAGTTTGGGAGGTTGTTTTCTCCTTTTCAATTAATATGAAAATGAGGTCTTTAGAATGGCTGCTGGCCATCTTCAGTTCTTCTCTGCTAAGTGTTTCTGCCTGGCTGTGAAATAGAGGTTCTCCAGAAAGCTTGTGTTGATGGGCCTTGTGTTTTGGCTGCACATCAAACTCAAATCAGCCAATCCCCCATTTACTTAGAATCGTAGAAACATAGAAAAGTGATGGCATAAAAAAGACCAAGTAGTCCAAAAGTCTGCCCATTTTTTTTGTTTTGTTTAGTGAATAGTATATTTCTACAGTATGTGCAATGTGGTTGGCACTGTCTGTCTAACCTGATTTGTGTTTCTCTGGATGTAGTACAACCTACTGAGATTCCTTTGCATTGCAGACAAAGAAGGGCAAACACAGCCCCATGCCATTCCTTCCAAGTTCTCTGATATTGTTTTTATACTATTTATTTATAGCACTGATGTAGAGAATATATGAAGACCCCTATAAGGTTCCCCCAAGCAAGTCCAGGGCATTCCTTACCACACATTCAAACACATCCATCCTGAAGAACCAATGTCCTGCCCAGTACCTCCAGGAGTCAAGTAAGGGCTCTGTCCACTGGGCCACATCATTTATTCACAGTGTTCTGTGAATGTGAAAACTGCAAGTTTCAGTGGCCTTTGTGGCTGTTGGCTTGTACATGATTCCTAAGGAACTACCCAGGCGCTGTTGAGCATTCTAGGTAGTTCACTGAGCTTCCTGACATTCAGTAACTGCCTGTCCGTATTGGAGGTGTGGACAGACAGCTACACAGACAGTCTGCAGGACTGTGGCATTAAACCCACAATCTGCTGATTGTGGTGCAATACTTTACAGGCTCCTAACAAAAAATAATGAATGCAGATTTTTTTACCTGCAAAAAAATATGTGCATTTATTATATTTTTTTGTAAAGGTAAACTTATCCTTTAAAAGGCAATTACTCAGGCATGCAACACAGTGCAAAAATAACTTTTTATCATATTCTTGAGGCAGCTAGAGCTTTCTTTTGGTAGCATTTAATTACCACTGTTTTTTTTTTTTTTATATATAAATAAAAATAAAATACAGAAAATTGTGAAAAAAAAAATTGTTGTTTTTGCTCTAAAATTTAGCAAAT
The DNA here is from genome assembly GCF_037356315.1 of Lithobates pipiens. Lineage (NCBI taxonomy): Eukaryota > Metazoa > Chordata > Amphibia > Anura > Ranidae > Lithobates > Lithobates pipiens. Next base: position 609,563,516 of record NW_027507758.1, read on the forward strand.
AAATAATCTTTCTTCATGTATTTAGGCCGAAATTTATTCTGCAACATTTCTTTGATAAAAATAACCCAACTATTATTTAGTCAATGGGAAAGTTATAGAGTCTACAAACTGTGGTGCATATATTTGAAAATTGATCAAGGGCAGAACTGTGGTTGTCAGGGATTACATCACAGCATAGAAGAGTACACTATTTGACTGTTTCATTTAATTTTATTGTTATGGGGGGGCGTGACCAGGATGGCTGCTTGAGAAGAGCACTCTTCACTCCGACAGCATATACAGTGACTTTCGGAGTACTCAAGCCATCCAACAAACCCCTGGGGACCAGCGCAATCACCCGCACAACATCCGGTGATGTCGCTGAAGAGAAAGGACAGCAGGCTGCCCAGAAAACTGACGGCATTCATGTACCAGCTGTCCGCGTGGAGCAGCCAAAATGGTGCCGTGGTGGACATGAAAGGAACACTGGCGGAAGCCGCAGCATCTTCCCACAGAGAGGGGGACACCCGCATGCCTGCAGACGCACTGGTAAGTGCTGCTAAAAGAGGGGACCCACTCCATTCTCCCCCTGGGACACTCACCAATCACAGCCCTGCAAAGGCTAAGATGCGTATAGACGCTACAGTGGCAGACCAGGACAGGAGCCACAATAGCGGAATGAATGAATGAATGAATGAAATACTTATATAGCGCACAATGCGAACTGAATCGCCTCTAGGCGCTGTGGCGAGCCTTGATCATCTGCTAAAAGAGGAAGGTCTTGAGTTTTTTCCTAAAAGCCAGGTGATTTTCTTCCAGGCGGATGTTGATTGGTAGAGCATTCCATAGCAGAGGCCCTTGGACAGCGAATCTCCGATCACCCTTGGATTTATACCGGGCTTTGGGCACGAGGAGGAGGTTTTTGTTGGCTGATCGAAGACTGCGGTTTGGTGTGTAATGATTTATTTTCTCCATTAGGTATTGCGGAGCTTCTCTATGCACGCATTTGTGGGTGAGGCAAAGGGTCTTGAACGTGATCCGATTTTTTACGGTTAGCCAATGTAAGCTCCTAAGTGAAGGAGAAATGGATTCCCAGGGTTTTTTCCCTGTTATCAGCCTTGCCGCCGTGTTTTGGATCAGTTGTAATCGCGCAAGTTGATATTGTGGTAATCCTATGTAAAGCGAGTTTGCGTAGTCCAGTCCTGAATTAATGATTGTTCCAACTACCACTGCTTTGTCATTCTTTGGGATAAAAGGGATGAGTCTGCGAAGCATGCACAGTAGATGGTGAGATCGACTGACTACAGATCCTATTTGCGCATCCATTGACATTTGTGCGTCTAAAATAACCCCGAGACTCTTCGCTTTGGTCTTTGGGGAGATAGTCTGCCCAAAGACGGTTGGTGGAGACCAGGAGGTTTTGGTTGCGGGCTTATGATTTGGGTGTAAGATAAGAAGCTCTGTCTTTGATTGGTTCAGCTGGAGGGAGTTGGTGGTCATCCAGTCCTCTATTGATTTGAGGCAGTTTTCAAGTTGTTGTTGGTGATCTTTTTTTCCATTGATCCGGAAATAAAGTTGCGTGTCGTCAGCGTAAGAGTGGAAGCAGAGATCTGAGCATCTGATGATTTGAAGGAGTGGGCGAATGTAAATGTTGAAGAGAACGGGTGACAATGGAGAGCCTTGAGGGACTCCGCAGGTGACTGCCCGAGTTTCGGAGAGGAATTTTCCTAGTTTCACTGTCTGTGATCGATTTCCTAGGAAGGACGCGAACCAATGGAGATCTATGTCTTGGACTCCGGCTACTTCTGTGAGGCGGACGAGTAGAGTATTGTGATCTACTGTATCAAACGCTGCACTTAGGTCTAGCAGTACGAGGAGACACGGCTCTCCGTCATCTGCTGCTTCGAGGGCGTCATCCCAAATCTTGAGGAGAGCTGTTTCTGTTCCATGACCCGGGCGGAAACCTGATTGCAGCGGGTCCAGGAGTTTGTGAGTATCCAGGTGAAGTTGTAGCTGATGTACTACAGCTTTCTCCATGATCTTAGAAATGGCGTTGAGGCTTGTAATCGGCCTACGGTTGTTTGGATCCTGAGGGTCCAGGTTTGGTTTCTTGAGTAGAGGTTTGACAATGCCTTGTTTGAGGATGCTGGGAACAATCCCTTCGTGGAATGATCGGTTTATGAGGTGGGTTATGGTTGGAGCCACGATGTCGGAGCATTCTTTCAGTAGTTTTGTGGGGATGATGTCAATAGGTGAGGTACTGTCACGCAGTTTACTAATGATGTTTTTTGCGGTGTCTACGGTAATTGGGGATAGTGACAATTTTGGCGGTTGCGGTATGTTGGTGCGGACATCCTCTTTATGTATTTGCTGGCTGAGGTTGGATGTTTTCTTCTGACAAATTGTTTCCCTGATGGTTTTGACTTTATCGATGAAAAAATCCGACAGTTTGTCACAGTAATCCTGGGATTCGCTTTCTGGGGGTTCTAGGCACACCGGATTCATTGATTGATTAACCAGTTTAAACAGTTCCCGTGGTTGGTTTGCGGCCGTTGAGATTGTATATGAGAAGTGGTCCTTTTTGGCTTTGAAGATTGCTTTCCGATAATTCTCTGTCAGACCTTTGTAGTTAAATAGGTTTTCCTCGGTGGGATTTCTTCTCCATGTTCTTTCCGCTCTTCTGCGTTCTTGCTTTAGTACGGAGAGGGATCTATTAAACCATCCAGCATTTTTCTTCCTGATGAGAGCCCTGCGTTTTGGTGCTACCGAGTCTGCTGATTGCAGTAATGCCTTGTTCAGGGAGTTGAGTGTTTCCTCCGTAGAGTGGTTTAAGGTTATTGTAGATATTTTTTTGGACAGAGTGGTTTTGAAGGCTTCGGAGTACAGTTTTTTATGCGATCTGGTCCAGTGCGTTGTTACAGGTTTCCGTTTTGCGTTGGTGATGTTGGTAGCGATTTTGAATTTGATGGCGTGGTGATCCGTCCATGGCAGAGTTATGTTGTCAAGTATGTTGACGTCGATGTTCTGTTTGAAAATGAGGTCCAGGGTGTGTCCTGACCCATGCGTGGGAGTCTTTATCAGTTGCTGTAGACCCAGTTCTTCTAGTTGATTGATGCAGGCAGTCGCGATGGGGTCTTTAGGCTCGTTTGCCCAAAGGTTGAAATCTCCGAGTGCCAGGAAATTTTTGAATTTTAGGGTGTGCATTGCAAAGGATTCCGTGAGGGGTAAAAGAAGATTGGACTTTGGTCCCGGTGGTCTGTAGCACAGTAGAATATGAGTGGTGTCATGGGGTGTTGGTTGAAAATGTAGCGTCAGGGTTTCCATAAAAGACACTGGGTTCTGAGATGATGGTTTAGTGAGATCAAGGTGACCTTTAAAGATCACTGCTAGGCCTCCTCCTTTTTTCCCTATCCGGTGTTCGGTTATGATCCTGTAGTTTTCCGGCACCAATTCGGTGAGGATGGTGTTGCAGTCAGAGGTTAACCAGCTTTCGGTGATGAAGAGGCAGTCTACATTGTTCTCGATGATGAAGTCGTGTACTTCCAGTCTATGTTTGACTGCAGACCTGGCGTTAATCAAGGCGCAATCTAATTGTTGTGGTCGAGTAGATGTCTTCCTGTGGTTGGGAGCTGGTTGTCGTCCGGTTTTTAATAGTTGTTCTCTTTGAAGTATTTTTTGTATGGAAGATGGCAATGTGGTGTTGATGTTCCTTAGTCTGTGCAGAACTTCAGCTGAGTATTTGAAGTAGCACATGGTTTGTGGATGCTGTTGATGGTACTATGGGCCTAAGATGATGATCCTGATCAGGGTATTGATCCTGAGGTGGGGCTAGGTATCAGACTTGCCGCCGTGCTTGAGGCTATTAGCGCGCAAGTTGATCAGGGGATGCCTATATGGATGCGGAAGGAGTTGTTGTATTCGGTTGCTGGCTGTTCCAGCTGCCTTCACTTAAGGTTGAGGTCTCCGCTTAGAAAAGAAGTCTGGCTGTGATCTGGAATAGTCGTCCTAGGATAGTGTAAAAAATGGAAAGGAGACCGGAGGTAGGGGTATGCTAACCTATGGTTGTTCCAGAGGAAGGCGAAAAACCCCCTGACAGTAGCAGCCAAATGCACCAGTGGGGCAAAAATTCCTTCCTGACCCCCGTAGGCGGTCGGACGGAGTCCCTGGAACAATCACTGGGGGGGGGGGGGGGGAGTGGAGGTGCGAGCTTACCTGGCTGCGGTTGTCCCCTTTAAACACTCTGGTTCGGGTGAATCTGGCTTGCTGTCAGCCTGATGTTTCTGGAAAGCTGTCTGGTTGCCCCTTGCAGTGGGATCTTTAAAATGGAGGTAGGATAGAGGTTAGAGACTCCTGTCTTAACTCCTGTTTTCAACTCCTGGTTATTAACTCTCCACTTTAGTTCAAAAAATCCACATGCAAGCCACAATCAGGGAGCAAGCTCAAGGGGGAGTTTGTATAACTACCTTTATACACCTGTGAACAATTAAGCCCTCCCCTAATTTGGCAGGAAGAAAGAGGGGAAAAAAAAAATGCTGTTTAAAAAGTCTCAGAAAAAAAGGTCTTTTAAAAACTGCTAGCAAATGTATCAAATAAAGGAGGGGAGGAAATAAAACACCCCCAAAAACAACACTTGCAAGCAGAAGCAGTCAAGCAGAAGCAGTCAAAGCACAACTCCTGGTTATTAACTCTCCACTTTAGTTCAAAAAATCCACTTGTGTTCAGAAAATCCACATGCAAGCCACAATACCGCATGTTTTCTCTTAACAGAGCCCACAGCCAGATGTCATAGCCGCATTCCCCACAATAGGGCAAGCTGTTATGGACACTACATTAAAAGAAATGCTCATGTCGCTCAGGAGCTCGCTACAGTCGGATATGTTTTCCCTCATCCATAGCTTTGGAAGCAGAATGGGAGCAATAGATGACAGACTTACTAACGTGGAAGCTAACGTGGGGGATATAACATGCACAGTGAATGACATAATTGACACCCAGGAAGCACAGACCCAAGACATTAAATGGATCAAGGACAAAATGACAGATTTAGAAGACAGAGCCAGACGTAATAACTTTAAAATCCGTGGTGTCCCTGAATCTGTCCAAAATACTTAACTGCCATCATTTGCGAGGGGCCTAATTAAAATGGTGCTTCCTGATGCGAAAAACGTCGAACTTGTCATTGACCGCATCCAGAGGCTACCGAAACCCATGTTTCTCCTGGACGCGGTGCCCAGAGATGTGATTCTCAGAGTACACTTCTATCACATCAAGGAGCAATTCATGCAAAAAGTAAGAGGGATTGAAACTTTGCCCGACCCATACAGACGACTCCAAATCTACGCTGATCTATCTCAGCATACCCTGAGCAGACGCAGAAAGCTCAATACAATCGCTAAAACTCTGTGCAACAACCAGATCCAATACCAATGAATAGCACCCGCAAAATTGACCATCAATCACTGGGGATTGAAACATGCGGTGACGTCCATACAGCAAGGAATGCGGCTACAGCAGGAGTGGCACATCATTCCTGTTCTCTGTGATGTAGCACCTATGGACCAAAGTAATACAGGCTCCATTTTGGCTCAACCTCTACCCCCCAGAAGCTACAAAAATGACCCTACCACCTAAGCAGCTTGGATTCACACAAATTGCCTACCGTTCGGATGTGATACCTGCTCACGCTTGGTCTTCAAAGCCTCTTTACCCCAGTTCAGTGTTTCTAGGCACTGAAGTGCTGGGGACGCTCCTAAAAAGAAACATCATTGTCTTCTTACCGGTTTCTATGTTGGCAAAAGTTAACTCATCACAGGAGTTTGCCTAAGCCCTAGACATACTCCTCTACTTGTACTTCAGTCCACTACAGATTCCTGACCCAAACACCTGCAATCTTTGAGACAGTGGTACAGTTTTTTTCTTTTCCCCTCCCCGTTTCTCCCCCTCAGTACAGGATCTACAGCCTGCCGGTTCTAGATAGACTGGTCTTGCTCCACCCATATCTCCAACCAAGGGAGTGCTCTGCATAATTCTTGATGATACCCTGTAAGGAACACTCATTCAGAAGGCAAAGAACTACCTGACGAAAAGGATAAGGCATCAGTTTTTATTCTGCTTGTCAAGATAGCAGGTAATACGTTTAGTAAATATTAAAATATAGTGTAGCGCTAAAAAAGAAACGTTTGGATTGGATCAATATCTACTAAGAGACTTTTTTTTCCTTTGGACTTTTTTTATCACTATATTTTTTACACTAATGAATTATGCACATAAGGTGTATTTTTTGTATGTTATATAATTTTGGGTTTAATGTCTGGTTAAACATTATGTGATCACTGATTGATATACATAAAGTCACTTTTTCTTTCTTCTTTCTTTCTTTTTTAGCGCTACACTATATTTTAATATTTGCAAATGATTCACTGTTTTATATCCTTGTGATTGTGTTAGCAGCTTTATTTTTGGGTTTTTCTGGGATAGCGCAGTGTTACTTGGTATTAACGTTTTTGACAATACGTTTAGTAGCCTTTGTCATTCACACACCCACTATGACAATCAAAATTGTTACAACAAATGCGAAGGGGCTTAACCACCCGGCGAAAAGAGCCTCTCTATGGACTTTAGCCAAACAGACCAATTGTGACATTATATACATGCAGGAAACGCATTTTCAAGCCAACAATCCACCTACCTGTGTCAATAAGAACTTAACAACATCTACACTGCGAATGCCGATACGAAAAAAAAAGGAGTACTCGTTGCCTTTAAAAACACCCTGGCCTTTCAACTTGTACAATGCACCAAAGACCCCGAAGGCCGCTATATAATCTTGTCTTGCAACATCAACAATGCCCCTTATACGAATGTTACTGTATATGCACCTAACATCCACCAAGCCCACTTTCTACGAAAGTTGCATAAAAGAGTAGAAGCAATGAAACAAGGAGCAACTGTGTGGTGTGGTGACTTCAACAGCACCCCCAACCCTGAAATGGACTCCTCTTTCCATGCCAAAAGAAGTAGACAAGCTCTAAACCCTCTCTTATGTGACTTGCAGTTACGCAATGTCACAAACTTTTCCCCAGGCCATAAGTCATACTCTCGAATCGACCTCTTTTTGATGGACCCATGGATTCTACAAAAGGTTTCTTCTTCAACTATACATCTAACTACATGGTCAGAGCACTCCCCTGTGAGTATAACCATAGAGGACACAGCTAAGACCACCTCAGCATATCTTTGGAGGCTGAACACCAGGATACTACAATGCAAACCATATGCCCAAATTTTGCACGACTAATTAGTGTTATTTTTTTCACGAAACAAAGACTCCGTAGCAGACCCGCACATCTTATGGGGCTCGCATAAAGTATTTATGCGTGGGCTCTTCATTCAACTAGGAGCTAGAGATAGCAGACAGAGGAGGCAGCGAATGGACAACCTATTAGCACACATTCAATCTACTGATCTCCTTAACAAACAATGACCAAACCAGGAACTTAAATCTAACTTAAGTCTAGAACTAGAGCTCTTTTATTGGAAAACCATGACAAATTTCAGAAACGGGTCAAAATGGAATTCTACACTACAGGTAATAAACCGGGCAAAGTACTCTCCCACCAAATCAAGGGCCATGTAACCAAATCTCCCATCCCCTTTATCCACCATACTACTACAAACTGCAAATTGCTGCAAATAAAATGCTTTTAGCACATACTATAGCAACCTTTATAATCTGAAAGATGAAGGTGATCAATCTCAACCCACACACTCTCAGATACAGGCCTTCTTAGCCCCTGTACACACGGTCGGAGATTTCGACAACCAAATCCGTTGGATTTTGTCCGAAACTGTTGCATACACACGGTCGGACTAATCCGACGTAATTTCGTTGCGATGGGACTACGTTCAGGCTAGTAGCCAATAGCTTTGATGTAGGAATTTGATCTGAGCATGCGTGGCACTTGGTCCGATCAAAATTCTCTACACATGATCGGAGTATGTCCGATCGAACCAGTTGGTCGGAAAATATTTTCAACAAGTTGGAAAATTGGGTCAGACGGATATTTTCCTACGGAATCAGTCCAATGCATACCACACACAGTCGGATTATCCAACAACACGGTCCGATAGGACACATTCCGACGGATTCTCCGACCGTGTGTACAAGGGCTTAGACTCGGTACACCTATCCCGTTTAACCCCACAGCAATTAGATGAACTAAATGTCCCATCCACACCAGAAGAAATCAAAAATGCTATTCCAGCATTGCCGAAAAACAAAGCACCTGGCCTGGACAGTTTTGTGGGAAAGTACTATAAACAATTCAGCACTATACTCACTGAACATATCACACCTCTGTTCAATTCTGCTGCCTCCTCGACCTCTTTCCCCCGGGAAATGCTGAAAGCCTTAATTATAACAATTCAAGCTTTCAAATTTCAAATTCAGGCTTTCAAGGCCATATCCTCTTAGCAATTATAGCTCTTTACTCTTCTCCCTCTGCTAAAGTTTATTGTTCATCCATGTTATCGACCTCTTTCAACTTTACAAATGGCACACAACAAGGTTGCCCCCTTTCAACCTTAATCTTTGACTTGATGATTGAACCCCTGGCTGCTAAAATCAGATCTCAATCTACCGTCTCAGGTATCAGCATTGGCAATACAGAACACAAAACCAGCCTCTTTGCTGATGATGTCATATTCACATTAACTGACCCTGCCTCATCCCTGGCTTTGGTACAAACATACTGGATGAATTCAGTTGTGCCTCATACTACCATGTTAATATTTCTAAGTCTTTGGCCGCGTACACACGGGCGGACTGTCTGCCCAACTTAGTCCACTGAAACACATTTCAGCGGACAGTCCGCTCGTGTGTGGGCTTCAGCGGACTTTTTCAGCGGACAGTCTGGCGGACTAAGTCTTTCGGAATGTTGGAAATATTGTCCGCTGAACTCGCATTTGGGCGGACAATCCGCCCATGTGTGTTCCAGTCCGCCCTACTTTTGAAATGAGCGGACTTTTCCCACCCGGAGAAAAGTCCGCCCATTTCGAGCGGGTATCCAGGTAGGCGGGGCCCACGAAGGAGACGTCGCTGGCCCCGCCGCCTGGTATGGACTTAAAGGGGAACCCCAACGCCGAACCAACCCATGTAACATAAAGCCATGTGACACCGCCCCATTGTCCCTATATAAGTGGCAGCGGAGCGCGGCCCTGGCATTCCGGCCGGAGAGATCGTCGAGGCAACATCTCCTGGAGAAGAAGAAGAAGAAGAAGAAGAAGAAGAACGGAAAGCGGCGGTGACGGCGGCGACAGAAGACCGAGCCACCGCATGTAAAAGAGCTATAAGAAGGCGCGGTGGCCCGGCAGAAGAACCGAAGAGGGGGACAAGACCCCCGAAGTCAGGAGAAGAGGCCGGCGGCGGGGAAGAAAGACGGACTCCTCCGCTAGCAAAAGAGCTACAAGAAGATAGCGGAGGAGTCCGGCGAGAAGACCCCCGAAGACGGAAGACCACCGGAGCTGTGCAATAAAATATTTTAACCCTGTGTTGTGTTTTTTTTGTACTTTTTTTCCACAGGTGAATGGGTAGGGGTACATTGTACCCCATACTCATTCACATAGGGTGGGGGGGCGGTATCCGGGGGCCCCCTTATTAAAGGGGGCTCCCGGATTCCGATAAGCCCCCTGCCCGCAGACCCCGACAACCAACGGCCAGGGTTGTCGGGAAGAGGCCCTTGTCCTCATTAACATGGGGACAAGGTGCTTTGGCGTGGGGGGGCCGCGCGGCCCCCCCTTCCCCAAGGCACCCCCCATGTTGAGAGCACACGGCCTGGTACGGCTCAGGAGGGGGGCGCTCGCTCGCCCCCCTTTCCTGGCCGGCCGGGTAGCGTGCTCGGACAAGGGTCTGTTGTGGACTTGGGGGACCCCCCGCCGATTTTTTTCGGCGTTGGGGTCCCCCTTTAAGTCCATTTCAGGCGGCGGGGCCAGCGACGTCTCCTTCACGGGCCCCGCCTACCTGGATACGCGCTCGAAATGAGCGGACTTTTCTCCACGTGTGTGGGCGAGTCCGTTCATTTCAAAAGTAGGGTGGATAGTATGGCGGACTTAGTCCGCTGTATTAGTCCGCTGAAAAAGTGCCGTGTGTGGGCAAGTCCGTTCATTCGAAAGTATGATGGACTGTCCGTCGGATTGTCTGACGAACTAAGTTGGCCAGACAGTCCGCCACGTGTGTACGCGGCCTTACATACTTCCTCTAGACATGTCAGAACAACAACAATTTCTGAAAAGCAAATATCAATATGCATGGTCTGCGGACTCTCTTAACTATCTAGGTATCACTCTCACAAGTCACACAGCAGATCTGTTCAAAGCTAATTTTACCCCCTTCCTAAGCAGCCTTCCCAAAGATCTAGAGAAAATGTCCAAGCGAATGCTCTCGATCTCAGGCAGACTCGCAGCATTTAAAATGCTTAAACTCCCTCAACTGCTATATCTGTTTAGGGCGTTTAGGGCATTGCCCATTCCTATACCAGCATCCTTCTTTACGCAAGTTCTAACCTTACTCGTAAGGCAGAGTAGAAAAGCTAGAATTACACAAAACACCCTCACAAAACATAAGGGAGCAGGCGGAATGGGATATATCAATATTAGAGACTACTACAATGAGGCCATTCTAGCACAAATCAGAACATAACCACGACCCTAGTAACCACTAGAGCTCTATAGAGGCTCTCCAAATATTCAGCAAAAACTTAAAGATGTGGCTCCTCTCCACACCTAAGATACAGATGAGAGACAAACATCTATCTCCAACCATATGAGCATCAGTAGATGCGTTTGCTTACTTACTCGTCAATATGCACACAAATACCAAAACCTGCAAAGTTCCCCTCCCAATAGAAATACTCAACCCGCTGATTCCTGACATGCAGATAACTACATGGCAAGAAAAAGGGATAACACAAATTGAAGACCTTTATACCACTTACTACCTAAAGCCTTTCACCTCACTACAGCGAGACTTCTCGCTCCCAACTACTGAATATTTTAAATATATTCAAATAACTCATTGCCTGCTACAGAACCCTCATCTCCACATACACATCCTGTTGGATGCATGGCAATACCTCTCGGGTAATAAAACATCAACCAAGGGCATCTCACTCTTTTATGCCACATTGAAAGGCAAAACCACTTTTGATAAATTGCTCCCCATGTTAAAGTGGGAAAAAGACACGGGTACTTCTTATTCCCCACAACAATGGCAGTATGCACGCCCAGTCACTCAGCAACAAAATCTGCCAATATCTGGGAACTCACATATAAGATAAACCTCAGATGGTATTTCACACCAGCACAACTCCACACATATCATCAGGCCACAGACCCTACCTGCTGGAGGCAATGTGGTCTTCCAGGGACCCTATGCCACATTTTATGGACCTGCCCCAAACTAGCCCTCTTTTGGAAGGAAGTATTTAACCTAATATCGGAGGTCACACACATTTCCACACAACCAAACCCTGAACTGGCAATCCTCAATATTGGAATCGCGTACCATCCACACAGACTTATGCCACGTACACACGATCAAACAATCCCCCCGTGTGTAGGCTCCGGCGGACTTTTTTTACCCAAAAGTACGGCGGACTTAAAAAGTAGTTTTGCACTCCAATCTTTCCACCGGACTCGCATTTCGGCGGACAATCCGACCGTGTGTGTGCCAGTCCGCCGTACTTTTGAAATGAACGGACTTTTCCCGCCCGGAGAAAAGTCCGCTCATTTTGAGCGCGACTCCAGGTAGCCGGGGCCAGCGAAGGAGGCGTCGCTGGCCCCGTCACCTGGTATGGACTTAAAAGGGGAAACCCTACGCCGAAAAATCGACAGGTCCACATTAGACCTTTATCCGTGCACGCTACAGGGCCGGCCAGGAAAAGGGGTGGGGACAAGCGAGTGCCCCCCCTCCTGAGCCGTACCAGGCTGCGTGCCCTCAACATGGGGGGGTGCCTTGGGGAAGGGGGGGCGCGGCCCCCCGACCCCAAAGCACCTTGTCCCCATGTTGATGAGGACAAGGGCCTCTTCCCGACAACCCTGCCCGTTGGTTGTCGGGGTCTGCGGGCGGGGGCTTATCGGAATCCGGGAGCCCCCTTTAATAAGGGGGCCCCTGGATACCGGCCCCCCACCCTATGTGAATGAGTATGGGGTACAATGTACCCCTACCCATTCACCTGTGAAAAAAAGTAAAAAAAAACACAACACACAAGGGTTAAAATAGTTTATTGCACAGCTCCGGGGGTCTTCTGTCCGTCTTCGGGGGTCTTCTCGCTGGACTCCTCTGCTATCTTCTGCTAGCTCTTTTGCTAGTGGAGGAGCCCGGCTTTCTTCTTCGCCACCGCCGCCCTCTTCTTCCAACTTCGGGGGTCTTATCCCCCTCTTTGGGGGTCCTGCCCCCCCTCTTTGGTTCTTCTTGCCGGGTCACCGCGCCTTCTTCTAGCTCTTTTACAGGCGGTGGCCCGGTCTTCTGTCGCCGCTGTTGCCGTATTCTGTTCTTCTCTACTTCTCTTCAGATGTTGCCTCGTCGCATCCTCCGCTCCCAATAGCAGGGAGGCGGGGCACGGTGACTTATATAGGGACATCACCAGATGATGTCCCCACCTATTATGATGTCATAGTCCCAGCATCCTCTGGGACTGTGACATCATAATAGGCGGGGACATCATCCAGTGATGTCCCTTTATAAGTCGCCGCGCCCCGCGTCCCTGCCATTGTGAGCGGAGGATGCGACAAGGCAACATCTGAAGAGAAGAACAGAAGACGGCGACAGCGGCGACAAATGGAGGCGTTGCTGGCCCCGGCTACCTGGAGACACACTCAAAATGAGCGGACTGTCCTCCGCGTGTGTGGGCGAGTCCGTTCATTTCAAAAGTACGGCGGATAGTCCGGCGGACTTAGTACGCCGTATTAGTCCGCTGAAAAAGTGCCATGTGTGGGCAAGTAGCCTGTTCAGAAAGTCCGGCGAACAGTCCGGCGGGAAGTCCGCCGGACTAAGTCCGCCGGATAGTCGGCTACGTATGTACGCGGCATTAGATGCATAGTTACGCATATTTGTCTAGCCGCAATATTGACATTAGCCCACAACTGGAAATCCTCAGACCTGATTTCCTGTGCAGAAGTCAATAGAGTGACACACCTACATGGAATGTATGAGCATATGTTTGCCATGGCAGAAGGCTCTCTGCCCAAAACAGCGAAACAATGGGAGGTATGGCTAGAGTGGTTCAATAAATCCCATCCCACCTTTATCTGAACAATCATCCTGTATTATAATATCCACAAATTAGCTTAGATCCCTCTTCTCTCCCCCCCCCCCCCCTTTTATTTTATTTTTTCTCTCTAACTCTTCTATTCCCTGCCCCATACTCTCAATATGAATTCTTCCCGTTACCATCTACCACATAATTAGCTCAATGTACAACATTGGAATCTTCAGCCCAGTTGGGTGTTATGCATCTGTTTCACGTTATTAAGTTTTGGCTCACTATATAAATCTTGAGCTAGGTATTTCTTGTATGGTATAATCTATTGGCTGACATTACGCAACGAGTATTGTTCACAGTGTATACTCAATACTGATAGATGGAATGTGCGATGGAATTGGAAGGCTGCTCCTCACTCTAAAACACAGTGAGTTCCCGGATGGGTTGTTTGGAGAGGGGACTGGCCCCTATAGCAAATGATTGGTACTATATAACTTTAAAAGTTTCCATGTTAGCAAGCCGTAAACTTTATTGTCGTAAATCTCATGCTGGCTGTTTAACCACTTTCAGATCGGACCATTTTGCTGGTAAATGACCAGAGGTCTTTTTACAATTTGGCACTGCGCTGCTTTAACTGGTAATTGCGCGGTCATGCAATGTTGTACCCAAACAAAATTTGCGTCCTTTTCTTCCCACAAATAGAGCTTTCTTTTGATGGTATTTGATTGCCTCTGCGATTTTTATTTTTTGCGATATAAACGTAAAAAGACAGCAAATTTTGAAAAAAAATGATATTTTCTAATTTTTGTTATTAGAAAAATCCAATAAACTCAATTTTAGTCATACATTTAGGCCAAAATGTATTCAGCCACATGTCTTTGGTAAAAAAAAAAGTCAATAATTGTATATTTATTGGTTTGCGCAAAAGTTGTCACATCTACAAACTAAGGTACGTTTTCTGGAATTTACGCAGCTTTTAGTTTACGACTGCCTATCTCATTTCTTGAGGTGCTAAAATGGCAGGGCAGTACAAACCCCCCCCAAATGACCCCATTTTGGAAAGTAGACCCCCTAAGGAAATTGATAAGTGGCATGTTGAGCCCACTGAATATTTTATTTTTTTGCCTCAAGCGATTGAATAATGACAAAAAAAAAATTTTTTTTTTTTTTACACAAAGTTGTCACTAAATGATATATTGCTCACACATGCTATGGGCATATGTGAAATGACACCCCAAAATAAATTCTGCTGCTTCTCCTGAGTACGGGGATACCACATATGTGGGACTTTTTGGGAGCCTAGCCGCGTACGGGGCCCCGAAACCAAGAACCGCCTTCAGGTTTTCTAAGGGCGTAAATATTTGACTTCACTCCTCACTACCTATTACAGTTTTGAAGGCCATAAAATGCCAAGGTGGCACAAAACCCCCACAAATGACCCCATTTTAGAAAGTAGACACCCCAAGCTATTTGCTGAGAGGCATGTTGAGTCCATGGAATATTTTATATTTTGCCACAAGTTGCGGGAAAATTACAAACTTTTTTTTTTTACACAAAGTTGTCACTAAATGATATATTGCTCACACATGCTATGGGCATATGTGCAATGACACCCCAAAATAAATTCTGCTGCTTCTCCTGAGTACGGGGATACCACATATGTGGGACTTTTTGGGAGCCTAGCCGCGTACGGGGCCCCGAAAACCAAACACCGCCTTCAGGCTTTCTAAGGGCGTTACAGTTTTGAAGGCCATAAAATGCCAAGATGGCACAAACCCCCCCCAAATGACCCCATTTTGGAAAGTAGACACCCCTAAATTTAGGGGTACACTAGTGAGACTAGGTAATAAATGGCGGGTGCCCTGAAACTATAAAAAAATAACTAACCAACCAGCGTCACCTGTAACAGTTATATGGTGATCACTGGTGAAAGGGTTAACTAGGGGGCAATCAGGGGGCTTTATGCGGTAGTATATGGGGGTCCCTGGCGCTATAAAAAGCTGCGGCGAACCTAAATACCTACCTGCCTAACTAGCGTCACCTGTGACACTAATACAGTGATCAGAAAAACGATCGCTTATTAGGCTGGGTTCACACTGGAGCGATGCGGGAACGCCACGAATCCGCGGCGGGTTCCCGCATCACATGCCTCCCGGCGGCAGTTCACACTGCCCTATGCGAACTGCTGGGAGTGTCAGTGAAATGTTAATGACACCCCCAGATCAGTTCGCATATCGCAGTGCGATCTGCAAACTCGGATCGCATGGTGTGAACACCCATGCGATCCGATTCTGCTGCGGACCAAAAAAAGGGTCCCGTGCGAGTTTGCAGCGGGTGCGACACGAATTCAGCCATACTATCTGTATGGCTGAACTCGAATCGCACAGAGATCGGATGTGATTTGCACTGCAGTGCGGTGCGAATCACATCCGTTCTCATAAACCGCTGCAATGTGAACCCAGCCTTAGTGACACTGGCGACGGGGGGTGATCACGGGGGTTAAACCTTTATTGGGGGGGTTAGGGGGGTACCTTAGAACTAAAGGGGGCTAACCCTAACTGCCCTAACAGTTATTACAGTCACAAATGACACCCGCCGGGTGATAAGGGGGTTAAACCTTTATTAGGTAATAAATGGCGGGTGCCCTGAAACTATAAAAAAATAACTAACCAACCAGCGTCACCTGTAACAGTTATATGGTGATCACTGGTGAAAGGGTTAACTAGGGGGCAATCAGGGGCCTTTATGCGGTAGTATATGGGGGTGCCTGGCGCTATAAAAAGCTGCGGCGAACCTAAATACCTACCTGCCTAACTAGCGTCACCTGTGACACTAATACAGCGATCAGAAAAACGATCGCTTATTAGGCTGGGTTCACACTGGAGCGATGCGGGAACGAGACGAATCCGCGGCGGGTTCCCGCATCACATGCCTCCCGGCGGCAGTTCACACTGCCCTATGCGAACTGCTGGGAGTGTCAGTGAAATGTTAATGACACCCCCAGATCAGTTCGCATATCGCAGTGCGATCTGCAAACTCGGATCGCATGGTGTGAACACCCATGCGATCCGATTCTGCTGCGGGCCAAAAAAAGGGTCCCGTGCGAATTTGCGGCGGGTGCAGCGGGTGCGATGCGAATTCAGCCATACTATCTGTATGGCTGAACTCGAATCGCACAGAGATCGGATGTGATTTGCACTGCAGTGCGGTGCGAATCACATTCGTTCTCATAAACCGCTGCAATGTGAACCCAGCCTTAGTGACACTGGTGACGGGGGGTGATCACGGGGTTAAACCTTTATTGGGGGGGTTAGGGGGGTACATTAGAACTAAAGGGGGCTAACCCTAACTGCCCTAACAGTTATTACAGTCACAAATGACACCAATGCAAAAAAAAAAAAAAAAAATGACATTGGTGTCACTGTGACTGGGGGGCAGGGGTAATTGGGGGGGTGATCGGGGGGGTGTGAGTGTGCCTGGCATGTTCTACTGTGTAGTGTCGTGTTGGTGCAACTCACCGATCCTCTCTCCTCGGTGTCGGAACGAAAAATACCGACACGGAGGAGAGATTACATCACTTCCTCTCCTGTGTTTACATTACAGGAGAGGAAGTGATGTGACGAAGGATTTCTATTCGTCGGGAGCGATCGCGAGGGGGTGGCCATGAATGAATGGCCGCCCCCTCATCCCGGATCGCTCCCGTACGAATACCGCCGCCGCAGGCACCGGGCGGGGGCCCGATCGGGCCCCCGACCCGCGGGAAGGCAAGGACGTACATGTAAGCCCTTATGCCTGCCCGTGCCATTCTGTCGACGTACATCGTCGTGCGGCGGTCGGGAAGTGGTTAAAGTATGGTTACCAGCTACACTGATGTAATTGTTATATATTTTGTACCATGTATCTCAACTATGTAAAATTCTAATAAAAATATTGAAATATAATTTTATTTTTATGTTTGGATTATTATTATTATGAGGAACTGGATTGTATTTATGTTTTTTAGATAAGAGGAAGAATTGTTAGTTTTATAAATGCTCTGGGCACTAAGTTTAGGAATTTATTTGTTGAAATCATCTTGTAATATTAAGTACAGCTGCTATAGATGGTAAGTAAAGGATGTCAAAGGGAAAGAGGCATGAGCTCGATTTTCAAAAAATGTTGCTTTAGAAGTGGTGGAAATCCATACTGATATATCAGTTAGTAGCTCAATGAAACACTCAGGGACTGAAGGGGTGCGCTGAGTAGGGATGAGCCAAACACCTCCCGGTTTGGTTCGCACCAGAACTTTTGTACAGATCTAAAATTCGTGTGAACTTTAAAACCCTATTGAAGTCTATGGGACTTGAACGTTCAAAATAAAAAGTGCTAATTTTAATATCTAATATGCAAGATATTGTCCTAAAAAGGGTTTGGGGACCAGGCTCCTTCCCCAGGGGACATGGGTCAATGCCTAAAATGTTTTTAAAAACGGCCGTTATTTCGGGAACACTGATTTAAATGACGATTAAAGTGAAAATAAAAGTGAAATATTCCTTTAAATATCGTGCCTGGGGAGTGTCTATAGTACGGCTGTGAAGTGCCATGTGTCTCTATTTAGAACAGTCCCTGCACAAAATGACATTTAACGGAAAAAAAGTAATTTAAAACTGCTTGTGGTTTTAATGTAATATCTGGTTCCGGCAATACGGATGAAAATCATTAAGAAAAATGGCATGGGTAGACCCCCCCCCCCCGCCCATTACCAGCCACTTTGGGTCTTGTACGGATATTAAGGGGAAAAAAGAGGAAAGGCGTGGGGCCCCTAGGCCCTATATACTCAGAACAGCAGTATACAGGCGGTGCAAACAAGACAGGGACTGTGTAGGTTTGTTGTGTTAAGTAGAATATGTTTGTAATTTTTAACTGGTACATTTTTAAAGTGTAGCTCCAGTCAAAAAATCTATTTTTAAGCTTTTTGGAAAACATAGGAAAGGGTTATCACCCCTGTATAATTTTTTTGTCCGTCTGTCTTTTTCCATCTCACTGCCTGTTGTCTCCTTCCATTTGCAAGTAGGAGATGTTTGTAAGTTGCATGTTTGAAAGTAGGGGCCTGCCCTATATGCTCTGCAGAAATGGGGGCCTAAGATGTTGGTGTTGCCAGAACACTGTAAGCCCTCAAAATGACTCTTGGTGGGTGCTCGAGCGCCCTGCTGTGAACAATTATATCAAGAATTGTAATTACATGCCATTGTTGAACAGTGGTAGAAAAATTGGGCCTTTGGTAGTTGTGGTGGTGGAGTCCTCATAGTTACTCTCGTGGGCGCAGGAATGAGCCCTGCTGTGAAATATTATATCAAGAATTGTAATTACATGCCCCTGTTAAACAGGGGCTGAAAAATTGGGCCTTAGGCACTGCTTGCTGGTGCCAGAACACTGCAACCTCTCCCAGATACTCTAGTTGGAGTGCAAGAATGAGCCCTGCTGCAAAGCATTGCATCAAAAATTGTATTACATGCCCCTGTCAAACGGGCTGAAAAATTGGGCCTATACACTGCAACCTCTACCATATACTCTAGTTGGATTGCAGAAATGATCCCTGCTGCAAAGCCTTGCATCAAAATTTGTAATTACATGCCCCTGTTAAACAGGGGTTGAAAAATTGGGCCTTAGGCACTGGTGCTGGTGCCACGACACTGCAACCTCTGCCATATACTCTATTTGGAGTGCAGGAATGAGCCCTGCTGCAAAGCATTGCATCAAAAATTGTAATTACACGCACTTGTTAAACAGGGACTGAAAAATTGGGCTGGTGGCATCACCCAGAACCAAAAATTTTCTTCCAAGATATCAGCGGAGGAGGAAGAGGATAGACAGTCAACATAACAGGACAAGGTGTCCAAGTCTGATCTTGCCCCTAGGTATTCCTGCACCATGTAAATCAGACGCTGGCGACGGTTGCTGGTACCGATCATACCTTGGGGTTGCGGACTAAAAAAGTGTCTGAACGCATCGGTCAGACGGCCACCTTCTTCACCGCTCCTTCTGACCGATGCCTCAGCAATTCGTTGTCCAGGACCAGGAGTTTGTAACCTCCCAGTCTCTGGGAACGCATTGCACAGACCTTTCTGCAAGGCCCCCTGGAGATGTCTCATCCTCTGCTCCCTCTGCGACGGCAAGATAAGGTCGGCAACCTTACCCTTGTACCGTGGATCATGGAGAGTGGCCAGCCAGTAATGGTCCTTCTCCTTGATCCGAAGAATACGAGGATCCTTCCGCAGGCTTTGCAGGATCAGGGAGGCCATGCAGCATAGGTTAGCTGAGGCAATCGGTCCTCTGGGTCACTAAGGACAACATGATCCACAGCTACCTCCTCCCAGTCACGTACAAGTCCACAGGTTTCTTGGGACTGTAAATCATCCCTACAAGACTGCTGCTGCTGATGCTGAGTGCCAGGCACCACCTCCATGCTGACACAATCATCCTTCTCCTCCTCCTCGTCCTCTTCATGTGTGATGGATGGGACAGCAGGAACACTGTCTGGATAAAGGGGGCCTGGAGAGACAAGGAAGTCCTCCTCTTCCTGCCTCTGTTCTGCCTCAAGTGCCCTGTCCATTATTTCACGCAGCGTATGCTCCAACAGGTGGACAAGAGGTACAGTGTCACTGATGAATGCACTGTCACTGCTCACCATCCTTGTGGCCTCCTGAAACGGTGACAGGACAGTGCATGCATCCCTGATCATGTCCCACTGGTGTGGTGAGAAAAAACCAAGCTCCCCTGACCCTGTCCTGGTGCCATAGTCTCACAGGTACTCATTGATGGCCCTCTGCTGCATGTGCAGCCGCTGCAGCATGGCCAAAGTTGAGTTCCCCCTCGTGGGCATGTCACATATAAGGCGGTTCTTGGACAGGTTCAACTCTTTTTCGAGCTCAGCCAGCTGAGCACTGGCATTAAATGATTGGCGGAAATGCACACAGACTTTCCTGGCCTGCTTCAGGATATCCTGTAAGCCCGGGTACCTGCCCAAGAACCACTGCACCACCAGGTTAAGAACGTGAGCCACACAGGGCACATGGGTCAGTTGTCCCTGTCGGAGGGCGGAGAGGAGGTTGGTGCCATTGTTGCAAACCACCAATCCTGGCTTAAGCTGGCATGGCATCAACCTCCTCTCGGCCTGCCCCTGCAGAGCTGACAAAATATCTGCCCCAGTGTGGCTCCTGTCCCCCAAACAAACCAGCGCAAGCAGGCCATGGCATCATTTTGCCTGTGTACTTGCGTGGCCCCATGAACGCCTATGGAGCACCGCTGGTTCCGAGGGCAGAGCACTGGAAGCCCATGTACACACGGTCGGAGATTTTGCCAACCAAATCCGTCGGATTTTGCCCGTCGGATTTAGTCCGACGGATTGTGTCCGAAACTGTTGCATACACACGGTCGGGCCAAGTTGGCGAAAAATCTGATCTTTCAGAACGTGATGACTTAATTTCGTTACAATGGGACTACATTCAGGCTAGTAGCCAATAGCTTTGATGTAGGAATTTGATCTGAGCATGCGTGGCACTTGGTTCGATGAAAATACTCTACACATGATCGGATTAGGTCCGTCCGGCCCATTTGGTCGGGAAATATTTCCAACATTGGAAAATTGGTTCGGACGGAGATTCGGACGGAATCAGTCCGATGCATACCACACACAGTCGGATTATCTGACGACACGGTCCGATAAGACTCATTCCGACAGATTCTCCGACCGTGTGTACAAGGGCGAAGAGGCCATGGAGAAAGAAGAAGAGGAGGGGGTGGAGGAGAGAGGTTTGTCACAACCAGTAGTAGCATTTTGGAGGCTTTTTGGCGGAACAACCTCCAACAATACTGCACCTTGTCCTGCATCCTTCCCAGCTGCCAGAAGAGTGACCCAATGGGCCATGAAAGACAGGTAACGTCCCTGTCCATGCCTGCTGGACCATGAATCAGCGGTGATATGCACCTTACCGCTGACTGCCCTGTCCAGCAAGGCAAGGACATTGCCTTCCACATTCCGGTAGAGAGCCGGAATCGCCTTCCGTGAGAAAAAGTGGCCTTTGGGGACCTGCCACTGAGGAACCACACATTGCACAAACTCACAGAAGGGGGCCGAGTCTACCAACTGAAAAGGCAGCAGTTGAAGTGCTAGCAATTTAGCCAAGCTAGCATTCAACCGCTGGGCATGTGGATGGCTGTGAGTGAACTTCTTTCTATGGTCCAGCAGCTGGGGCAGGGAAATTTTTCTGCTACAATCGGACGTGGGTGTACTGCTAGCAGAGTGCCCGCAAGCACTTGGCTGTGACACACCTAATTCTACACCTTCATTCCTCTCAGTACAGGTTTCAGAGAGGACTGAAGGTCTAGTGGGCTTGGAGATCCCAGCTGATGAGGAGGAAGGAGAGGTCCGCTTTGTTCTTTGGTGTGGGTCTTTGAGGTAAGCTTGCCAACGAGCTGCATGGCAGGTCAACATATGTCTGGTCAAGCATGTGGTGCCCAAGCGGCTAATGTTTTGGCCACGCGAGATACGCTTGAGACATATGTTGCAAATAGCAATGGTGCGATCTGATACACTGGTCTCAAAAAAGGCCCACACAAAATAACTTTTAGAATAACGCGCAGAGGCAGCAACCTGCACAGGCGGAGCGCTGTGGTGTAATTCAGTCGGTGTGATGCCCCTAAGCTGGCCCCCGGAGGGCATCCTGCCTCATTGGAGATGTGCCTCCTCTTCCTCCTCCCTCCTACCAGGCATCTACGTGGAGTCAGGGCCCTCATCATCCCCTCCCTCTTCATCACTGGAGCAAGCCTGGCAGTATGCTGCAGCTTGTGGAACATGACTGCTAGATTTCTGTCCTTCTTGAGCATCCCCTCTCTCTGCACTCACGCTACTGCCTTCCTCTAGCTGAGTATCATCATCAGAGCCTACAAAACATTGGGCATCCTCCTGAAGCATGTACCCAACACTGTGCTCAAAGAGTTCGGGGGACTCCTCAGGAGGACATGGTGGGTCTAGGGAAGGAGTGACTGATGATGACATTGAGACGAAGGAAGAGGACACGTTAGCAGCTGCTTTGCTAGTACCCTGAGCCTGGGTGAGAGAGGATGAGGAGGATGAAGAGGGCTTGCTTATCCACTCAACCAAGTCTTCGGCATGATGCTGCTCAACATGTCCAGTTGCCGAAAATAAGAACAAGCGTGTCCCATGGCCACGTGCTGATGACGATGCACCGCGTCCACGACCAGCATTGTTGTCTCTAGACACAGAGCCTGCTTGCCCTCTTTTATTGGCTCCTGCCTGTCTGCCTCTCCATGTTAGCCTTCCAAACATGGTAATGTCCTGTAGGGAGATGGGAAAACCAGAAATTGGGTAGTGTATATTGTGCTGGAGGCACACAACACCCACTAACTCCTGTAGATCCCTGTATGATAGAACACCAGCAATAAAGGGTAGATACAGGTGTATACCGGGCTGGAGGCACACAACACCCACTAACTCCTGCAGATGCCTTTATTATGGAACTCCAGCAATAAAGGGTAGATACAGGTGTACATTGTGCTGTGCTGGAGGTGCAAAACACCCACTAACTCCTGCAAATGCCTTTATTATAGAACACCAGCAATAAAGGGTAGATACAGGTGTATACTGTGCTGTGCTGGAGGCACACAACACCAACTAACTCCTGTATATGGCTCAATTAGAGAAGAGCAATATAGGTAGCTACAGGTGTATACTGCGCTGGAGGCACACAACACCCACTAACCTCTGCAGATGGCTCAATTAGAGAAGAGCAATATAGGTAGCTACAGGTGTATACTGCGCTGAAGGCACACAGACAACACCCACTAACAACTGCAGATGGCTCAATTAGAGAACAGAAATATAGGTAACTACAGGTGTATACTGCGCTAAAGGCACACAGACAACACCCACTAAATGAATAGGGAATGGAAGTACTCTGGACAGGCGCACTCCAGATTGAATAAAAAGTAAATTGTGCCTTTATTTTCTCAAATAAAAACTTCACATCACACAAGTCACGGCAGCAAAGGAGAAAAATAGAACAAAATCGCTGATGCATTTCACGCTAAAACTAGCGCTTACTCATAGCTAGTTGTTGTTCTAAGTGAGAAACTAATATATACCATATAGGTGTTATGTGATGGTGTGATGGTGTAATCAAGAGTGAAAAACTGTGACGGCCGGTAGCCCATCATCATGGAATCTCCACACATGCGACTCCTACACTCAATCACTAAATAATTGAAAATAAACAAGAGTGAACTTGAAAAAAACTAAATCAGAACAAATTATGTGAATATGTATGTGAAAAATAAACAATCTGTGTGGGAAAAATCATACTGAAATATAAATGGTCTTAAATCGGTGAGGATGGTGAATAGTTGTTAAATATCAAAAATATATATAGAAAATGTCCATCTTTCGCATTAAAGATTAATTAATAATAATGAAATATGTGTATCTAAAACCAAAAATGGAGAGTACATGTGAATTTGGGAGTGCTCATGGAGACTCATATATAGAGAGTGATGGAATCTGAACTAAGTGAAATAATAATAATAATTTCTTCAACCGGTCCTATAGAATAAGACATAAAGAGAAAATCAAACATGTCTCCGAAATGCCATTCATCAAATGTTACTTGTATAAACTACCAAATGGTAATATATGGTGTAATGACCAGTTCAAGTGAAATATAAGGCAATTGTTATTAGTTGTCCACATATCTGGAGATCCCAAAACTCCGGGCGAACAACAATCGCCGATCACTAACAGAGGCTCACATACAAGAACCAACCTTGAACAATTATCGGTGATAGATATGACCAAGCATAAGCGGATAAATAATTTGCCCTGTTATAGGCATAAATTCATTTGAAATGAGTAAATAAATTAATGATAGATAACTCATTATTACAGATAAAATAGAAAAACCATTATATTTTTCAGAATTAAGAAAAACACACATCAAATTTAAAATCATTAATTTTTCAAAACAGTCCTAGATCAGGTTTAATATTATTCGGCTGTGGACTCTAATCACTATTAAAGCGTGTAACTGATACAAATACCTCAAAAATATCTAGAGAAATATCCAAAGACCTGCCACGGCCAAAACATTAATGGTCAGACAGACCCATGGATATTATGTTCATGTCAATGGGGAAGTCGGTATTGTATAAGTAAACAATAGTATGAATAATGTGGGTGGAGAAAACAGCCGAACGAAAAAGAAAAGGAAAAAGAAACCCCAGAACCCTTACAGGCAATAAAATATGCACTTGCACAAAAATCAAGACATTAAAAACCCATGAAATCAAAGCAGAAGCAATTAACTGGACAACGGCATAGAGAGCAAATCCTTGCTCTATCTCAAGCCGAACGTGTGTGGTGCCTCAATACGGATCCTAAAAATAGATTTAGTCTAGGAAAGGAGGAAACTCGATAGATTTGGAAGTGTATCAGTGTAAACATATAAATATACTGTCCTTCATAATTATGTGTGAAAAGATAGCTTTAATTTATGTGAATATATGCATCCAAGGACATACATTAGCCTCAATATTAGTATAGTGTAAAAATGACTATAGACACATGTGTATCCAGGCACCATATGTAAATTACAGTCTAAACTGGAATGATGTATGAATCAATATGGCACGTATAGATACACATGCATCTAAGCACGATATGTGAATTACAATCTAAACTATGATAATATGGAAATCTATGGGGCAAGTATGCAAGAAAAATGCCCCCTTTGGTGCAGCCATATACAGGAAATCATATATTTTATATGTAGAACTCTGGGACCCATGCGTCTGCATGAGTTTCATGCAGTTCGTAAAATGATGTCTAAATATGAGATAGATTTATATAGCAATGTGTGTATGTAAAAGCCCATGTGGAAACATTCCCCTATGACTGGCAAAATAAAAAAATATAAAAATTGAAGAGGGGGTATATCGAAATGCATAAACAACAGAAAGATGATGTTTATTGACGTGTGTATATGTATAGCTGTTTCATATTATCATGAAAAAATGCAAAAAAAAAAAAAAAAGTTTAAATTAATTACATTTTAATCATAATAATATGAAACATCCCATTCAAAATATAATCCTGACGGGATCCTGGTTTTTAAAAGAATATCCAATATACTTCACGTTTGCAGAGCATTCAAAATTTGTCACGTCCTCGTCTGACAACACCCACTAACTCCTCCAGATGGCTCAATTAGAGAAGAGCAATATAGGTAGCTACAGGTTTATACTGTGCTGAAGGCACACAGACAACAACCACTAACTCCTGCAGATGGCAGATGGCTCAATTAGAGAAGAGCAATATAGGTAGATACAGGTGTATACTGCGCTGAAGGCACACAGACAACACCCACTAACTCCTGCAGATGGCAGATGGCTCAATTAGAGAACAGCAATATAGGTAGCTACAGGTGTATACTGCGCTGAAGGCACACAGACAACACCCACTAACTCATGCAGATGGCTCAATTAGAGAAGAGCAATATAGGTAGATACAGGTGTATACTACGCTGAAGGCACACAGACAACACCCACTAACTCCTGCAGACGCTGGAACACTATACAAGGCTGCCGTGCTGGCGGCCTTATATAGTGTGGGGCGTGTACTACACAGCCTGAGCTATAATTGGCCACAGACATCCTGCCTATTGCCAATCATGGCTCTTCTCACTGCGGGCGCTGTGATTGGCCAAGCATGCGGGGTCACAGTGCATGCTTGGCCAATCATGAGCCAGCAATGCACTGCAATGGCGCAGTGCATTGTGGGCCACGAGCGCCACTCGAATTTGACGTGACTGCGCCACAGAGTTCTGGCTTCGCTGAACGGGCGAACAGCTGGTGTTCGACTCAAACACCAAGCTCATTTCTATTCAGTATAGTCCGCTCATGTCACCAAAGTTAAAATCTTATCTTCATTATAACGTGAAAGAGAAACACCAAGATCATGACTAAAGTTATGAAGGGTCTGTACAGGAATTTTGAGGTACGACAATCCAAGGATCAATTGAGGAAATGCTGGTCAGACCTCAAATTAAGGGAGCAGGATCAGTATAGAAAGATCAAGAAAGTTCTTCGAAAAAGTATTTGTCGTGTGTTCCTATTATTATTAATATTGCATGCTGTGCCATGTTTTTTTCTTTATGGTGTTGTACATTTAAAAATGGCTACTTTCATGTTAATATGCACAGTAATCGGCCGTAGTAAACATTGTTCGTTTCCAAAATAAATACAATGTTTTCCCAGATACCTGATTAAATACATTTGTTCATGCTAATTTTTTTATTTAATAAAAGAGGTTTAGGACATTGTTGTCTAGATGTGTTTGAACCTAGATTTAGTGTAATGTATGTAGAGGACACTCAGCAGCTGTTTACACATCTGGTGCACTAGTGTGGGACACAAGGACAAACTTTTTAGGGTGTCAAACACAGGTACTCCATTGGATACTTGGGAGACAAAAAAGGTAAGTATTCCAGCTTTACTTAGGAAAAAAATCATGTCTTCAGCTTGGAATTTTGCCCAAACAGACAATTGTACCCCATTTCCAAGCAATGTTTATCATTCATATTTGTTGCCTCAAATATCTGTGTGCTAAGTTGACCTTTTGTTTCATTCTCATAGGGGAGCAAAGAATCAGGAAATATGATATCACCAGGGTCCCCAAACCTCCTGAACAAGGGGAACAGAGGTCACAACCAGAGGATGTGCAGGAAGGAGAGGTGGTCGAGATTGAGACCACAACAGGTGAGTATCTGACACCCCATCTTCAGGTAGTAAGAGATGTATGCTTGCATATTTATAATACATGGTATGTTTTTTTTTATTTTTAGGTGATGAACAGGTTGTGGAAGAACAATCAGATCATTTCACCAGTGACAGTGCCCAGAGGCTAATCCATGACATCATGTGGTGTAATCAGGATTTAGACATTATCAAATAAAAAACTATGAATATTGAAGTAAAACTTAAGAACATGATTGATGTCCTTGGAAGAATTTAATTTACAAAAAAAATTGTCACCATTTTGTGTTTTTAAGTTACATTTTGACAACATTTTAAAAAGCCTAATTTTGAAGATGTACACAGTATGTCAATATGTGCTATCAGGGGATATCAACACACGTGTTTTGTGCCTGCAACCCTTTCCTCAAAACTCAAGTAGGTGAGAGGAAGAGGTTGCACACTCAAAACACATCCATTTATCCCCCATGATGGGAGATAGCACATGTTGACATTAGGCATGGGATCAGAATGCAAATCCCCAGTTTGACTCCCAATTTGTGTGCATCTTCAAAATTAGGCTTTTACATGGGTGACTTCATTCCATCTGTTGAAGGCAAGATCCACACATTTTGGATAACATAATGTGTGATCTTGCCTTTAGTTTATCGATGTTGAACTTTGTAAGTTCCAGAGTTGTGTATGCTCTGTTTTGAAACATGGCTGTTTATGTAACCTTAAAAAAAAATGTAGATAACTAAAAATGTTATACTTTTTTAGAAAAAAATGTTTTACAACCCCCATATGAATGTGTACAGAGTAAAAGGATTTTTACTCAACAATGTGTGGCTTCTTCTTTCAATGATCAATACAATTTTTTGTGTTTAAATTGGTGTTTACAGTGTCAATGGGTGTTATATAACAATGTACAAACCACTTGGCACTACAAGTGCACTAGGAGACAGAAAAAAAGAAACACAAGCAGGAAATCAATCACAATCCAGATTTTAGCAGATTAAATGTAAAATTTGTTCAAAATGAATAAAATAGAGATAAAAAAGAAAAAGCATTATATTTTTCAGAATTAAGAAAAACACACATCAAATTTAAAATCATACATTTTTCAAAACAGTTCTAGATCAGGTTTAATATTATTCGGCTGTGGACTCTAATCACCATTAAAGCATGTAACTGATACAAATACCTCAAAAATATCTAGAGAAATATCCAAAAACCTGCCACGGCCAAAACATTAATCGTCAGACAGTCCCATGGATATTATGTTCGTGTCAATGGGGAAGTCGGTATTGTATAAGTAAACAATAGTATGAATAATGTGGAGGGGGCGTGGCTTGGCGCTGAATGGAGATGGCCGCCTGATCCTCTGGCTCTGTCCACCGGAGGTTCTACTGCCTGACTACAGGAGCGAAAATAAGCGATAATATGGGGAAACAGAAGGGGAAGCCACCGCAGTCGCGGTCCCACTCCCCAAGAGGCACGGATCAACCGCCCGAGTGCAACATCCCGGAGATATTCCGGGCCCGATCATGCAAGGCCGTGGCTTCATTTCAGGGCTACTCGGGACACCGCTCCTCCAGCCTCAGCCCATCGCACAGGAGAGAAGCTTTGCACACAGAAAGCCCCACCGCTGCCTGCCCACTGAATATGCAAGATCTCAGGGCTGTGGCAGCAGATATTAAAGATTCCCTAACAGCAGTGATAGCTGGCCTCAGAAGGAACATCCAGTCACTGCATGTACGGATGGGAGATCTGGAGGATACAACAGCCCGCCATGACACCACTATGCAGCAACTGCAGCATGCTTCACAAACCCACAGAAGCCAGCTTAGATACATCCACAGACATGTGGAAGATTTAGACAACCGTGGACGTCGTCATAATCTCCGGGTAAGAGGCATCCCCGAATCTGTTGATCAAACCCACTTATCACAAGTGACGGTACAGATTTTTAATGACTTGCTGGGAAGACCCCCTGAATCCCCTATAGAATGGGAAAGGCTGCATAGAGCACTCAAACCCAGGGGTAGAGACACAGACCCCCCCCCAGGGATGTGATCTGCTGTCTGACAAGCTTTAGACTGAAGGAAGACATACTGAGAAGGGCCAGAGATCACCGTAACCTGAATTACCAGGGCGCATAGATTAAAATATTTCAGGTAAAATATTTCAGGACCTATCCCCATACCCTTCAAAATAGGAGAGACCTACGTCCACTCCTGGACGTCCTCCGCCATAAAGGGATCTAATAACGCTGTAAATTCCCCTTCTGCTTATCGGCCTCATCAGCAAGAAGAACAGCTAATCTGAGAGTCCCGGAAGACCTCAGGGAATTCTGCAATATTTTACAAATTCCTCTTGTGGAACTTCCAGAATGGTACAGAGCCTACCGCAATCCACCATTGCCAAGAACCAACTCTATGGAAGCCATACCGGTCCGGGACGACTTCCACATCCGGAGACGCAGATCGCTGTCCCCTAGGCCGCTATCATATAAATGTACTCACCGAGGCCAAGATGCCGAGAGCGGTCGCTGTTGAGACTCGGCGCAGACCACCCCTGAAGGTGGCACAGAAGGTGGTTGTACCAAGAGGCACAAGCTACCAGTAGGACAGCCACTTGCTAGCAGATCAGCAGGCAGCTTGAGCAGAGCTGAAAGGTGATGTCCCGTGGGAAGGTCCAGAAGCAAAGGTAGCAAGTCCGTAAGGCAAAGACAGAATCCAGGAGACAGGCCAGGGGTCAAACACAGTCCAGATCAGAAAACAACAAGTACCAGGAACGCTGAGACAGAAGGATAATCCAGGACAAGCCGGGGGTCGAACACAGGAGACAGCAGGTAAGTCCAGATGCAGGCTGAGGGTCAAACACGTTTAGAAAGCGGGAGTCCAAGATCAAGCCAGAGGTTGGGTCAGGAGAAGATCAGCGAGGTCGATAAGGCAATCCGGATCACAACGGGTAATACAGATAACAGGGACAGACGTGGGAATCACAGGAAGCTGAAGACAAACCAGCAGTGTGTTTGGATGACCTCACTTCCTTTATAGGTCAGCGAGGGGTCACACCCTGTGTGTGTGTGCTTGTGTGCTTTCGTTTATTCCTATTGCACACAGTTGTGCGCCAGAGTCAGAGTCAGAGTCAGCCACAATCAGGTCCAGTGTACACCCACTCTCTGAAGCATAACTGTTACCTGAAGTCCTAAATCGGACAGCATATGTCTCATGTACGCACCATCATGGATCTACCCCGCATGCCGGGACGCATTCTCCCCTCTCTCCAACACCCTCTTTACTTCTAGACACCTGTCCCTCCTTTTCTTCTTTATCCTTCTGCTCTAAGATACCTTTTCTCCGATCATACATTCTGACTTATTGTGATAAGATATTTGGTGGTGGGCAGTGGGGGCTGGGGGCACACTCAAAGTACTTTAAACACCTAGCTTTTGTCACTGCAGTTTACTATGTTACAAAGTTTTCTGTTTATCCCTCTCTTTACAGCGGTCCCTACACATGTTAGTATTATATTCTAGAAAGAATTGCCAGGCTTGGTAAAGTTCCATCCCTTTGGCTACCACACGACCACATGACACGCTGTAGCAATACTTCTCAGGGAGTTTGATTCTCTGGTACACCTTGAGACTCTACCACCTTAACCTACCTTGAGACGAATTTGGTCAAGACACCCCACATTTATACCACTCAGGTAGTTGGAGACTGATCGCTCTACTTTCTAAGAAGTCGACATTTTAAGGGTTACTCGACCACTGATGTAGCCCAAAACTGACGCAGCTGAGGCTCCAGACGTTTCCACATTATAACCTTCATACGTTCACATGCATGCTATATGGCTTTCTAATCCCCTATACCCTAGTTCCTGAATGTACCTTGCTTTGCTCGAAAACAGTTGATGAACCTGGGTTGAACGTCTGGCCTATCAGGCCTTTTCGACCCTCTAAGAGAACGAGAGAATGACGCACATATTTCACCCAACCAGGGTGTAGTACGCCATCTAGTGAGACCCGACAGTCAGGATAGCGTTAGTTCTACAGTTCACCACAGTTATACAATGTTTACAACTACCGAAGGGCATTATCCACAAGGACACATTGCCTAATGATGTCCCCCTGAGGTTACACTCTCTTTGTTTTACTTATAAGTTTGTTGGTTTATAATATCTTATATGTTCATATTTATGCTGGGATACATTCCAAGGACCTCGTCCTGTGCTCTGTGATCCAGTGTCTCTAATCTTTTTCTTCTCCTCCCATAATATACAAACTAGACATCTGCTCCAACATCTAAAGACTTTAACCTAGACCTCCCATGGACCAGAAGCACCACTAACTGATACTCGGAGGCCTTTAACCCCCCCCCACACAACGGGAAAGTGACCAAAGTTAAGGTGGTTTCACAAAATGTTAAGGGCCTAAACATCCCTGAAAAGCGTAGCCAAGTCTTAGAAATTATGGCCAAATTGAAGGCGGACATAGTCTTCCTGCAAGAAACCCACTTTCATGCAAAAAACATACCGAAATTTTCAAACCGTCTGTACCCGACAGCCTTCCATGCACCGAACCCTATAGCTAAAACGAAAGGGGTCTCAATCTTATTGTCAAAAAATGTCCATTGGCACACTATTGACACCCTTATAGACCCAGAAGGACGCTTTTTATTTCTGAAAGGAACCATTCACAACAGAACGGTTACCTTAGCCAATGTGTATAGCCCTAACACAGCCCAGGTCAGTTTTGTCCGATCTATTGTTTCCGCCCTGCTGGGTTTCCAGTCTGGAATCCTACTTCTGGGGGGTGACCTTAATGTGCCACTTCAACCCCACCTAGACTCATCATCTGGGTCCTCATTCCTGACATCAGCCACAATTGAACCAATGCTATTAGCAGACCACCACCCCATAACTCTTACCTTAACACTCCCAGAACGATGCGCAACCACCAAAACATGGAGACTTGACTCCTCCCTCCTCACCTCAGAAAGAGACATCGCAGACATACGGGAATCCATAAATGAATATTTCCAAGAAAATGCCAACACGGAGACATCTCCCATTACCTTGTGGGAAGCGCACAAATGTGTAATTCGTGGCAAACTCATAACCCTTAAAGCCGCCCGGAAGAGAGAACAGCAGGCTATGCTCGTGGAACTGACCACCAAAATTCAGAAGCTAGAAAAGGCCCACAAACAATCGCATGCCCAAAGCACATACCTGGAACTTACACAGGCCAGGAAGTCGCTATTAGACATTCTCAACCACAAGACCGAACGCAAATTTACCCTGACCCATAAACTTTTTTATGAATAAGGAAACAAATGTGGGAAGTTATTAGCGAGAGCAATCCAAACCAAAAAGGCCACCGCTAGCGTTCACACCATAAAAGACCCTAAGGGTAAATCTTACTCACCCACAATCGACATAGCAACACAATTCGCACAATACTTCAAAGTACTGTACAATCTCCCCCAACAAACTGACACCCCATCGAGTAAACTTAAAAGACAAATGCTCATCACGGACTTTCTTAACAAATACAGCCCCAACCCCATCCCGGAAGAAGAGGCTTGCGATCTTGATAACCCCCTATCCGAAGATGAATTCAAAAAGGCCATTAAACAATTAAAGCCAGGCAAAAGTCCGGGCCCAGATGGCTTCTCAGCGCCATACTTCAAAATCTTTGCGGACCTCCTCTCAAACCCATTCCTTAAAGCCTTTAACTCCCTTACACCATCCTCTACTCCTTTTCATAGATTACTAGAAGCCCATATCACGGTCATACCGAAAGAAAACAAAGATATCACCTCAGTCACCAACTATAGACCAATCTAACTACTCAATGTAGATCTTAAAATATTTGCCAAAATTTTAGCGAACCGCTTATTGCCCTTCTTACCCTCTGCGATAATGAAAGATCAGGTGGGCTTTGTCCCTGGCAGGGAAGCCAGGGACAATACCATTAAAGCTATTAACCTACACCATTTGCTTACCACCCAAAATCACAGAGGTTTCTTTCTATCACTGGATGCGGAGAAGGCATTTGACAGACTGGCCTGGGACTATCTGAGAGCAGCCCTACGCCATTTGGGAATACAGGATCGAATGTATAACCTTATTATGTCCTTATATGCCACGCCAACGGCAAGAGTCAGGGTAAAGGGCCACCTATCAAATGCCTTCCCCATCCAAAACGGTACGAGACAGGGATGCCTCCTATCCCCCCTCCTCTTCATCTTGACCCTAGAACCCTTCCTCCAATGCATACGCTCCAATGATAACATAAAAGGGATCCCAGTAGCAGGACACACATACAAGTTAGCGGCCTTTGCCGACGATGTCCTACTATTCCTGACCGAACCACTGACATCAATCCCCTCTCTACTTAAAGATTTCAATCTCTTCAGTCGCATCTCTAACTTAAAGATCAATTTCTCTAAATCCCATGCCCTCAATATTTCCCTACCCGATGATATAGTTGCCCAATGCCAGAACAATTTCCCCTTCGTTTGGAAAAAAGATGCCATAACTTACCTAGGCACCCAACTCACCACCCAACTGTCAGATCTATACGCCAAGAACTTTGTCCCACTGGTCCACGCCATCTCCGAAGATCTACGGAGGTGGGATAGACCACATTTCTCTTGGTTTGGCCGTGCAGCCATTCTAAAAACGAATGTCCTTCCACGTATCTTGTATTTACTACAAGCACTTCCCATAAAACTCCCACAAACATTTTTACAGACAGTTAGACATATATCACTAAAGTTCCTCTGCAAACACAAACGTCCGAGGATCAGCTTCGCTCAACTTTCCAGACCCAAAGCTAAGGGAGGGATCGGCCTCCCCGATATCCAAAATTATTACAGGGCTTGCCACCTTGGCAGGATAGCAGGAAACTGGTCACTACACAAAGGATGTAAGGACTGGATATCCTTGGAGGAATCCTTCTCAGGCTTACCGCTGAAGTCCACACCGTGGATTCCAGTCTCCCTTACCCCGCACACTCTAAAGAAGCATCCTCTCATAGGAGCAACCCTAGGCTGCTTCAGAGAGGCCTGCAGGAGATTCTGGGTTTCTTCAAACCCAGGTCCCCTTACACCTATCCGCCTCAATCCGGCGTTTACTCCGGGTATGTCCAGTAACTTTTTAAAGAACACATGGCCACACAACACAATCCTAGCCCGCCACTTCTTTCATTCTGGCAAACTTCTGGAGCGCACTGCAATCCCCACCCTCCCAGATAACCCTCCCTTCCCGTGCTGGACTTACTTCCAGATCCAACATTTTCTTTCTACAAATAACCAGGCTGCATGTCTATCACGGGAATTAACCCCACTTTTTCACGATAGCTCATAAAGGCTCACTTAACATCACAATACAGGAAAATAATTACAAAACACTCACCAGGTGGTATCGCACACCAGAGCTTTTGAACAAATTCAAACCCGACACATCAGACAAGTGTTGGAGATGCTCAGCCGATAAAGGTACACTTCTCCACATTTGGTGGTCATGCCCATTGCTTCAGACATTTTGGACGCAGGTACGTGACATAACTTCTCAAGTAATTACATACCCTTTAGAATTTACACCAGCTCGGCTTATTCTTCACCACGCCTCTATCTCAACCCAATCGTACAAAAGATCCCTGGGGGTCCATATGATAAATGCAGCCAAACTATGTATCTCAACACGCTGGGGCACGTCACATATCCCAACGGTGTCTGAATGGCTTACACGCATGGGAAGAATAGCCGAGATGGAAGAGCTAATCCACATAGCACGAGATTCCCCATCCAAATTTGCACAGACGTGGGCCTGCTGGACCCACTTTCGAACCACGGATAGATATTCCTCCTTGACGAACCTTAATATTCCTCTTTGTCCCAATAGCTGATTAATATTATTTTAAACAATCCCTCCCTGATAGACTATTTCCGTCATTAATATCAGGAACCTTGGAACCTCCCCTCACAAGGTCCCAGAGGGAACTCCGGCAGGTCGGGGGCCCTCACGGGAAACTTTCCCCTCACCACTGCGGTGAAAGGGGGCAAGAAGGCGACACCTCTGGATAACTCCCACCCTCCCCCACCCCCACTCTCTACCCGACCTTCCCCCCAATAACCTCCCTCTCCATCGCCCCACGTGTCCCCCCCCCCATAGAAGACTGTCTCCCCCCCTAAGATTAATCCACCTTGACAGACCGACATCTTTCCTTGCCCCTTGAACCTATCAAGACAGGTGATAACACTTCTCTGTTCATGATCCCAGATACAGCGAATCAGGACACAGACACTGAAGGTCAATTTCTGCTGTATATATGTGATTGATACTCTCATTAACTCCAATCCCTTATCTAGAAAGATAGAGCTTGACAAGCTCACATATTCTGCTTGGTTGTAAACGCCAGCTATCAGCGGAGCTACGACCAGTTGATTGAATCTTATTGCGACTTGCTTGTACCATATGCTCATCCTGTATCAGAGTGTGAATACGCACGATATAGGTTCATTTATTTCACACTTTGCATTGCTGTATCTGTTTTTTCTTTCTATTGCTAATAAAAAAAAATTATGGAAAAGAAAAAGAATAATGTGGGTGGAGAAAACAGCCGAACGAAAAATAAAAGGAAAAAGAAACCCCAGAACCCTTACAGGCAATGAAATATGCACTTCCACAAAAATCAAGAGATTAAAAACCCATGAAATCAAAGCAGAAGCAATTAACTGGACAACGGCATAGAGAGCAAATCCTTGCTCTATCTCAAGCCAATTCTAATGTGTGTGGTGCCTCAATACGAATCCTAAAAATAGATTTATTCTAGGAAAGGAGGAAACTCAATAGATTTGGAAGTGTATCAGTGTAAACATATATATACTGTCCTTCACAATTATGTGTGAAAAGATAGCTTTAATTTATGTGAATATATGCATCCAAGGACATACATTAGCCTCAATATTAGTATAGTGTAAAAATGACTATAGACACATGTGTATCCAGGCACCATATGTAAATTACAGTCTAAACTGGAATGATGTATGAATCAATATGGCACGTATAGATACACATGCATCTAAGCACGATATGGGAATTACAGTCTAAACTATGGTAATATGGAAATCTATGGGGCAAGTATGCAAGAAAAACGCCCCCTTTGGTGCAGCCATATACAAGAAACCATATATTTTATATGTAGAACTCTGGGACCCATGTGTCTGTATGAGTTTCATGCAGTTCGTAAAATTATGTCTAAATATGAGATAGATTTATATAACAATGTGTGTATGTAAAAGCCCATGTGGAAACATTCCCCTATGACTGGCAAAATAAAAAAATATAAAAATTGAAGAGGGGGTATATCGAAATGCATAAACAACAGAAAGATGATGTTTATTGACGTGTGTATATGTATAGCTGTTTCATATTATCATGAAAAAATGCAAAAAAAAAAAAAAGTTTAAATTAATTACATTTTAATCATAATAATATGAAACGTCCCATTCAAAATTTAATCCTGACGGGATCCTGGTTTTTAAAAAGAATATCCAATATACTTCACGTTTGCAGAGCATTCCAAATTTGTCACCTCCTCGTCTGACAACACCCACTAACTCCTGCAGATGGCTCAATTAGAAAAGAGCAATATAGGTAGCTAAAGGTTTATACTGCGCTGAAGGCACACAAACAACAACCACTAACTCCTGCAGATGGCAGATGGCTCAATTAGAGAAGAGCAATATAGGTAGATACAGGTGTATACTGCGCTGAAGGCACACAGACAACACCCACTAACTCCTGCAGATGGCAGATGGCTCAATTAGAGAACAGCAATATAGGTAGCTACAGGTTTATACTGCGCTGAAGGCACACAGACAACAACCACTAACTCCTGCAGATGGCTCAATTAGAGAAGAGCAATATAGGTAGATACAGGTGTAATTGGTCACAGGCATCCTGCCCATGGCCAATCATGGCTCTCCTCACTGTGGGCGCTGTGATTGGCCAAGCATGCGGGGTCACAGTCAGCAATGCACTGCAATGGCGCAGTGCATTGTGGGCCGCGAGCGCCACACGAATTCGATGCGACCGCGCCACAGAGTTCTGGCTTCGCTGAACGGGCTCATCCCTATTCAGTATAGTCCGCTCATGTCACCAAAGTTAAAATCTTACCTTCATTATAACGTGAAAGAGAAAGGCCAAGATCATGACTAAAGTTGTGAAGAGTCTGTACAGGAATTTTAAGGTACGACAATCCAAGGATCAATTGAGGAAATGCTGGTCAGACCTCAAATTAAGGGAGCAGGATCAGTATAGAAAGATCAAGAAAGTTCTTCGAAAAAGTATTTGTCGTGTGTTCCTATTATTATTAATATTGCATGCGGCGCCATGTGTTTTTCTTTATGATGTTGTACATTTAAAAATGGCTACTTTCATGTTAATACGCACAGTAATCGGCCGTAGTAAACATTGTT
The DNA here is from genome assembly GCF_037356315.1 of Lithobates pipiens. Lineage (NCBI taxonomy): Eukaryota > Metazoa > Chordata > Amphibia > Anura > Ranidae > Lithobates > Lithobates pipiens. The sequence continues at coordinate 609,601,032 of NW_027507758.1, forward strand.
CATTTCCAAAATAAATACAATGTTTTCCCAGATACCTGATTAAATACATTTGTTCATGCTAATTTTTTATTTAATAAAAGAGGTTTAGGACATTGTTGTCTAGATGTGTTTGAACCTAGATTCAGTGTAATGTATGTAGAGGACACTCAGCAGCTGTTTACACATATGGTGCACTAGTGTGGGACACAAAAACAAACTTTTTAGGGTGTCAAACACAGGTACTCCATTGGATACTTGGGAGTCAAAAAAGGTAAGTATTCCAGCTTTACTTAGGAAAAAAATCATGTCTTCAGCTTGGAATTTTGCCCAAACAGACAATTGTACCACATTTCCAAGCAATGTTTATCATTCATATTTGTTGCTCAAATATCTGTGTGCTAAGTATACCTTTTTTTTCATTCTCATAGGGGAGCAAAGAATCAGGAAATATGACATCACTAGGGTCCCCACACCTCCTGAACAAGGGGAACAGAGGTCACAACCAGAGGATGTGGAGGAAGGAGAGGTGGTCGAGATTGAGACCACAACAGGTGAGTGTCTGACACCCCAATTTCAGGTAGTAAGAGATGTATGCTTGCATATTTATAATACATGGTGTGTTTTTTTATTTTTAGGTGATGAACATGTTGTGGAAGAACAATCCAATCATTTCAGCAGTGACAGTGCCCAGAGGCTAATTCAGGACATCATGTGGTGTAATCGGGGTTTAGACATTATCAAACAAAAAACTATGGATATTGAAGTAAAATTTAAGAACATGATTGATGTCCTTGGAAGAATTTAATTTACAAAAAAATTGTCACCATTTTGTGTTTTTAAGTTATATTTTGACAACATTTTAAAAAGCCTAATTTTGAAGATGCACACAGTATGTCAATATGTGCTATCTGCCCTCAGTGGATATCAATGTACGCATTTGGGCCTGCAACCCCTTCCTCAAAACTCAAGTAGGTGAGATGAAGGGGTTGCACCCTCAAAACACATCCATTCATGCCCCATGATGGGAGATGTTGACATTAGGCATGGGATCAGAATGCAAATCCCCAGTTTGACTCCCAATTTGTGTGCATCTTCAAAATTAGGCTTTTACATGGGTGACTTCATTCCATCTGTTGAAGGCAAGATCCACACATTTTGGACAATATAATGTGTGATCTTGCCTTTAGTTTTTCAATGTTGAACTTTGTAAGTTCCAGAGTTGTGTATGATCTGTTTTGAAATATGGCTGTTTATGTAACCTTAAAAAAATGTAGATAACTCAAAATTTTATACTTTTTTACAACAAAATGTTTTAAAACCCACATGTGAATGTGTACGGAGTAAAAGGATTTTTACTCAACAATGTGTGTCTTCTTCTTTCAATGATCAATACCATTTTTTGTGTTTAAATTGGTGTTTATAGTGTCAATGGGTGTTATATAACAATGTACAAACCACTTGGCACTACAAGTGCACTAGGAGACAGAAAAAAGAAACACAAGCAGGAAATCACAATCCAGAATTTAGCAGATTAAATGTAAAACTTATTCAAAATGTGCTGGCAAAGCAATGGCCCCCCTCCCCGAAAAATATTCCAAATAATTTTGTTGCACTTCACGGGTGCCTTGGGGGCCAAGCCAGGACGAGGCGCTTCCAGAAACGTCATTGTTTGCATCAGGCCCAACTGTGACCACATAATTTGGGTTATTTCTTCTCAAAAAGTTATGCAGGATGCAACAAGATAAGACAACGTATTAAGTTTGTATTCTGCCGTATTGATGGCCGTTTGAAACAGGCAGAACTGGCTGGCCAGAATCCTAAATGCATTCCCCACAACCCTTCTGGCCCTGGCCAACCGGAAATTAAAACCCTCTTCTCCGGGGTGAAGGTCCTTTGGGGGATTAGCCTCATGACATGGTTTCCCAGAACGAAAGCCTCATCTGCTACGAAGACAAATGGCAGTCCTTCAACATTCTCCTTGGGGGGGGTGGCAATCCCAAGCCACCACTCTGGAGACGTTGGTAAAACTTGGTGCAGGTAAATACTCCTCCATCTGTCATCCGGCCATTCCTCCCCACATCCACATATAGAAACTCATATGTCGCCCACACCATCACCATCAACACGATACTATGAAACCTCTTATAGTTAAAATAGTGGACATGCTTCCCATCGATTGTCCCTCCACAGTTAGGAAAATCCCACCGCTGGGCAAACTGGAAGGCCACAGTCTGCAATTCCTGTGGCGTTGAAGGAAACTGTGGAGTCAAACAAGAAAAATCTAATTAGTAATTTTGCACAGAAAAATTACAAGCAGATTATGCACAAACATTGTTGGCCAACATCAGTATAACATTTATTGTAAAGAGTATTTAAAGGCTAAAATATAAGGTCCACTTATCAGATTCATCACTCCCTCTGATGGCCCCTTGTAAATATTTTAGGGGGGTGGTATGTTTTGGACAGGTAACCACCCTCTCCACTACGTAATGGAGTAACAAAGTAATGTGTGTTTCTTTGGCCAGCCCATCCTTAATTACACTATTGGCAGCCCACTGGACAGGTAATAAGAAGTGGCATCAAAACAAATTAATAAATGGAAGCACATTTGTAGATTCTGCAATTACCTATCAAGATAATAATAGGAGAAGAAAAATGTAAACAGTAGCAATTGAAAGTATTGAGGCAGACCCTTGTACTATATGCTTTGAGAAATTCATCCATAAATCTGACCACAAAAGAGGTAGGTATAGTGTGTATTGGGTTTGGCAAAGTCAGCAGATAGAGGATTGATCGGCTGACTTAGCGGTTGGGGGGAGGGGGGTTCCAAATGATTTGGGGCCCCCTAAAAAAGCCTCTGGCACTCTGCATGAATTTAAGGACAACAATAACATTTGTACACATTTTAGGGGGTCTTTAGGGTAAAGCATTACAATGGAGCTGACAAAATGCATTGCTAAGTGACTAGACTAGGAGTATATGGGCCCCGGATAGCATGCTGGGGGGGTTAGTGAAGGCAACTATGCATGAAGGACAAAAAAGGAGCATACAAAAATACAACATGCATGAGGACAAAGAGGAAATTCCCAGCTTATTACAATTATGTGAATTAACCACTTTCAGACAGGACCATTTTTGGCTTAAGACCAGACCACTTTTTGCGATTCGGCACAGTGTTGCTTTAACTGACAATTGCGCGGTCGTGCGACGTGGCTCCCAAATAAAATTGACGTCCTTTTTTTCCCACAAACAGAGATTTCTTTTGGTGGTATTTGATAACCCCTGCAGTTTTTATTTTTTGCGCTATAAACAAAAATAGAGCGACAATTTTGAAAAAAAGCATTCTTCTTTACTTTTTGCTATAATAAATATCCCCCAAATATATATATATATATATAAAAAATCCTCAGTTTAGGCTGATAGGTATTCTTCTACATATTTTTTGTAAAAAAAATCGCAATAAGCGATTATTGATTGGTTTGCGCAAAATGTATAGCATTTACAAAATAGGGGATAGTTTTATGGCATTTTTATTAATAACTTTTTTTTTACTAGTAATGGCGGCGATCAGCGATTTTTATTGTGACTGAGACATTATGGTGGACACATCAGACATTTTTGACACATTTTTGGGACCATTGTCATTTATACAGCAATCACTCAGTGCTATATATAGGCACTGATTCCTGTGTAAATGACACTGGCAGTTAAGGGTTTAACCAGGGGGTGGCAGTGAAGGAGTTAAGTGTTCCTAGGGGCGTGTTACTAACTGTGGGGGGCTGGGATGTGTGTTAGTGAACACAGATCTCTGCTCCAATCACATGGATCAGAGATCAGTGCCACTTGTTTCTAGGCAGAACGGGGAGATGCTGTTTACATCGGCATCTACTGTTCAGCCTCCCCGCGAGACGATCGTGGGTATTCCCGCGGCAATCAAGTCCGCAGGACCCGCGACTGGACTCATGGGGGTCACGACCGGCACGCGTGTGTGCCACTGGCAGCACGCACGCAATGGCAGGGCGGCAAATACAAAGGATGTACCTATATGCCAATTTGTCTTCCCGTGCCATTCTGCTGACATACATCGGCGTGCGCCGGTCAGGAAGTGGTTAAAGAATGATGAAAGAAATACAATACATTAGCAAACAGTAAATATAATGTGATGTTAAAGGATAAAATTTACCCTCATATATTCCTTCTGCAGGACCTGAATAATGGCAGAACAGGTCTCTGGGATAATGATCCCCAGAGCCTGGGGGGAGATGCCTGTCGAGAACTTGAGGTCCTGAAGGCTTCTCCCCATCGCCAAGTACCGCAACGTGGCGATGAGCCTCTGCTCCGGAGTGATGGCTTGCCGCATGCAGGTATCCTGCCTGCTGATATAAGGGGTCAGCAAAGCCAACAGACGGTGAAAAACAGGGTCCATCATCCTGAGATAATTCCTGAAATCATCAGGATTATTCTCATGGATCTCACGCAGCAAAGGCATATGAGAGAATTGGTCATGCTGGAGCAACCAATTCTTGGTCCATGTACGCCTTCTCGTCCTGTTCATGGACTGGGCTTGTGTCAAAGTAAGAACCCCAACACCAAGCCCCCGCACAGCACGAACTCTATGATGAGTACGTACAGGCAACATGGCTTCAAAACGGTCGGCTGGTCAGATCGGACTAACAGAAAGCACTGATAAACAGCAAGGCCTGAAAGAACTAAATGCAAATCAGCAACGAGCGGACAATAAGCACTGAAAATCAAAGTGTACTATATCAAAATATAGGCCGCAATGGAAAACAAATGCGAACTGACTACATGCACTGATAGGCAGATACGCACCGACAAGCACAAACTGTAGAGCAGGAACGATCTGAAGCACAAGTCTGAAAAGCGCAAATCGTCTCTAACCAAACTTCTACTAACACGCGATAAACACGAGATCAGCAGAAGGAGCCCAAAGGGTGCCGTACATGGTTAACTTCCCTTTTATAGTCTCGTCGTACGTGGAGGACGTCACCGCATTCTTGGCAATTTGGTGTGACCGTGTGTAGGCAAGACAGCTTGAGCGGAATTCCGTCGGGAAAACCATCAGGGCTTTTTCCGACGAGAATTCTGATCGTGTGTACGCGGCATCAGTGAGACTAGCAGGAGTGTTATTCACATACGTGAAAGTGGAATGCATACAAAAGACTGTTGCAGACTCGTGCCCCGTACACGTAGTCGGATTTTCCGACAGAAAAGGTCCGATCGGATCATGTTGTCTTAAAATCCGACTGTGTGTGGGCTCCATCTGACTTTTTCGGTCGGAATTTACGACCAACAAAGTTTGAGAGCTGGATCTCAAATTTTCTGACAACATGATCCGATTGTGTCAATTCCGATCGTCTGTAGCCTAGTCCGATGGACAAAGTGCCACGCATGCTCAGAATAAATTCTGAGACGGAAGCACTCGGTCAGGTAAAACTAGCGTTCATAATCGATATAGCACATTCCTCACGCTGCAATGTTAAAAATTGTTTAATGCAGCGCATTCTCTTTTTCTTTATAATGCTAGAAGAATGAAGTTGTTTTGCTGCTCATATTCACACACACTTCTCCAAAACGTATTTCTTTATTCTTTTTCCTGATTTCATGAATAGAATATTTTATTCGTCAGATTTCCCAAATCATTTTGGATTTTTATCTTTTTTTTTTGTGGTTGTTTTTTTAATCAAGATCTCCTTTTTTTTTATTTTGGTCATCTTCATAATTATTTTGGTTTGTTTTGTGTGTCAACTTACCACAACACCATTATTATCTTTTTATTTTATTGTTTTATTTTTTAATCTCGAGGAGGTTGGTTGGTGTTGGTGCCCCTTGTTAATTTGACTTTGTATTTTTGAAATGTACCTGCCTACTCACAAATAAATGGTCCTTTTTGAAGTAAAACACATAGGCAAGTATTTCTTTAACCAAAAAAAACCTTTATTAGGTGTCATAATCAAATAAATAGGAAGGCAACACTGGAGAAACTGGTCAATTTGGCAAAGCCTTTGGCCCCCCAGGGCAGACATCAATTATTTACATGCAAAATTGGTAGCCTGAGGAGTCCATATCTAAGGGAGAACAGTCTGGACCAGAAGTCCAAGAGATCAGGAACAGCAGATGAAATCTATGTCCCCAGGCTGTGGTCATACAAGATCCTGTATCTTCTGTCAGACCAGAATGAACCCAGGCCATCACACTCTCTGGTCTTCTTTAGACACTTCCCTCCAGGCTTTCTTCCAGGCTGTGGCTATGCTCTTGTAATTGTGGCATAAGGTGGAGGAAGAGGAGGGCGATGGTCAACCTGCCACTTGCCACAGCCTCCTCCGGGCTGCCACTTGCCACAGCCCCGTCCCGGCTGCTACTTGCCACAGTCCCCTCCCAGCTGCCACTTGCTACAGCCCTCTCCCGGCTGAGGTCTTCCTGTGTATGTAAATGGGACATAGCTTTAGTTTTTTGTTAATCAATCACACAATTTTCAGCTCATGACTATTTCAAATTGAATGTTAATAAATAGAACAGACTATCATTCTGACCCCAGCATTGTTCATTCTTGTCTCAATCATTTTTGGTCACTACTGTCTATTGATATGTAAACCACTTTGTTAAATCAGAACTTACTGATCAATAATAACATCTAGTTAACATCATTAAATGTACGACAAGAAATATGTTGAATAATGCTATACCTGTCTCAAGCTGGGCCCCTCCACATGTTGCTGCCTGGAAGGCCCAGGTTGGACATCGGAAGCCTCAGCTGGGGGGGGGGAGCCTTGAAGGAAGACGGTAGAGTGGTGGCCTGGGTTCCCTTGAGTCTGCCAGAAAATGCAGCCTGTCATAGTACAACATCCTAGGGACATAAATGTCATCTGCATCTCCTGATCTCATGGACTACCGTACCTTCTTGCTCACCCTCAGATATGTACTCCTCAGGGCACCAATTTTGGCCTTCACATAGGTGATGTCTGCCATGGGGACCATCGTCTTCACCAAAGCCAGCAGTTTCTCCAGCGCTGCCTTCCTTTTTCTTAGGTCCTTATAAAAGGGGGTGTTCATTTGTCACAGGCAGGGCAGCATGTCAATGAATAGCCCTAGAAAATGTGGTTCCTTGAAGGGATCCATATTCTCTGCAAGACACAACACAAGACAAACCCTAATGTCTGGCTAAACTCTTATAATCTTGTCCCAATATAAGCCTCAATCTAGACCAGTGTTTCTCGACTCCAGTCTTCAAGGCGCACCAACAGGTCATGTTTTGAGGCTTTCCCTTATTTTGCACAGGTGAATGGATCAGTTTCACTGCCTTAGTAATAGATAAGGATATAGACTCATTTAGAGCAGCATGTTATTGCCATCTCCAAAATATACATAATATTGGAATACCTCAAGAGGGTGGGATTTTAAAGGCAATGTCATTGGAAGTTATATAAAAACAATATATTTATTGATACAAAACAAACAATTTTTTCAAAATACATACAAAAATTATACATAAATACAATACACAATACATTATACATTATGTACAAAAATAGAGCAACAAAGAGTGGCTTTTTATATAACTTCCAATGACATTGCCTTTAAAATCCCACCCTCTTGAGGTATTCCAATATCACTGCCTTAGTAATTACCATAGCCATTTCATCCGAGGTAAATCCTAAAAACATGACCTGTTGGGACGCCTTGAGGACGGGAGTTGAGAAACACTGATCTAGACTCAGTATAGGCTAGTGAAGTACCAAGTTAAAATTGTACCTTTGTTCAAATGATCGGTGCTTCAATTCCTCCTTCTTCCGCTCACAGATTGTATGTATGACGCATGCGTGTTACATTTTATATACAGTGCGCATGTGTGAAACTTCACCCGCCCCTGACGTTCTTTCTAGTCTATTTCCCACCCCTTCTCTTTCGGTGCAGTTGGGAGAGCACATGGCGGAGACACAGCAGGCGTGCACTAATTATTCCACTAACAAGGAGGAGGATGAGGAAAGCCCGGAGCCAGAAACATCTCGATCCCGGAGGAGGAGATTTAAGGGCTCAAATATGTCTTTTGGAGAGATGTTGGAGATGGTGGACATATTGAAGAGGAACAACTATGATGTGAAATATGGACCTTACCCACACCCAAATGTCAGAAAGGCCAAGATCATGATTAAAGTTGTGAAGCGTCTGCAGAAGAATTTTGGGGTACAATGATCCAAGGATCAACTGAGGAAACGCTGGTCAGACCTGAAACCGAGGAAGCACGATCAGTACAGAAGGGTCAAGCGAGTTCTTCAAAAAAGTAAGTAGTTGTCGTGTGTTCATATTATTATTATTGCTTACATACTGCTCCATGTGCTTTTATTCAATGTTGTACATTTCAAAATGGCCACTTTCATGTTCATGGGTTCAATCGTTCGTAGTAAACATTGTTTGGTCGCCCACTTCAAAGAGGATGTTTTGGCAAGTTGCACTTAACTACATTTGTTCAGGCCTATTTCTAGTCAAAGGACGTTTGTTGTCTAGAGGGCTTTGTAATAGAATGAAATGCAAACTTGATTCAGTGTAAAGGAGAGGACACGCAGTAGCTGTTTACACATCTGGACTCAAGAGCACTAGTGTGGGACATCAGAACACCCTTTTTATTAGGGTGTCCCACACACGTTGATACTGTAGGGGTGCCTCTATCTGTCAAACTTGCACAAAACAGGTAAGTATTCCAGCTTTAGAAAGTGTCAAAAATAATGTTTTTAGCTTTGAACTCCAAAAAAGACAATTGTACAAAACTTCCAAGCAATGTTTTATATTCCTATTTCTGCCCTCAAATATCAGTATGCTAAGTATTCCTTTTTTACATTCTCATAGGGGAGAGAAGACACTGGATGACTGAGGACACCAGGTACCCCACACCTCCCAAAGAAGGGGAAATACCAACACCAGAAGCAGAGGAGGAGGAGGAAGGAGAGGTTGTTGAAATTGGCGAAATTGGCACCACAACAGGAGAGTGTCTGAGACCAAAGCTTCAGGTAATAGATGGATGCCTGCATATTTATAATACTCTGTGTTTTTTTTTTTTTGCCTTATTTTTAGGTGATGTGGATGTTGTGGTAGAAGAATCGCATTTTACCAGTGAAAGTGCCCAGATCATCATCAGGGAGATAATGGGGTGCAATCGCGATTTAGATAATCTTAAGAAAAACATCAATGATGTTAAACAAAAAATGAAGAACATCATTGATGTTTTAGGGAGAATCTGAAACACACAAAACTAGCTAGCATCCATTTTATTTTATTTTTTTATATTTTTGAAAAAGCCAAATTTGGAAGATGCACAGTGTGTCAACATGTGCTATCTCCATCCATGGGGGATCAATGTACATGTTTTGTGGGTGTAACCCCTTCCTTGCTACTAAAGTGGCTAAGATTAAGGGGTTGCACCCCCAAAACACGTACATTGATCCCCCATGATGGGAGATAGCATATGTTGACCTTAGGCATGGGATCAGAAGGAAAATGCCCAGTTTGATTCACAATTTGTGTGCATCTTCCTATGTGCTGAAGGCAATATAAACACAGTTTGGACATACTCATGTCTGATATTGTCTTCACTTTTCAAAGTTGGGATGGGTGGATGTGTGTCAAAAATAGGCAGAACTGGCTGGCCATTAACCCAAAAGTGTTCTCCACTTCTCTCCTGGCTCTGGTCAGCCGGAAATTAAAAACACTCTGGTCCGGTGTGAGGGTCCTCACCGGGAATAAGATGGTTTCCCAGCGCAAACGCTTCATCCACGATGAAGACGAAGGGGAGTCCTTCCACATTCTCCTCTGGAGGTGGCAAGCCCAAACTGCCACTCTGGAGATACCAGTAGAATTCCGTCTGCGCGATCACTCCACCATCTGACATCCGGCCATTTTTCCCCACGTCCACATACAAGAAGTCGTATGTCGCTGACACCATCGCCAACAATACTATTATACCCCTTGTAATTATAATAGTAGGACCCAGAGTTGAGAGGTTGGATGATGTGTTTTCCATCAATTGCACCTCCACAATTGGGAAAGTCCCAACGGGTGGCAAAGTGGGAGGCCACAGTCTGCCATTCCTGTGGCGTTGAAGGAAACTGTGGAGTTCAACAAGAAAAAAAAAATAGTTATTTTGCACATCAACATTGCAAGCAGATTAGACACAAACATTTTTGGCCAAGATCAGTATAATTTTTTTGGAAATGAGTATTTAAACCAAAAGTATACGGTCGCCTTATCAGATTCCTCACGCTATCTGATGGCCCATTGCAAAAAATTAGGGGGGGGGGTTGGACAGGTAACCCTCTCCCCTTCATTGAGAGCTGAATGCATAAATAATGTGTGATACTTTGGCCAGCCCCTCCTTACTTTCACTATTGGCAGCCCATTGGACAGGTAACCAGTGTCATAATACATTAAAAAAACAATGAACAAATGGAAGCACATTTTTACATTCTGCTCTTACATATCAAGATAATAATAGGAGAAAAAAAAAACTTTAAACAGTAGCAATTGAAAGTATTGAGGCAGGCCCTTGCACTACATGCTTTGGTGAATTCATCCATAAATCTGACCACAAAAGAGGTAGGTATAGTGTGTATTGGTTTTGGCAAAGTCAGCAGATAGAGGATTGGTATCAGCTGACTTAGCAGTTGGGGGAGCGGAGTTCCTAATGAGTTTGGCCCACCAAAGATAGCATCTGGCACTCTGCATAAATTTAAGAACTCACATAACATTTGTACACATTTTAGGGGGTGTTTAGGGGAAGCACTACTATGGAGCTGACAAAATACATTGCTAAGTGACTAGGCTAGAGGTGTTTATGGGCCCAGAAGAGCATGCTGTGAAGCATGCTGAGCATGCTGTGGTTAGTGAAGGCAAATATGCATGAAGGACAAAAAAGGAACTTTAAAAGCTTCCAGCATGCATGAGGACAAAGAGGCACAGCATATTACATCATATTCCAATCATGGTAATTATGGAACAATGAAAGAAATACAATACATTAGCAAACATTAAATACATAGAATGTGATGTTAAAGGAGAAATCTTACCTTAATATAGTCCTTCTGCAGAACCTAAATTATGGCAGAACAGGTCTCTGGAATAATGATCCCCAGAGCCTGGGGGGAGATGCCTTTAGAGAATTTGAGGTCCTGAAGGCTTCTCCCTGTTGCCAAGAACCGCAATGTGGCAACCAGCCTCTGCTCCAGAGTGATGGCTTGCCTCATGCAGATATCCTGCCTGCTGATATAAGGGGTCAGCAAAGCAAAAAGACTGTGAAAAACATTATCCTGAGATAATTCCTTAAATCATCAGGATTATTCTCCCAAAGCAAAGGCATGTGTGAGAATTGGTCACGCTACAGCAACCAATTCTTTCTCCATGAACTCCTCCTCGCCTTGTTCATGGACTGGGCTTGGCTCAAAGCTAAAAGCCCAACACCAATCACCTGCACAGCACAAACTCTACGATGTGTACGTACACACAACATGGCTTCAAAACGGTCGGCTGGTCAGAACGGACTAACAGAAAGCACCGATAAACAGCAAGGCCTTAAAGAACGAGCTGAAAACCAGAAATGAGCGGACAATAAGCACTGAAAATCAAAGCGTACTATATAAATATAGGCCGCAATGACAAACAAATGTGAACTGACTACTAGTGATGGCCGAACGGTTCGCCCGGCGGTCGTTTCGCGGCGAATTTCGGACGTTCGCGGTCCGCTCGTTCGGCGGACTATTGGCGTCGTTCGCCCGGCGGACTTTCATGTTTAATATGTAAAAGAACTTTGATCTATGATGACACATCCATCATGGGGTACAGGACAGCCAATTGAGACATGACAGCACATGGACACTTGGACATTTCCCCTAACTTATAAATACACCTGATCCGGTGGCCATTTTACATTCTTTCTTCTGTCACTATAGGGAAAGGTTGCTGTTTGGAGCAGGGACAGATAAAACGTTAGCTATTTGGTACACAAAAGTTCTTTTCAGGACTGGTATAGGTGTTAGGTGTATATAGATTTGCTGTGCTACTGATTGTTGCAGCAGCCTGAGTGTCTTTTGTCAGTTTAGAGAAAGGGACAGAGCGCTGTGTCTGCTGCTATTTTAGGGACAGCCAGTTTAGTCATCATCATCATCATCATCATTAGCTGTTACTATCAGGTCCACAAAAGAGCTACTCGAGTAACCAGTAATTGTTCCAGTCTCCTCTGTTTTGCCAGTTTGTATAGGGACAGGAAGGAAGCAGTTTGTCAGGCAGTGAGGGTCAGTTTAAACAGTTGCTGTTACTATTAGTTCCACAAAGGTTCTTTTCAGGACTGGTATCAGTGATATGGTAATAGGCTTGTACACGTATAATATTCTTTCTTCCAAATATAGAAAGAATATTATACTTGACTACTGCCCTTCTGCTGCAGTCTGCTAATCATTCACAACTCACTTGTTCCACAAAGCTCTTTATCAGGACTGGTAACTTGGTCTGTGTAGGGTGCTACAGTACATAGGGTTGAGTGCGGTACAGTCTGCTGTTCTGTAAGGACCGATATTGGTCCACAATACATAGGGTTGAGGTGCACCACTGCTGACCGCTGCCCTATACTGCAGCAGTCCTTCAGCAGTATAGGGACTGACGTACAGTCTACTAATCAGTCACACACAACCTACTTGGTTCACAAAGGTCCTTATAAGGACTGGTAACTTGGTGAAGGGTGCTACAGTACATAGGGTTGAGTGCGGTACAGTCTGCTGTTCTGTAAGGACCGCTATCGGTCCACAATAGATAGGGTTGAGGTGCACCACTGCTGACCGCTGCCCTATACTGCAGCAGTCCTTCAGCAGTATAGGGACTGACGTACAGTCTGCTAATCAGTCACACCATCCCTGTGCTGTGCTGATTTACTCCTGGGGGTTCTTATTAGGAGGGGATCACACCATCCCTGTGCTGTGCTGATTTTCTCCTGGGCCTGCTTATTATGAGGGGAATCACACCATCCCTGTGCTGTGCTGACTTCCTCCTGGGGGTTCTTATTATGAGGGGATCACACCATCCCTGTGCTGTGCTGACTTCCTCCTGGGGGTTCTTATTATGAGGGGATCACACCATCCCTGTGCTGTGCTGATTTTCTCCTGGGCCTGCTTATTATGAGGGGATCACACCATCCCTGTGCTGTGCTGACTTCCTCCTGGGGCTGCTTACGGTGCTGCTGTCAGTGCTGTATATAACGGTGCTGGTGTGAGTGCTTAATGTCACGCTGCTGCTGTCAGTGCTGTATATCACGGTGCTGAGGTCAATGCTTAATGTCACGCTTCTGATGTCAGTGCTCTCTATCACGGTGCTGCTGTCAGTGCTGTATATCACGGTGCTGATGTCAGTGCTGTATGTCACGCTTCTGATGTCAGTGCTCTCTATCACGGTGCTGCTGTCAGTGCTGTATATCACGGTGCTGATGTCAGTGCTGTATGTCACGCTTCTGATGTCAGTGCTCTCTATCACGGTGTTGCTGTCAATGCTGTATGTCACAGTGCTGGTGTTAATGCTTTATGCCACGCTGCTGATGTCAGTGCCCTCTATCACAGTGCTGCTGTCAGTGCTGTATGTCACGCTTCTGATGTCAGTGCTCTCTATCACGGTGCTGCTGTCAGTGCTGTATATCACGGTGCTGGTGTGAGTGATTTATGTCACGCTGCTGATGTCAGTGCTCTCTATCACGGTGTTGCTGTCAATGCTGTATGTCACGGTGCTGGTGTTAATGCTTTATGTCATGCTGCTGATGTCAGTGCCCTCTATCACGGTGCTGTTGTCAGATGACTCTATCACGGTGCAGGTGTCATTGCTGTATGTCACGCTGCTGGTGATCATCTCCTGCACCCTCTTCTTTGCCTACCCTGGTCCCTGACCTTCCCTCTCCTCCATTGCCTTCATGCGCTCCACAGTCCTGAATTGTCAGAACAATTTCCCATATAAAAAAAGAATGCTTGTAGTTATCGATCCCAAATTCACCTCATACATGTGTTATGTCATTGGCCATGTGGTGGGACTATGTTTGCCCAGCTAATAATTATCTTGTGGCTGCAAATTTGACCTAAAGGTTTGCGAAGTTGGCCTCCCATTGAAGTCAATGGGGCCCGCCGCGAACATTTGGTTTCGCGAACGGTCGGCCACGTTCGCGGTCCGCATTCGCGAAACATCCCATCGGAAGTTCGTCCATCACTACTGACTACACGCACTGCTAAACAGATACGCACCGACAAGCACAAACTGTAGAGTAGGGATGAGCTTCATGTTCGAGTCGAACATACGTTCGACACGAACATCGGCTGTTCGCCCGTTCGGCGAAAACCGAACGTTATGGGCCGTTCGCACCAAATTCGTGTGGCGCTCATGGCCCACAATGCACTGCGACATCGCAGTGCATTGCTGGCTCATGATTGGCCAAGCATGCACTGTGACCCCACATGCTTGGCCAATCACAGCGCGGGCAGCGAGGAGAGCCATGATTGGCCACAGGCAGGATGCCTGTGGCCAATTATAGCTCAGGCTGTGTAGTACATGCCCCAAACTATATAAGGCCACCAGCGCAGCGTCCTTGTGTAGTGTGTTGGCGTCTGTAGGAGTTAGTGGGTGTTCTGTGTACCTTCAACCTTTTGCGTTCATGCTCTTCTGTAGTGCAGTATACACCATTATATCCATCTATATATGTAGCTAGCTATATTGCTCTTTTTAAATAGAGCTTGCAGTCAGTTGTAGGAGATTGTGCATGCTGTCTGTGTGCCCTGACCGCAGAATACACCGCTATATCCACCTATATAGCTAGCTATATTGCTCTTTTTAAATAGAGCTTGCAGTCAGCTGTAGGAGATTGTGCGTGCTGTCTGCGTGCCCTGACCACAGAATACACCGCTATATCCACCTATATAGCTAGCTATATTGCTCTTTTTAAATAGAGCTTGCAGTCAGCTGTAGGAGATTGTGCATGCTGTCTGCGTGCCCTGACCGCGGAATACACCGTTATATCCACCTATATAGCTAGCTATCTTGCTTTTTTTAAATAGAGCTTGCAGTCAGCTGTAGGAGATTGTGCGTGCTGTCTGCGTGTGGCCTGACCGCAGAATACACCGTTATATCCACCTATATAGCTAGTTATATTGCTCTTTTTAAATAGAGCTTGCAGTCAGCTGTAGGAGATTGTGCGTGCTGTCTGCGTGCCCCGACCGCAGTATACACCGTTATATCCACCTACATAGCTCTTCTAGAATTGAGCCATCTGCCATCTGCAGGAGTGGGTGTTGTGTGTGACTCCAGCACAATATACACTACCCAAATGCTGGTTTTCCCATCTCCCTTCAGGCCATAACCATGTCTGGAAGGCCAGCAAGGAGAGGCAGACAGGCGCGAGCTGATAAAAGATGGCAAGCAGGCTCTGTGTCTAGAGACAACAGTGCTGGTCGTGGACGCGGTGCATCGTCATCATCAGCACTAGGCCATGGGACAGGCTTGTCCTTCTTTTCAGCAGCTGGACATGTTGAGCCGCAACATGCCGAAGACTTGGTAGAGTGGATGACCAAGCCCTCTTCATCCTCCTCATCCTCTCTCACCCAGGCTCAGGGTACTAGCAAAGCAGCTGCCAATGCATCGCCTTCCCTCCTCTCAATGTCATCATCAGTGACTCCTTCCCTAGACCCGCCACGTCCTCCTGAGGAGTCTCCTGAATTCTTTGAGCACGGTGTTGGGTAAATGCTCCAGGAGGATGCCCAGTGTTTTGTAGGCTCTGATGATGATACTCAGCTAGAGGAAGGCAGTAGCGTGAGCGCAGAGAGAGGGGATGCTGAAGAAGGACAGCAATCTGGCAGTCATGTTCCACAAGCTGCAGCATACTGCCAGGTTTGCTCCAGCGATGAAGAGGGAGGGGATGATGAGGGCACTGACTCCACGTGGGTGCCTGGTAGGAGAGAGGAGGAGGAGGCACATGTTCAACGAGGCAGGATGCCCTCTCTGGGCCATCTTAGGGGCAGCACACCGACTGAATCACACCGCAGAGCTCCGCCTGTGCAGGGCGCTGCCTCTGCACGTTATTCTAAAAGTTCTTTGGTGTGGGCCTTTTTTGAGACGAGTGCATCAGATCGCACCGCTGCTATTTGCAACATATGTCTCAAGCGTATCTCGCGTGGCCAAAACATCAGCCGCTTGGGCACCACATGCTTGACCAGACATATGTTGACCTGCCATGCAGCTCTTTGGCAAGCGTACCTCAAAGACGCACACCAAAGAACAAAGCGGACCTCTCCTTGCTCCTCATCAGCTGGGATCTCCAACCCTACTAGACCTTCAGTCCTCTCTGAAACCTGCTCTGAGAGGAATGAAGGTGTAGAATTAGGTGTGTCACAGCCAAGTGCTTCTGGGCACTCTGCTAGCAGTACACCCACGTCCGATTATAGCAGGCAAATGTCCCTGCCCCAGCTGCTGGACCGCCAAAAGAAGTTCACTCCCAGCCATCCACATGCCCAGCGGTTGAATGCTAGCTTGGCTAAATTGCTAGCACTTCAACTGCTGCCTTTTCAGTTGGTAGACTCGGCCCCTTTCCGTGAGTTTGTACAATGTGCGGTTCCTCAGTGGCAGGTCCCCAAAGGCCACTTTTTCTCATGGAAGGCGATTCCGGCTCTCTACCGGCATGTGGAAGTCAATGTCCTTGCCTCGCTGGACAGGGCAGTCAGTGGTAAGGTGCATATTACCGCTGACTCATGGTCCAGCAGGCATGGACAGGGACGTTACCTGTCTTTCACGGCCTATTGGGTCACTCTTCTGGCAGCTGGGAAGGATGCAGGACAAGGTGCAGTAGTGTTGGAGGTCACCACACCTCAAAAATTCTACTATTGGTTGTGACACACCTCTCTCCTCCACCCCCTCCTCTTCTTCTTCCTCCATGGCCTCTTCCAGTGCTCTGTTCTCAGAACCAGCGGTGCTCCGTAGGCGTTCAAGGGGCTACGCAAGTACGCAGGCAAAACGATGCCATGCCGTGCTTGCGCTGGTTTGTTTGGGGGACAGGAGCCACACTGGGGCAGATGTTTTGTCAGCTCTGCAAGGGCAGGCCGAGAGGTGGTTGATGCCATGCCAGCTTAAGCCAGGAATGGTGGTTTGTGACAATGGCACCAACCTCCTCTCCGCCCTCCGACAGAGACAACTGACCATTGTGCCCTGTGTGGCTCACGTCCTTAACCTGGTGGTGCAGCGGTTCTTGGGCAGGTACCCGGGCTTACAGGATGTCCTGAAGCAGGCCAGGAAAGTCTGTGTGCTTTTCTGCCGATCATTTAATGCCTGTGCTCGGCTGGCTGAGCTCCAAAAGGAGTTGAACCTGCCCAAGAACCGCTTTATATGTGACATGCCCACCAGGTGGAACTCAACGTTGGCCATGCCGCAGCGGCTGCACACGCAACAGAGGGCCATCGATGAGTACCTGTGCGACTACGGCACCAAGACAGGGTCGAGGAGCTCAGTTTTTTCTCACCACACCAGTGGGGCATGATCAGGGATGCATGCACTGTCCTGTCACCGTTTGAGGAGGCCACAAGGATGGTGAGCAGTGACAGTGCATGCTTCAGTGACACTGTACCTCTTGTCCACCTCTTGGAGCATACGCTGTGTGGAATAATGGACAGGGCACTTGAGGCAGAACAGAGGCAGGAAGAGGAGGACTTCCTTGCCTCTCAAGGCCCCCTTTATCCAGACAGTGTTCCTGCTGTGCCACCCATCACACAGGAAGAGGATGAGGAGGAGGAGGAGGAGGAGAAGGAGGAGGATGATTGTGTCAGCATGGAGGTGGAGGCTGGCACTCAGCATCAGCAGCAGCAGCAGTCTTGTAGGGATGATTTACAGTCCCAAGAAACCTGTGGACTTGTACGTGACTGGGAGGAGGTAGCTGCGGATCATGTTGTCCTTAGTGACCCAGAGGACCGAATGCCTCAGCTAACCTACGCTGCATGGCCTCCCTGATCCTGCAAAGCCTGCGGAAGGATCCTCGTATTCTTTGGAACAAGGAGAGGGACCATTACTGGCTGGCCACTCTCCTTGATCCACGGTACAAGGGTAAGGTTGCCGACCTTATCTTGCCGTCGCAGAGGGAGCAGAGGATGAGACATTTCCTGGAGGCCTTGCAGAAAGGTCTGTGCAACGCGTTCCCAGTCCTGGTCCTGGACAACGTGTTGCTGAGGCATCGGTCAGAAGGAGCGGTGGAGAAGGTGGCCGTCTGACCGATGAGTTCAGACAATTTTTTAGTCCGCAGCCCCAAGGTATGATCGGTTCCAGCAACCATCGCCAGCGTCTGATTTACATGGTGGAGGAATACCTAGGGGCAAGGTCAGACTTGGACACCTTCCCCACCGAAAATCCTCTGGCTTACTGGGTCTTGAGGATGGATCACTGGCCATAGCTTGCACAGTATGCAATTGAGCTACTGGCCTGTCCTGCATCCAGTGTTCTTTCGGAACGCACCTTCAGTGCTGCTGGTGGCTTTGTTACCACTCACAGGGTGCGCCTGTCCACCGACTCAGTTGATCGAATGACCTTCATCAAGATGAATCAGTCTTGGATCACCCACAGCTACCAAGCACCTGAAGCTGATGTAACCAAATTATTTTTGCCTAAGGCCCAATTTTTCAGCCCCTGTTTAACAGGGGAGTTTAATTACAATTTTTGATGCAATGCTTTGCAGCCGGGCTCATTCCTGCACTACAACTAGAGTATTTTGGAGAGGTTGCAGTGTCGTGGCACCAGCACCAGTGCCTAAGGCCCAATTTTTCAGCCCTTGTTTAACAGGGGCGTTTAATTACAATTTTTGATGCAATTCTTTGTAATAGGGCTCATTCCTGCACCACAACTAGAGTATATGGGAGAGGTTGCAGTGTCGTGGCACCAGCACCAGTGCCAGCAGCCCAATTTTTCAGCCCCTGTTTAACAGGGGCGTTTAATTACAATTTTTGATGCAATGCTTTGCTGCCAGCTCATTCCTGCACTACAACTAGAGTATTTGGGAGAGGTTGCAGTGTCGTGGCACCAGCACCAGTGCCTAAGGCCCAATTTTTCAGCCCCTATTTAACAGGGGCATGTAATTACAATTCTTGATATAATATTTCACAGCAGGGCCCGTTCCTGTGCCCACCAAGAGTAACTGTGAGGACTTATAGTGTTGTGGCACCAGCACCAGCACCACAACCACCAAAGGCCCCATTTTTCTGCCACTGTTCAACAATGGCATGTAATTACAATTCTTGATAAAATCATTCACAGCAGGGTGCTCCAGTGCCCACCAAGAGTCACTTTGAGGGCTTACAATGTTGTGGGAACACCAACACCTTATTCCGCCATTTCTGCAGAGCATATAGGGCAGGCCCCTACTTTCAATCATCCAACTTACAAACATCTCCTACTTGCAAATGGAAGGAGACAAAAAATGAGATGAGAAAAGTGAGATGAAAAAAGACGGACGGCAAAACAAATTATACAGGGGTGATAACCATTCCCTATGTTTTCCAAAAAGCTTAAAAATAGATTTTTTGACTGGAGCTACACTTTAAAAATGTACCAGTTGAAAATTACAAACAGATTCAACTTAACACAACAAACCTACACAGTCCCTGTCTTGTTTGCACCGCCTGTATACTGCTGTTCTGAGTATATAGGGCCTGAGGGCCACACATATTTCCTTTTTTTAATATGGGTATGGGGTTCCCCTTAATATCCGTACAAGACCCAAAGGGGCTGGTAATAGGCAGGGGGTGCTACCCATGCCATTTTTCTCAATGATTTTCATCCATATTGCCGGAACCAGATATAACATTAAAACCACAAGCAGTTTTAAATGACGTTATTTCCGTTAAATGTCATTTTGTGCAGGCACTGTTCTAAACACGGGAAACACATGGCACTTCACAGGCATACTATAGACACCCCCAGGCACGATATTTAAAGGAATATTTCACTTTTTTTCACTTTAATCGTTATTAAAATCAGTGCTCCCGCCAAAACGGCTATTTTTAAAAACATTTTAGGCATTGACCCATATCCCCTGGGGCAGGAGCCAGGTCTCCAAACCCTTTTTAGGACAGTATCTTGCATATTAGCCATTAAAATTAGCACTTTTAATTTCAAACGTTAGAGTCCCATAGACTTTAATGGGGTTCTAAAGTTCGTACGAATTTTGGGTCCGTTCGAAATTTCTGGTGCAAACCGAACCAGGGGGTGTTCGGCTCATCCCTACTGTAGAGCAGTAACGATCTGAAGCACAAATCGTCTCTAACCAAACTTATACTAACACGTGATAAACACGAGATCAGCAGAAGGGGCCCAAAGGGTGCTACACGTGGTGCTGAACTTCCCTTTTATAGTTCCATCGTACGCGGTTTACATCACCGCGTTCTTGACGATCGGAAAATCCGACAACTTTGTCCGACCACGTGTATGCAACACAAGTTTCGGACAAAATGCGTCAGAAAATCTGACGGATTTAGTGTGTACAAGGCATAAGGCCTCACAGTTACTCTTGGTGGGCGAAAGAACGGGCCCTGCTGTGAACTATTAGGTCAAGAACTGTAATTACCTGTCCCTGTTAAACAGGGGCTGAAAAATTGGGCCTTAGGCACTGGTGCTGGTGCCTACAACACTGCAACCCATCACAGATACTCTAGTTGGAGCGCAGGAATGAGCCCTGCTGCAAAGTATTGCATCAAAAATTGTAATTACATGCCCCTGTTAAACAGGGACAGAAAAATTGGGCCTTAGGCACTGGAGCTGGTGCCACAACACTGCAACCCCTCACAGATACAAAGAACGCCAGATGCAGGACAGACCAGTAGCTCAATTGCATACTGTGCAAGGTCTGGCCAGCGATCCATCCTCAAGACCCAGTAACCCACAGTATTTTCGGTGAGAAAGGTGTCCAAGTCTGATCTTGCTGCTAGGTATTCCTGCACCATGTGAATCAGACGCTGGTGATGGTTGCTAGAACTGATCATACCTTGGGGCTGCAGACTAAAAAATTGTCTGAACGCATCGGTCAGACGGCCACCTTCTCCACCGCTCCTTCTGTGACTGACCAAAGCCTCAGAAACACGTTGTCCAGGAAGGAGGACCAGGAAATTTTAACCTCCCATGCTCTGGAAACGCTTTGCACAAACCTTTCTACAAGGCCTCCCCAAAATGTTTCATCCTCTGCTCCCTCTGCGATGGCAAGATAAGGTCTGCAACCTTACCCTTGTAACGTGGATCAAGGAGGGTTGCTGGCCAGTAATGCATGGCGGCCTTGTGTAGTGTGTTGCGGTGGCGGAGAGAGATAGACAGAGAGACAGTGTCATTTGATTTAAGTTAGATAGTAGAGTAAGTAGGCGAGTCAGTTAGCTGCAGTTACAGTGTATGGAGGATATATATGTATCCTAGGTGATATATATATATATATATATATATATATATATATATATATATTGTATTCAGTTTAGCTAGATCTGTTCCTGTTATTCTCTTCCTAATATTCTGACAGGCAGACAGGTGATTTTAGTACTTGCAGTTTTTACAGTTAATGTACTGTGTCCTTTGCACAGTGTGCACCTAAAGCTACCTTCAAGACAATTGCTGGTGTTGTTCTGATCCTATTAATACCACAGGCAGACAGCTGCAGTATTCACAGTTAGTGTACTGTGTCCTCTGCACAGTGTGCACCTAAAGCTACCTTCAAGACAATTGCTGGTGTTCTTCTGATTCTATTAATACCAAAGACAGGAAGCTGCGGTATTTACAGTTAGTGTACTGTGTCCTCTGCACAGTGCGCACCTAAAGCTCCCTGAAGACAATTGCTGGTGTTGTCATACGAATAATACTACAGGCAGGCACTTGATTATGCTAGCTGCAGTATAATCAATATATATATATATATATATATATATATATATATATATATATATATATATACACACATCCCAGCTTTGTGCAGCTACATCTCACTGCAGGCCATTAGTATGTCTGGAAGGCCAACAAGGAGAGGCAGACAGTCACAAGCCAATAAAAGAGGGCAAGCTGACTCTGTGTCTAGAGGCAACAGTGCTGGTTAGTGATGGCCGAATGGTTCGCCCGGCGGTCGTTTTGCGGCGAATTTCGGCTGTTCGCGGTCCGCGCGATCGGCGGACTATTGCCGCCGTTCGCCCGGCGGACTTCTGTGTTTTTACTGTGTAAAAGAACTTTGACCTGATGACACATCCATCATGGGGTACAGGACAGCCAATTGAGACATTACAGCACATGGACACTTGGACATTCCCCCTAACTTACAAATACACCCGATCCGGTGGCCATTTTACATTCTTTCTTCTGTCACTATAGGGAGAGGTTGCTGTGTGGAGCAGGGAGAGATTGCAGTGACCCAAATCGCTAGCTATTTGGTACACAAAAGTTCTTTTCAGGACTGGTATAGGTGTTAGCAGGGGTCAAGTCCTGGGGAAAAAAGTGTGGGAACTCCCACCCAAGATCCACTCCCCCACCAAAAAAAAAGATACGCTCATATGCATATATATATATATTTCACATAAAATACAGTGACTGAAAATGCGACATGCTACAAGAGATGACCAGACTGCGAATGTGACTACAGGAGATGACCAGACTGCGAATGCGACTACAGGAGATGACCAGACCGGGAATGAGACTACAGGAGATGACCAGACTGCGAATGCGACTACAGGAGATGACCAGACTGCGAA
This sequence comes from Lithobates pipiens, assembly GCF_037356315.1. Taxonomy (NCBI): domain Eukaryota; kingdom Metazoa; phylum Chordata; class Amphibia; order Anura; family Ranidae; genus Lithobates; species Lithobates pipiens. Next base: position 609,623,783 of record NW_027507758.1, read on the forward strand.
TGCGACTACAGGAGATGATCAGACTGCGAATGCGACTACAGGAGATGACCAGACTGCGAATGTGACTACAGGAGATGACCAGACTGCGAATGCGACTACAGGAGATGACCAGACCGGGAATGAGACTACAGGAGATGACCAGACTGCGAATGCGACTACAGGAGATGACCAGACTGCGAATGCGACTACAGGAGATGATCAGACTGCGAATGCGACTACAGGAGATGACCAGACTGCGAATGCGACTACAGGAGATGACCAGACTGCGAATGCGACTACAGGAGATGACCAGACTGCGAATGCGACATAGTACAGGAGATGACCAGACCGGGAATGAGACTACAGGAGATGACCAGACCGCGAATGCGACTACAGGAGATGATCAGACTGCGAATGCGACTACAGAAGATGACCAGAGTGCGAATGCGACTACAGGAGATGACCAGACTGCGAATGCGACTACAGGAGATGACCAGACTGCGAATGCGACTACAGGAGATGACCAGACTGCGAATGCGACTACAGGAGATAATCAGACTGCGAATGCGACTACAGGAGATGATCAGACTGCGAATGCGACTACAGGAGATGACCAGACCGGGAATGAGACTACAGGAGATGATCAGACTGCGAATGCGACTACAGGAGATGACCAGACTGTGAATGCGACATAGTACAGGAGATGACCAGACCGGGAATGAGACTACAAGAGATGACCAGACTGCGAATGCGACTACAGGAGATGATCAGACTGCGAATGCGACTACAGGAGATGATCAGACTGCGAATGCGACTACAGGAGATGACCAGACTGCGAATGCGACTACAGGAGATGACCAGACTGCGAATGCGACTACAGGAGATGATCAGACTGCGAATGCGACTACAGGAGATGATCAGACTGCGAATGCGACTACAGGAGATGACCAGACTGCGAATGCGACTACAGGAGATGACCAGACTGCGAATGCGACTACAGGAGATGACCAGACTGTGAATGCGACATACTACAGGAGATGATCAGACTGCGAATGCGACATACTACAGGAGATGATCAGACTGCGAATGCGACTACAGGAGATGATCAGACTGCGAATGCGACTACAGGAGATGACCAGACTGCGAATGCGACTACAGGAGATGACCAGACTGCGAATGCGACTACAGGAGATGACCAGACTGCGAATGTGACTACAGGAGATGACCAGACTGTGAATGCGACATACTACAGGAGATGACCAGACTGCGAATGCGACTACAGGAGATGATCAGACTGTGAATGCGACTACAGGAGATGATCAGACTGCGAATGCGACATACTACAGGAGATGACCAGACTGTGAATGCGACATACTACAGGAGATGACCAGACTGCGAATGCGACTACAGGAGATGATCAGACTGCGAATGCGACTACAGGAGATGACCAGACTGCGAATGCGACTACAGGAGATGACCAGACTGCGAATGCGACTACAGGAGATGACCAGACTGCGAATACGACATAGTACAGGAGATGACCAGACCGGGAATGAGACTACAGGAGATGACCAGACCGCGAATGCGACTACAGGAGATGATCAGACTGCGAATGCGACTACAGGAGATGACCAGACCGGGAATGAGACTACAGGAGATGACCAGACTGCGAATGCGACTACAGGAGATGACCAGACTGCGAATGCGACTACAGGAGATGACCAGACTGCGAATGCGACTACAGGAGATGACCAGACTGCGAATGCGACTACAGGAGATGATCAGACTGCGAATGCGACTACAGGAGATGATCAGACTGCGAATGCGACTACAGGAGATGACCAGACTGTGAATGCGACTACAGGAGATGACCAGACCGGGAATGAGACTACAGGAGATGATCAGACTGCGAATGCGACTACAGGAGATGACCAGACTGTGAATGCGACATAGTACAGGAGATGACCAGACCGGGAATGAGACTACAAGAGATGACCAGACTGCGAATGCGACTACAGGAGATGATCAGACTGCGAATGCGACTACAGCAGATGATCAGACTGCGAATGCGACTACAGGAGATGACCAGACTGCGAATGCGACTACAGGAGATGATCAGACTGCGAATGCGACTACAGGAGATGATCAGACTGCGAATGCGACTACAGGAGATGATCAGACTGCGAATGCGACTACAGGAGATGACCAGACTGCGAATGCGACTACAGGAGATGACCAGACTGCGAATGCGACTACAGGAGATGACCAGACTGTGAATGCGACATACTACAGGAGATGATCAGACTGCGAATGCGACATACTACAGGAGATGATCAGACTGCGAATGCGACTACAGGAGATGATCAGACTGTGAATGCGACTACAGGAGATGATCAGACTGTGAATGCGACTACAGGAGATGACCAGACTGCGAATGCGACTACAGGAGATGACCAGACTGCGAATGCGACTACAGGAGATGACCAGACTGCGAATGTGACTACAGGAGATGACCAGACTGTGAATGCGACATACTACAGGAGATGACCAGACTGCGAATGCGACTACAGGAGATGATCAGACTGTGAATGCGACTACAGGAGATGATCAGACTGCGAATGCGACATACTACAGGAGATGACCAGACTGTGAATGCGACATACTACAGGAGATGACCAGACTGTGAATGCGACATACTACAGGAGATGATCAGACTGCGAATGCGACATAGTACGGAAGATGACCAAGTAGCTAGTTTTAAAATTTAAACCTGTCCTCAGCCCCTTTATGGCACCTCCTTTACATTCCTGTCCTCACCCCCTTTGTAGAACCCCCCTTCACATTCCTGCCCTGCCTCCCTTTTATATCACCTCTCCTCATTCCTTTCAGTTTCTGATACTTTCCCCCTCCCTCCTTCATAACAGCCCCCTCTTCCCTGTCTTACCTTACACAGGACACAGCAAATGACATCGGAAGTGCAGCAAAGGGATGGACAGAGGGCGGGACCTGCCCCAGTTAATTGATTGGTTGATAGAATGCAGAGCAGTTCTATTAACCAATCAGTTAACTGAGCCAGCCCCTGCCCTCCGTGCATCACTGTGCTGCTCTTCCGATGTCAGCTCTGTGAAGACAACACAGCTAGCAGACTGTGCTAGAGCCTCGGGCGGCTCTGGTCCTGCAAAGGGAACGGCGTTCCTGCTGTGAAAAAAGTGCGGGGACGCCGTTCCCACGCGTTCCCGCAGGACTCGAGCCCTGGGTGTTAGGTGTATATAGGTTTGCTGTGCTACTGATTGTTGCAGCAGCCTGAGTGTCTTTTGTCAGTTTAGAGAAAGGGACAGGACGGTGTGTCTGCTGTAGGGACAATCAGTTTAGTCATCATCATTAGCTGTTAGTACTGTTACTATCAGGTCCACAAAAGTGCTATTCCAGTTATTGTTCCAGTAGCCTCTGTTTTGTCAGTTTATATAGGGACAGGCAGGAAGCAGTGTGTGAGGCAGTGAGGGTCAGTTTAATCAGTAGCTGTTACTATTAGTTCCACAAAGGTTCTTTTCAGGACTGGTATGGTAATAGGCTTGTACACGTATAATATTCTTTCTTCCAAATATAGAAAGAATATTATACTTGACTGCTGACCTTCTGCTGCAGTCTGCTAATCACTCACACACAACCTAATTGTTCCACAAAGGTCCTTATAAGGACTGGTAATAACCTGGTGTAGGGTGCTATAGTACATAGGGTTGAGTGAGGTACAGTCTGCCATTCTATAAGGACTGGTATAGGTCCACTATACATAGGGTTGAGGTGCACTACTGCTGACCGCTGCCCTATACTGCAGCAGTCCTTCATTGGTATAGGGACTGATGTACAGTCTGCTAATCACTTACACACAACCTAATTGTTCCACAAAGTTATTTAAAAGGACTGGTAATAACCTGGTGTAGGGTGCTATAGTACATAGGGTTGAGTGAGGTACAGTCTGCTATTCTATAAGGACTGGTATAGGTCCACAATACATAGGGTTGATGTGCACTGCTGCTGACCGCTGCCCTATACTGCAGCAGTCCTTCATCGGTATAGGGACTGACGTACAGTCTGCTAATCACTCACACACAACCTAATTGTTCCACAAAGTTCCTTATAAGGACTGGTAATAACCTGGTGTAGGGTGCTATAGTACATAGGGTTAAGTGAGGTACAGTCTGCCATTCCAAAAGGACTGGTATTGGTCCACAATACATAGGGTTGAGGTGCACTACTGCTGACCGCTGCCCTATACTGCAGCAGTCCTTCATTGGTATAGGGACTGACGTACAGTCTGATAATCAGTCACACACAACCTACTTGTTCCACAAAGGTCCTTATAAGGGCTGGTAACTTGGTGTAGGGTGCTACAGTACATAGGGTTGAGTGAGGCACAGTCTGCCATTCTATAAGGACTGGTATCGGTCCACAATACATAGGGTTGAGGTGCAATACTGCTGACCGCTGCCCTATACTGCAGCAGTCCTTCATTGGTATAGGGACTGTCGTACAGTCTGCTAATCACTCACACACAACCTAATTGCTCCACAAAATTATTTATAATTACTGGTAATAACCTGGTGTAGGGTGCTATAGTACATAGGGTTGAGTGAGGTACAGTCTGCCATTCTATAAGGACTGGTATCGGTCCACAATACATAGGGTTGAGGTGCACTACTGCTGATCGCTGCCCTATACTGCAGCAGTCCTTCATTGGTATAGGGACTGACGTACAGTCTGCTAATCACTCACACACAACCTAATTGTTCCACAAAGTTCCTTATAAGGACTGGTAATAAACTGGTGTAGGGTGCTATAGTACATAGGGTTGAGTGAGGTACAGTCTGCCATTCTATAAGGACTGGTATCGGTCCACAATACATAGGGTTGAGGTGCACTACTGCTGACCGCTGCCCTATACTGCAGCAGTCCTTCATTGGTATAGGGACTGACGTACAGTCTGCTAATCACTTACACACAACCTAATTGTTCCACAAAGTTCCTTATAAGGACTGGTAATAACCTGGTGTAGGGTGCCATAGTACATAGGGTTGAGTGAGGTACAGTCTGCTATTCTATAAGGACTGGTAACGGTCCACAATACATAGGGTTGAGGTGCACTACTGCTGACTGCTGCCCTATACTGCAGCAGTCCTTCATTGGTATAGGGACTGACGTACAGTCTGCTAATCACTCACACACACAACCTACTTGGTCCACAAAAGTTCTTATAAGGACTGGTAACTTGGTCTGTCTAGGGTGCTACAGTACATAGGGATAAGTGAGGTACATTCTGCCATTCTATAAGGACTGGTATCGGTCCACAATACATAGGGTTGAGGTGCACTACTGCTGACCGCTGCCCTATACTGCAGCAGTCCTTCATCGGTATAGGGACTGAGAGTTTTGTCACAGGGTCATTTAAAAAAAGACAGGCAGAGGAAGAGGCAGGCCCTTCCGCAGGGGTGGTAGGGGTAGGGCAAGAGCAACAGGCTTGAGCCAAAGTGGGAAGTTGCAGAAGGTGCGTTCAATTACTTTAAAGGACGCACCAGACTTGGTTGAGTGGCTCGCTCAGCCTTACTTTTCTGCACCCTCCTCATCATCTCGATCTGCACCCTCTTCTTCACTCTCTGCTATGTGCACCCCCAAAGACACTACCATCAACAACACCACCACCACCACCACCACATACCTTCCGCTTGAGTCACAGGAATTATTTTCCGATCCATATCAAGAAGACATTTCTGATGTGCAGCCACTCTTGGTATTGGATCAGGAAGAGGAGGCAGCAACTACCACTACTCAGCAGTCTGACGACAGTACCCAGATCAGCCCAAGGAGGAGGTTGGTCCCCGGTGTTGCTGCCTACTCCGAGATCTCTACTTATAGCGGTGGGGAAGGTGACGTTGATGATGACGTGTCTAGTGATGTCACGTGGGTGCCCACAAAAGAGGAAGAGGAGGGGAGTTCAGAGGGAGATATGGACCAGCAGATAGGGAGGAAAAGCAGGAATAACTTACATTGCACAGGAGGGACAAAGCAGACTGCAAATGTATCAGGAGTGAGTCATCGACCATGTACGGTCACATCTGGCGCTCCCAGTACACCGGCACATGGCTCCGCAGTGTGGGCTTTTTTTAACGTGTCCGCTGCTGACAATAGCGTTCCCATCTGCAATCTTTGCAGTCAACGCATTAGTCGCGGTAAGCCCAACACTCACCTAGGGACGACCGTCTTAAGAAGGCACATGAGCAGCCATCACCGAGCCGAGTGGGAGCAACGGAACACACAAAGCCACACTGCAGGCTCTCACCGTCCAGCCTCGTCTTCTACTTCTCCTTCTCCTCTCTCCTCACAATTGTCTTCCACATCTTTCATCATGCCAAGCTCACGTTTTTCTTCAAAAAGGCAGGCCTCCGTGGGCCTAATGTTCGAGCGTAAAAAAATGATGACGCCGGATAACCCTCTTGCCCAACGGTTGACGGCTGGCTTGTCAGAACTCATAGCCCGCCAACTACTGCCATATAAACTGGTGGACTCTGAGGCCTTTCGCAAATTTGTGGCCATTGGAACACCACAATGGAAGGTCCCAGGAAGGAAGTATTTCTCACAGAAGGGCATCCCAGAGCTATATGGCCATGTTCAGCGGCAAGTGAATGTATCTCTGGCACACAGTGTCGGTGCCAAGATACATCTGACCACAGACATGTGGTCTAGCAAACACGGGCAGGGAAGGTATATCACTTTTACTGCCCACTGGGTGAACCTTCTGACGGCTGTCAAGCATGTAACCCGTGGCATCCGTGTAGATTTGGTTTTACCGCCATGGATTGCATGCAGGCCTGACTCTTCTTCTCCTCCTCCTCCTCCATCCTCCTCCCTCGCCTCCTCAGCTGACTCCTCATTTTCCGCTGCTAGCGTCTCTTCTGCTGCGCCGCCCAAGCTCCCCAGAACCTATTCGACATGCCAGGTGAGACGTTGCCATGCCGCGCTGCGTCTGTTGTGCCTGGAAGCCAAGAGCCACACTGGCACGGCACTCCTTTCAGCTTTGCGTTCACAGGCAGATCAGTGGCTAACACCGCTCAATTTAACAGTTGGTAAAGTGGTGTGTGACAACGGTGCCAATCTGCTTAGCGCATTGAAACAGGGAAAAATCACGCACGTGCCATGCATGGCACACGTCTTAAACTTGGTCGTGCAGCGATTCCTTGTCAAATACCCTGGGGTCCAGGACATCTTGCGGCAGGAAAGGAAAATCTCGGCCCATTTCAGAAGATCTTACACGGCCATGGCTCGCCTTGCTGACATTCAGCGGCGACACAATCTGCCGGTCAGACGTCTTATTTGCAATTGCCCGACGCGATGGAACTCAACCTTCTATATGCTTGATAGGCTGCTCCAGCAGAAACGTGCAGTTAATGTCTGCCTGTATGAACTCTGCGGCAGAACCATTTCTGGGGAGCTGGGGTTTTTTTCACCGCGCCAGTGGCTGCTCATGCGCGACGCATGCAGACTTCTGCGGCCATTTGAGGAGATCACCAAACTGGTCAGTCGCAGCCATGGCGCCATCAGTGACATGGTACCTTATGCCTTCTTTATGGAGCGTGCATTGCGTCGTGTCATTGATCAAGCTGTGGAGGAGCAGGAGCGGGAAGATGAGGAAGTCGCAATGCTGGATGAATTCCCAGGGGGGGGCTACTCTATCTGAGACAAGTCAACAACAGGAGTCTGAAGAGGAGTCAGAGGAGGATGGTGCCAGGGCGGATGATGAGGAGGAAGAAGAGCATGCTTTAAACCTTTCTGGGATCCCTGTTGTGTGTGGATGAGGAGAGGAGAATGAAGAGGACGACATTATCCTGGATGATGAGCAGCAGCCAGGCCACCATACCTCTTCCACTTTAGTGCAAATGGGGGCCTTCATGCTCCAGTGTTTTAATAGGGACCCCCGTATAAAAAGCATAAGGGTCAAGGACCAGTACTGGGTGGCAATGTACTTAGACCCCCGGTACAAACACAAAATGGCGGAAATGTTACCGCCGTCACAGAGGGCTGTCAGAATGGAGCACTTCCAGGCCTTGCTTAGAGAAATGTTGCATTCTGCTTTTGCGTACGCTGGCAGAGGAGCAATTCCCACTCCCAGAGAAGGAGTTTTTACCAATCCAACAGCGCCTGCAAGAACAGGCCGGTTTGAAGATGTGTTGGTGACTTCGGATATGAGGTCATTCTTTCAGCCGACCCATCGACAGGTGTCATCCGGATCCAGCATCAGGGAACGCCTAGACCGTCAGGTGTCCGACCACATCGGGTTAACGGCCGATGTGGACGCTCTGAGGAGTGATGAACCCCTGGACTACTGGGTGGGCAGGCTTGACCTCTGGCCAGAGCTTGCCAAATTTGCAATGGAACTGTTGGCTTGCCCCTCATCCAGTGTCCTGTCTGAAAGAACGTTCAGCGCAGCAGGGGGGATCGTGACCGATAAGCGTACTCGCCTAGCTCACGACAGTGTTAACTACCTCACATTTCTAAAAATGAATGAGGCATGGATCTCGGAGGAATTCAACACATGTGACCAGTAGACCATGTATATGTCTATAAACAATTTTTTTAATCGAGCACAGAGACCTTCTTTCTTCATTTGGCTCATTTCCTTGTCCAAAGAAAGCACACCGTACTATATGCCCGTAACCTCCTCTTTGAAGAGGTTGAGCGGTGTCATATTTCTACTGGGGCTGCTTATTATGAGGGTCTCCCACCATCCCTGTGCTGTGCTGACATCCTCCTGGGGCTGTACCTCTGCTGTGCATATTATGAGGGGCTCCCACCATTCCTGTGCTGTGCTGAATTCCTCCTGGGGCTGTACCTCTGCTGTGCATATTTTGAGGTGCTCCCACCATCCCTGTGCTATGCTCATTATGAGGGGCTCCCACTATCCCTGTGCTATGCTTACATCCTCCTGGGGCTGCTTATTATGAGGGGCTCCCACCATCCCTGTGCTATGCTCATTATGAGGGGCTCCCACCATCCCTGTGCTGTGCTGACTTACTCCTGGGGCTGCTAATTATGAGGGGCTCCCACCATCCCTCTGCTATGCTGACATCCTCCTGGGGCTGCTTATTATGAGGGGCTCTCACCATCCCTGTGCTATGCTCATTATGAGGGGCTCCCACCATCCCGTCCATGTCACGCTGCTAATGTCAGTGCTCTCTATCATGGTGCTGCTGTCAGTGCTGTATATCGCGGTGCTGGTGTGAGTGCTTTATGTCACGCTGCTGATGTCAGTGCTCTCTATCACGGTGCTGCTGTCAGTGCTGTATATCAAGGTGCTGGTGTGAGTGCTTTATGTCACGCTGCTGATGTCAGTGCTCTCTATCACTGTGCTGTTGTCAGATCACTCTATCACGGTGCAGGTGTCATTGCTTTATGTTACGCTGCTGATGTCAGTGCTCTCTATCACGGTGCTGCTGTCAGATGACTCTCTCACGGTGCAGGTGTCATTGCTGTATGTCACGCTGCTGGTGATCATCTCCTGCCCCCTCTTCTTTGCCTACCCTGGTCCCTGACCTTCCCTCTCCTCCATTGCCTTCATGCGCTCCACAGTCCTGAATTGTCACAACATTTTCCCATATAAAAAAAGAATGCTTGTAGTTGTCGATTCCAGATTCACCTCATACATGTGTTATGTCATTGGCCATGTGGTGGGACTATGTTTGCACAGCTATTAATTATTTTGTGGCTGCAAATTTGACCTGTAGGTTTGCGAAGTTCGCCTCCATTGAAGTCAATGGGGCCCGCCATGAACGTTACGGTTCGCGAACTATCGGGCGCGTTCGCAGTCCGCGTTCGCGAAACGTCCCGTCGGAAGTTCGTCCATCACTAGTGCTGGTCATGGACATGGTGCATCCCCATCAGCACGTGGCCGTGGGATACGCTTGTCCTTTTTTTCGGCAGCTGGCCGCGTTGAGTGGCAACATGCCGAAGACTTGGTAGAGTGGATGACCAAGCCGTCCTCATCCTCCTCATCCTCTCTCACCCAGGCTCAAGGTACTTTGGCAAAGCAACTGCCAATGTGGCCTCTTCCCTCGGATCAATGGCATCAGTCACTCCTCCCCTAGCCCCACCATGTCCTCCTGAGGAGTCCCCCAAACTGTTTGACCACAGTGTTGGGTACATGCTCCAGGAGGATTCCCGGGGTTTTGAAGGCTTCGATGATGGTACCCAGCTAGTGGAAGGCAGTAACGTGAGCCCAGAGAGAGGAGGTGCCCAAGAAGGACAGCAATCTGGCAGTCATGTTCCCCCAGCTGCAACATACTGCCAGGTTTGCTCCAGTGATGAGGAGGGAGGGGATGATGAGGTCACTGACTCCACGTAGGTGCCTGATAGGAGAGACGAGGAGGAGGAGGCACATCTTCAATGAGGCAGGATGCCCTCCCAGGCCAGCTTAGCAGCAGCACACCGACTGCATCACACCGCAGAGCTCCGCATGTGCAGGACGCTGCTGTCTCTGCACATTATTCCAAAAGTTCTTCGGTGTGGGCCTTTTTTGAGACGATTGCATCAGATCTCACTGCTGCTATTTGCAACATATGTCTCAAGCGTATCTCGAGTGGCCAAAACATCACCCGCTTGGGCACCACATGCTTGACCAGACATATGTCAACTTGCCATGCAGTTCATTGGCAAGCGTTCCTAAAAGACCCATACCAAAGAACAAAGCAGACCTCTCATTGCTCCTCATCATTTGAGATCTCCAACCCCACTATGTCTTCAGTCCTCTTTGAAACCTGCACTGAGAGATATGAAGATGTAGAATTAGGTATGTTTCAGCCAAGTACTTGCGGGCAATCTACTATCTGTATTCCGACGTCAGATTGTACTGGGCAAATTTCCCTGCCCCAGCTGCTGCACCGCCGAAAGAAGTTCACTCCCAGCCATCCACATGCCCAGCGGTTGAATGCTAGCTTGGCTAAATTGCTAGCACTTCAACTGCTGCCTTTTCAGTTGGTAGACTCTGCCCCCTTCCGTGAGTTTGTGGAATGTGCGGTTCCTCATTGGCAGGTTCCCAAACATCACTTTTTCTCATGGAAGGCGTGTGGAAGGCAATGTCTTGGCCTGTCTGGACAGGGCGGTCAGTGGTAAGGTGCATATTAACACTGACTCATGGTCCAGCAGGCATGGGGACATTACCTATCTTTCATGGAGCATTGGGTTACTCTGCTGGCAGCTGGGAAGGATGCAGGACAAGGTGCAGTAGTGTTAGAGGTTGTTCCGCCACCACGGACTCCAAAATGCTACTACTGGTGATTTTGACACACCTCTCTCCTCCACACCCTCCTCTTCTTCTTTATCCATGGCCTCTTCCTGTGCTGTCCTTGGAACCAGCGGTGCTCCATAGGCGTTCAAGGGGCTACGCAAGTACGCAGGCAAAAAGATGCCATGCGGTGCTTAAGCTGATGTGCTTGGGGAACAGGAGCCCCACTGGGGCACAGATTCTGTCAGCTCTGCAGGGACAGGCTTAGAGGTTGATGCCATGCCAGCTTAAGCCAGGAATGGTGGTTTGCAACAATGGCACCAACCTCTTCTCCGCCCTCCGACAGCCACACGTCACCCATGTTCCCTGTTTGGCTCACGTCCTTAACTTGATGGTGCAGTGGTTCTTGGGCAGGTACCCAGGCTTACAGGATGTCCTGAGGCAGGCCAGGAAAGACTGTGTGCATTTTTGCCGACCATATAATGCCAGTGCTCGGCTGGCTGACCTCCAAAAGGAATTTAACCTGCCCAAGACCTGACCGTTGCGTTCAGACAATTTTTTAGTCCGCAGCCCCAAGGTATGATCGGTTCCAGCAACCATCGTCTGATTTACATGATGTAGGAATACCTAGGGGCAAGACCAAACTTGGATACCTTTCCCACCGAAAATCCTCTGGGTTACTTGGTCTTGAGGATGGATCACTGGCCAAAGCTTGCACAGTATGCAATTTAGCTACTGGCCGGTCCTGCGTCCAGCATTCTTTAACATTCAGTGCTGCTGGAGGCTTTGTAACCGATCTCAAGGTGTGCCTGTCCACCGACTCGGTCAATCGACTGACCTTCATAAAAATGAATCAGTCTTGGATCACTACCAGCTACCAAGCACCTGATGCTGATGTAACCGAATAATTTGTTTTGAAATGTCAGATCCCTTCAAGACTGCCTATGCTGATGCTGAGTGATTATCCTGTTATGCGGATTGACTATACTCTTCCTCCTCAATGATCATGCTGATAGCTTGTAAGAACATTTTTGGTTCTGGGGGCTGCCACCATTGGCTACGGCCCAATTTTTCAGCCCCTGTTTAACAGGGGCGTGTAATTACAATGTATGATGCAATACCTTGAAGCAGCGCTCATTTCTGCGCTCCAACTAGAGTATCTGTGAGGGGTTGCAGTGTTGTGGCACCAGCACCAGTGCCCAAGGCCCAATTTTTCTGCCCCTGTTTAACAGGGGCGTGTAATTACAGTTTTTGATGCAATACTTTGCAGCAGGGCTCATTCCTGCGCTCCAACTATAGTATCTGTGAGGGGTTGCAGTTTTGTGGGATGAGCACCGGTGCCCAAAGCCCAATTTTTCTGCCCTTGTTTAACAGGGGCGTGTAATTAAAATTTTGGATGCAATACTTTGCAGCAGGGCTCATTCCTGAGCTCCAAATAGAGTATCTTTGAGGGGTGGCAGTATTGTGGCACCAGCACCAGTGCTTAAGGCCCAATTTTATAGCCCCTGTTTAACAGGGGTGTGTAATTACAATTCTTGATGCAATATTTTGCAGGAGGGTTCATTGCTGCGCTCAACTACAGTATCTGTGAGGGGTTGCAGTGTTGTGGCACCAGCACTAGTGCCTAAGGCCCAATATTTCAGCCCCTGTTTAAGAGGGCGTGTAATTACAATTTTTGATGCAATATTTGCAGCAGGGCACATTCCTGCGCTCCAACTAGAGTATCTGTGAGGGGGTTCAGTGTTGTGGGATGAGCACCGGTGCCTAAGGCTCAATTTTTATGCCCCTGTTTAACAGGGGCATGTAATTGCAATTTATCTGTGAGGCCGCGTACACATGCGGGGACTGTTCGCTCAACTTTGTCCGTCAAACAGTTTCAGCGGACAGTCCGCTCAAAATTAGCATGGACGGACTTGCCCACACACGACGAACGAACAGTCCGCTGAAACCGTGCGCGATGACGTGAACGGCACGTACGACGGGACTAGAAAACGACGTCCTATACACTGCAATGCAACCTTCGGCGTGTAAATTCTTTCTGAGCATGCGCGAGACTTAGTTTGACGAACAAGCTTACACACGGGCGGACTGTCCGCTCAAACCAAGTTTCAGCGGACAGTTTTTCGGAATTTCCGAAAAACTTTGTTCGTCAAACTGGACAAAGTTGAGCGAACAGTCCCCGCGTGTGTACGCGGCCTGAGGGGTTGCAGTGTTGTGGCACCAATACCTAAGGCCCAATTTTTCTGCCCCTGTTCAACAGGGACGTGTAATTACAATTCTTGATATAATAGTTCACAGCAGGACCCATTCCTGCGCCCACCAAGAGTAACTGGAAAGACTTACAGTGTTGTGGCACCAGCACCACCACCAACAAAGGACCAATCTTTCTACTACTGTTCAACAATGGTAAGTAATTACAATTCTTGATATAATAGTTCACAGCAGGGCATTCAAGCACCCACCAAGAGTAACTGTGAGGGCTTACAGTGTTGTGGCAACACCAATACCTAAGGCCCAAATTTCTGCAGAATATATAGGGCAGGCCCCTACTTTCAAACATCCAACTTACAAATGTCTCCTACTTGCAAACGGAAGGAGACAACAGGAAGTGAGATGAAATCTACCCCTGGGAAGGGAAATTCTCTCCTGTAAGAGTTAATATGGGAAAATATGTCTCCTCTCCACTGAAGTTTTATCACCAATACACTTTAAAAATGTATCAGTTCAAAATTACAATCAGATTCTACTTAACAACAAACCTACAGTCCCTGTCTTGTTTGCACCGCCTGTATACTGCTGTTCAGAGTATATAGGGCCTGGGGCCCCACGCCTTTCCTTTTTTAAATTTGGGTGCGGGGTTCCCCTTAATATCCATACAAGACCCAAAGGGGCTGGTAATGGGCTTGGGGGGTACCTATGCCATTTCTCTCAATGATTTTCATCCATATTGCCGGGACCAGACATTAAATTAAAGCCGCAAGCAGTTTTAAATGACTTTTTCCCTTTAGAAGTGTCATTTTGTGCAGGGACTGTTCTAAACACGGAAAACACGTGCAGCTTCACAGGCATACTATAGAAAACTCTCAGGTACAATATTTAAAGGAACATTTCACTTTTTTTCCACTTTGAGCATCATTAAAATCACTGCTCCCTAAAAAACATCAGTTTTTAAAACGTTTTTTGCATTAATACATGTCCCCTGGGGCAGGGCCTGGGTCCCAAACCCTTTTTAGGACAATAACTTTCATATTAGCCTTTAAAATTAGCACTTTTGATGCCGAACATTCGATTCCCATAGACTTTTACGGGGTTCTAAAGTTCACGCAAACTTTCGGTCCGTTCACAGGTTCTGGCGCGAACCGAACTGGGGGGTGTTCGGCTCATCACTAACAACTGGTAGAATTTTGGAGGAGTGGTGGCAGAACAACCTCCAACACTACTACAACCTGTCCTGCATCCTTCCCAGCTGCCAGCAGAGTCACCCAGTGCATGGTGAAAGGTAGGTAACGTCCCTGTCCATGCCTGCTGCACCATTAGTCAGCGGTAATATGCGAGGCATGGACATTGCCTTCCACTTGCCGGTAGAGAGCTGGAATCGCATTCTGTGAAAAAAAAGTGGCGTTTGGGAACCTGCCACACATTCCACAAACTCACGGAATGGGGCAGAGTCTACCAACTGAAAAGGCAGAAGTTGAAGTGTTCGCAATTTAGTCAAGCTAGCATTGAACCTCTGGGCATGTGGGTGGCTGGGGCCGAACTTCTTTCGCTGGTGGAGCAACTGGGGTAGGAAAATCTTCCGTCTGGAATTGGACGTTGGTGTACCGATAGCAGATTGGCCGCAAGTACTTGGCAGTGGCACACCTAATGCTACACCTTCATTCCTCTCAGTGCAGGTTTCTGAGAGGACTGAAGGTATAGTGGGATTGGAGATCCCAACTGACGAGGAGGAGCAAGGAGAGGTCCGCCTTGTTCTTTGGTGTGGGTCTTTTAGGTAGTGTTGCCAACAGGCTGCATGGGAGCTCAACATATATCTGATTAAGCATGTGGTGCCCAAGTGCTTGCTGTCTAATCCATGCTTGATATGCATCAGACATATGTTGCAAATAGCAACGGTACGATCTGCTGCACACGTCTCAAAAAAGGCCCACACCGAAGAACTTTTGGAATAACGCGCAGAGTGACCAGCGCCTGCACTTGCTGAGCTCTGCGGTGTGATACAGTCAGCTGGCTGCCCTTAAGCTGGCCCCCGGAGGGCATGTTGCCTTGTTTGAGATGTGCCTCCTCCTTCTCCTCCTCTCTCCTATCAAGCACCCATGTAGAGTCAGTGAGCTCATCATCCCCTCTCTACTTGTCACTGGAGCAAACCTTGTAGTATGCTGAAACTGGGGGAACATGACTGCCAGTTTTTTGTCCTTCTTGGGCATCCCCTCTCTCTAAACTCACATTACTGCCTTCCACAAGCTGGGTACCATCATTGGAGTGTTCAAAATGGTGTGCATCCTCCTACAGCATATACCCGACATTGTGGTCGAACAGTTCGGGGGACTCCTCCGGTGGGGCTAGGGAAGGAGTAACTGATGATGACCTTGAGTCCAAGGAATAGGCCGCTTTGGCACCAGCATTGGCAGCCAAGGTAGCCTGGGTGACAGAGGATGAGGACGGCTTGGTCATCTACTCTACCAACTCTTCGGCATGTTGTGGTTCAACATGGCCAGCTGCCGAGAAAAAGGACAAGCGAGCCCCACAGCCTTGTGCTGATGAGGATGCACCGTGTCCACGACCAGCACTGCTACCTCTAGAAACAGAGCCTGCTTGACCTCTTTTATTGGCCTGTGTCATGAACTAGAAGTGACCAGAACTATGTGACTGCAACAGAGTGAACCAGACGTAAATAGGTGAAAGAAAGTTTATTAGAGTAAATGCATATAAATGTGAACACACCACCAATACAAACTGAGTGAACAAATCAAACAGCCAAACAGTGAAGATAAACGAACAAACCAGCAAAGGGGAGTACCAGAATCGTAGTCAAGCCAGGCCAGGGTCATAAATAGGAGGTCAGCAGATGGGGGGACAAGGAGAAAGGGATCAGGTTGTAACAGGTTCAGGAGGCAGGATGTAGGAAACAAAGATCGGAATCAGGTATTAGGTATCAGGTATACAGGCTGCAGGTCAGGGCACAAGGACAATACCAGGGCAAGGTGTGTGTGCACTTGCCGGGTATTTATACAATGGCTGCTATCAGTCATGTGACGCCTGACTGCAGAAGGTAATACCTGCTTCACACTGCCAGGATCCCTCCGCTGGTGGACACCAATACTGCGGACCAAAGATTACATAATTCCAGCAGGGTAAAGCTCTTCTGACAGCTCCAAACTGCCAGGAGACACCTGCTGGTGGATCTCAGTACTGCATGCCAAATGATCGATATTACCAGTGGAGGGAACCTTTCCTGACAGCCTGTGACTGTCTGCCTCTCCTCGTTGGCCTTCCAGACATATTGTCTTTGATGCATTGGAATGGCTACACAAGGAATGACCTGCAGCGAGATGTAGCTACACAAAGCTGGGATGAATATATATATATATATATATATATATATATATATATATATACATATATACTGCAGCTAGCTGAATCGCTTGCTTGTAGTATTATTAGGATTATTATTAGTATTATTAGGAAGAAAACAACATGAATTGTCTGCAGTGAGCTTTAGCTGCACACTGTGCCCAGTATACAGTACACTAATATATAGCAGCTAGCTGAATCAACTGCCTGCCTGTGGTATTATTAGGTAGAGAACACCAGCAATTATCTGCAGTTAGCTTTAGTTGCACACTGTTCACAGGATACAGTACACTGACTGAAAATACTGAAGCTGCCTGCCTGTAAGTATATAAGGAAGAGAATAACAGGAATGGATCTAGCTAAATTGAATACAGTGTATATATATATATATATATATATATATATATATATATATATATACAGTATATATATATACAGTATATATATATAGCTATATATATAAACACCAGGGGTGTTTATACTAAATATACTAAATACACTGACTGCAGCTAACTGACTCACCTCGCCTAACTCAAATGACATGACACTGTCTCTCTCTCTCTCTCTCTATCTCTCAGCATGCCAGAACACACTACACAAGGCTGACTTCCAGGCGGCCTTATATAGTGTACTAAATCCCCTGAGGCATAATTGGCCAAAGCCACCCTGCCTTTGGCCAATTATGGCTCTCCGTTCTGACCGTGCTGTGATTGACCAAAGTATGCAGGTCATAGTGCATGCTTGGCTAATCAGCAGCCAGCAATGCACCGTGATACCGCAGTGAATTATGGGCCGTGACACGCCACTCGAATTTGGCGCGAACGGCCCACAATGTTCGTAATTTGACAAACAGTCGAAGCTCATCCCTACACAGCAACAGTCCATTCACTCCAGCTCATTTAATAATCTAAGGGTTGTCTTTAAGGTTTATTTGCTAGCAGAAACTTTTAACAGGAGAGGATTTGGGGTTGTGTGAGATGCTCCAAAGCTTTTAGGTATTGTTAGCAGAGGAAACTTTTTTCTTAGTGTAGCGCCCTGCTCCTAATGAGCAGATGCTATTGTTTTGTAAATTGAAGTTTGTCTGAAGCTGCAGTTTGGCTCAGACTAATTATGTCAAAAGTTCTGGCTTCTGTCCCAGTTCAGCTGGGATGTGCTATTTTCCACTCGGCCGTGGGTGATGCTGTCACCACCGGTAAGTGTTGGAAATGCAACAGGCTGAATGCATTGGGTTCCCCTTTTACTCAGAAATAGCCCAGTGGGAGGGATTCACCCGCTGTGCATTCTGGTTAAGGGTACTTAAGGTGCCATATTTTGGGGGTTTTCCGTTATCCTGACCTCATGGCCCTCCTGGCCTAAGGTTTGTGCTGCCTCTTTCTATGTCTCGGGAGGCTGGCCCGAGGCTTTGCAACTGAAAGCCTTGGGGCCTACCGATCCAGGGGTGGTCCTGTGCTGTCTTGCCTTTGGGGAGATGCCAAGCGACTGCAGGATCCAGGGGAGGACTTTTTCAGGAGAGGACCGAGCAACAAGACTGGTATCTCTGGAAAAGCCTGGAATCTCAGATTAGAACGCATCTCGGGTCACCTACCACACAGTATTGCTGGATTGGCTGAGAGAAACTGGTACTGTATGACAACTCTTTAACTTTACAATATTTTTTTTGGTTGTGCTCTCCTGTGGCAGAGGATTTCACAACGATTCTGTGGAATTGGCAGGTCTATGGCAGAGACTTTGTTCGAGCATCTCACCGGCTGCTAGGTCAGTGAGAGAGACCTATCCGGTGGTTGCTAGATCCAGCCTGTGGAAGCTGTTTGTCCTCTGGATCAAGGAAATACCTCTAACCCACAATTACAATGTACCAGAACTCCCTTTAACCCTCCATCCCTCTATTGCAAAACTTTGTGTTCTTTCAAATACAGTAGCGCAAGTAAAGGCAGACTGGAAAAATCCACAGGTTCACAGCTGGGGACTATGAAGTAGCTTTAACACAAGTAAAGGCAGACTGGATCAGACTGGACCAGTCAAAAGGTTCATGTTTGGGGACTATGAAGTAGGTTTAGCACAAGTAAAGGCAGACTGGAAAAGATGGGTTTAGCACAGGTAATAGTGATAAATGACAGAATCCAGGAACAGGACACACAGCAACCTCTCCCTATAGTGACATACAAAAGAATGTAAAATGGCTGCCGGATCGGGTCTATTTATAAGTTAGGGGAAATGTCCAAGTGTCCATGTGCTGTAATGTCTTAACCACTTGACCACTGGGCACTTAAACACTCTTAATAACCAGACCAATTTTCAGCTTTCGGTGCTCTCGCATTTTGAATGACAATTACTCAGTCATGCAACACTGGACCTATATGAAATTTTTGTCCTTTTTTTCACACAAATAGAGCTTTCTTTTGGTGGTATTTAATCACCGCTGGGTTTTTTATTTTTTGTGCTATAAAAGAAAAAATACCGAAAATTCTGTAAAAAAACAAATTTTTCTTTGTTTCTGTTAGAAAATTTAGCAGATTCGTAATTTTTTCTTCATAAATTTTGGCCAAAATTTATACTACTACATATCTTTGGTAAAAATAAGTACAAATTGGTGGATATTATTTGGTCTTTGTGAAAGTTATAGAGTCCACAAGCTATGGTGCCAATATCTGAAAATTGATCACACCTGAAGGACTGACGGCCTATGTCAATTCTTGAGACCCTAACATGCCAGAAAAGTACAAATACCCCCCAAATGACCCCTTTTTGGAAAGAAGACATTCCAAGGTATTTAGTAAGAGGCATGATGAGTTTTTTGAAGTTGTCATTTTTTCCCACAATTCTTTGCAAAATCAAGATTCTTTTTACTTTTTTTTTTTGTTTCACAAAATTGTCATATTATCAGGTTATTTCTCACACACAGCATATGCATACCACAAATTACACCCCAAAACACATTCTGCTATTACTCCCGAGTATGGTGATACCACATGTGTGAGACTTTTACACAGCGTGGCCACATACAGAGGCCCAACATGCATGGAGCGCCATCAGGTGTTCTGGAGCACCCAGGACAATTCTGACATTTCTCTCCTACATGTAAAAATCATCATTTATTTGCTAGAAAATTACATAGAACTCCAAAACATTATATATGTTTTTTTAGCAAACACCCTGGAGAATACAATGGTGGTCTTTGCAACTTTTTATCTCGCACGGTATTTGCGCAGTAATTTTTCGAATGCTTTTTTTTGGAAAAAAAACTGTTTTGTGCTTAAAAAAAAAAACACAGTAAAGTTAGCCCAATTTTTGCATAATGTGAAAGATGAAGTTATGCTGAGTAAATAGATACCTAATATGTCACTCTTCAAAATTGCACACGCTCGTGGAATGGCGGCAAACGTCGCTACTTAAAAATCCCCATAGGCAACGATTTACATTTTTTTTACTGGTTATATGTTTTGAGTTACAGAGGAGGTCTAGGGCTAGAATTATTTCTCTCGCTCTAACGTTCGCAGCGATACCTCACATGTGTGGTTTGAACACCGTTTTCATATGTGGGCGGGACTTACGCATGCGTTCGCTTCTGCATGCGAGCACATGGGGACAGGGGCGCTTTTAAAAAAACATTTTTTTTTATTGTTCATTTTACTTTATTTATTTTAGTTTGACATTTTTTTCCCCAAAAATAATTTTTTTGATGACTTTTATTCCTATTACAAGGAATGTAAACATCCCTTGTAATAGGAATATGGCATGACAGGTCCTCTTTACAGTGAGATGTGGGGTCAATAAGACCCACATCTCACCTCTAAGCTGGGAAGCCTGAAAAAAAAAAAAGATTCTGGCTTTGATCGTATTAGCGATTCGGTAGAAGCACCGGAGGGCGGAGGGCGGCGGGAGATGTCTATGGCTGGGTATTGCAGGGTATCACCGACTATGGCTGGGTATCTCAGAGCATGGTGTTGCAGAGTACTGCGTTGCAGAGCATTGCAGGGTATTGGCGGGTGTTGCAGAGCATTGCAGAGTGTTGCAGGGTATTGGCGGGTGTTGCAGAGCATTGCAGAGTGTTGCAGGGTATCGGCGGGGGTTGCAGAGCATTGCAGAGTGTTGCAGGGTATCGGCGGGGGTTGCAGAGCATTGCAGAGTGTTGCAGGGTATCGGCGGGGGTTGCAGAGCATTGCAGAGTGTTGCAGGGTATTGGCGGGTGTTGCAGAGTGTTGCAGAGTGTTGCAGGGTATTGCAGAGCGTTGCGGAGTGTTGCAGGGCATTGCGGAGTGTTGCAGGGCATTGCAGAGTGTTGCAGGGCAATGCAGAGTGTTGCAGGGCAATGCAGAGTGTTGCAGGGCATTGCAGAGTATTTGCAGGGCATTGCAGAGTATTTGCAGGGAATTGCAGAGTAATGCAGAGTATTTGCAGGGAATTGCAGAGTAATGCAGAGTATTTGCAGGGAATTGCAGAGTAATGCAGAGTATTTGCAGGGAATTGCAGAGTAATGCAGAGTATTTGCAGGGAATTGCAGAGTAATGCAGAGTATTTGCAGGGAATTGCAGAGTAATGCAGAGTATTTGCAGGGAATTGAGGGGTTAATTTTCGGTGAGCAGCGATGTGGGCACTGCAGATGCAGCCCACATCGCTGCTGACACCGATCTCTTCCCCCTCCGCTGTACCGATCGGTACAGAGAGGGGAGGGAGGAACCGGCGTCATAACATGACGCCGGCTTGTTTACAAGTGATCACTCCGTCATTTGACGGAGCGATCACGTGGTAAACGGCCGCGATGAGCGGCCGTTTACCGTGATTCGTGATGCGCCGGGTCCACTGGACCCAGCGGTCACGGATGCTCTCGTGTGCGCGCCCCAGGGGGCGCGCGAGAGCAGAATTCTGGGAGGCCGTTAATTAACGGCCTCTCAGAGTTAAACAACCGCCCTGAAGCCGTTAATCGGCAATGGGCGGTTGTTAAGTGGTTAATTGGCTGTCCTGTACCCCATGATGGATGTGTCATCATAAGTCAAAGTTCTTTTATACAGTAAACATGGAAGTCCACCGGGCAAACGGCGGCAATAGTCCGCCGATCGGGCGGACGGCGAACAGCCGAAATTCGCCGCGAAACGACCGCCGGGCGAACCATTCGGCCATCCCTAATAGTGATAACTTACAGTATCCAGGAAAAGGATAAGTCCATAGGAACAGCTTCTTGTAAAGTAGTCCAGCATCCAGTCCAAAGGACCAAGCAGCCTCCTCCTTCTCTCAGATCATAGATGCATCCCCTTGAGACATTATCCCATTTACCATCTGGGTAGAGTAAAAATGGCAGTTCTATTGCTCATAAGGTTGAGCATTGCACCAAAACAAATATTGCATAAAACAAATAGAACTGTTCCAGATACATATAAATACTGACTGTCTTAATGCCCATGTTCCCTGCTCCAGGGCATAGACTGTCGAGATTGGCCTATTTTCATTTTCATGCAATAACCTGAATACACAATGAAGGGAGTTTAACCACTTTCAGACCGGACCATTTTGCTGGTAAATGACCAGAGGTCTTTTTACAATTTGGCACTGCGCTCCTTTAACTGGTAATTGCGCGGTCATGCAATGTTGTACCCAAACAAAATTTGCGTCCTTTTCTTCCCACAAATAGAGCTTTCTTTTTATGGTATTTGATTGCCTCTGCGATTTTTATTTTTTGCGATATAAACGTAAAAAGACCGCAAATTTTGAAAAAAAATGATATTTTCTACTTTTTGTTATTAGAAAAATCCAATAAAACGGAAAATTGTATACTCACCTTTCCGTAATTTTCCTTTCCTGACGCATCCCATGGCAGCACACACAGTGGGTTGTGACTCCGCCTCCACAACCTGATAGGACTGGTTAGCTATAAGATTTGAAGAGGAGTCCACCGTTGCATTCTCAGTAACTATCACCTTAGAGGGGTGGGATCCTGTGTGCTGCCATGGGATGCGTCAGGAAAGGAAAATTACGGAAAGGTGAGTATACAATTTTCCGTTTTCCTGACGCATCATGGCAGCACACACAGTGGGAAATAACTCGCTACATGGGAGGGTGCGTTTTAGAAGTTTTCTTTATTTACTCAAGTACAGGATATAGATGAGTTTGATTGAATAATTGATCTCCCGAACTCAACCGTGGTTAATTGAGCCGGATCTATTCTATAGTGAGACATGAATGTGGTTTTTGATGACCAAGTTGCTGCCTTGCAAATAGTCTCTGGTGATACTCTGCTGTATGCTGCCCATGAGGTCGCCATCGCTCTCGTCGAATGCGCTTTCAGGCTTTCCGGTATTGGAAGATGTTGAACTAGATATGCTTTTTTGATGGCTTTAATCAACCATGAGGATATTGTTCTTGAGGAAGCCGCTTGACCTTTTTTGGCGCCATGCGGAATGACTAGGAGGTTTTCTGACTTCCTGAATGGAGCGGTAGCCTCCAGGTAGGCGGATATTGCAGACTTCACGTCCAGAGGGTGTGGATTTCCATCTGTGTTGAGAAATACGGGAAGATTGATCTCCGGATTAAAGTGGAAGCTAGAAGCTACCTTTGGCACAAACCGTTCCGAAGGTCTGAGTACGACCCTGTCTGGGAAGAAAACTAGGTGTGGTTCTTTGATTAGTAGAGCTTGCAGCTCAGAGACCCTTTTGGCCGATGTGATTGCAACTAGAAACGATAGCTTTAGTGTCAAGTCCCATAGGGATATTGATCCCCCCGTCGAGAAAGGTTCTTTGGTTAAAGCTTCCAGGACAATCGATAGGTCCCAGGTCGGAAAAATTGGTTTTCTAGGAGGCCTTATTTTTAGGCATGCTTTCTGAAATTGGATGATGAGGGGATTTAAGGCCCACTTGATTCCTGTCATTGCGGATATGGCAGAGACATGAACTTTTAAAGTGCTTGATCTTAAGCCTTTCTCTAGGCCTAGTTGTAGGAATTCTAACACCTGAGAGACTGAAGGAGAAAGGGGATTCCAGGACTGTAGCTGGGCTATTGCAGAAAATCTTTTCCAAATCTTATTATATATGTCGTTTGTCGACTTCTTCCTTGCTTGTTGTAAGGTGGATATTACTCTTAATGAACAACCCTGATCTAGTAACCTTTCCCTTTCAGTTTCCAAGCCGTCAGGTGTAGTCGTTCTGGTGACGGGTGTAGAAATTTCCCCTGTGAGAGCAAGTCTGGGAACAGTGGAAGTGGGAGAGGCTCTTCTGTGCTCAATTGCAGGATGGCCGGAAACCACGGTCTTCTGGGCCAGAAGGGCAACACTGCTATTACCGTGGAAGACGAAGTCCTCAGTCTGGCCAGAAACCTGGCTATCAAGGGCACCGGAGGGAATATGTAACCAAGGCGAAACTCCCAAGGATGGTGGAGACAGTCGATCCCTGTTGCTGCTGGATAGGCGGTCCTTGCTAAGAAGCGAGTGCATTTGCGATTCGCTGGAGTCGCTGCCAGATCTATGTCGGGAACACCCCATTTGTGTGTCAGAAGAGTAAAGGCCTTGTGACTGAGAGACCACTCGTTGTTTGAAATAAATATTCGACTTAGATCGTCCGCGAGTTGGTTGTGAATTGCAGGTACGTATACTGCCTTCAGATCCGTCAGGTAGACTTGGGCCCACTCGATTATAGGTCGTACTTCCCGCATTAGGACTTTGCTTCTTGTGCCCCCTTGCCTGTGGACATAATTCACAGCCACTGTGTTGTCCATACGCAGGAGGACATTCTTCCCTGAAAGGAGAGGACTGAAAGCTAGAAGTGCTTGCCATGCAGCCCTGAGTTCCAGAACATTCGAGACTATCCCCTGTGGACAGAAGGGCCAGCGGCCCTGTGCTCCCCGATCTAGATGATACGCACCCCAGCCAAGGTAACTGGCATCTGACGTTACTATTTCTGGGAGTGGATGAACGATAGGACGACGGCGAGTTAGATTGTTGGTTTGAGTCCACCAACGTACTGACTCCTTGACTGCTCTGGTGATTGTTATTTGTTGTGACATGGACACCCCGTTCCATTGTTTTAGGAACGAATTCTGAAATACCCTGGAGTTCCATTGAGACCACTGAACCATTAGAAAGGTTGATGACATTGAGCCCAGAATACTTAAGCATTTTCTTGCAGATAGGTGTTCTACTGATAGTAGCTTTCTCACTTTGCGGATAAGAGGACGAATTTTCTCCTGGGGAAGCCCTACCGTGTTGGATCTGGTGTCCAATTCGGCTCCTAGGAAGACCATCTTCTGCACTGGGACCAGGTTGCTCTTCCTCCAATTCACTATCCACCCGAATTGCTGGAGTGTGGAAATCAGAATTGAACGATGTCGTAGAAGTATTTCTCGGCTGTCTGCTAGAAGAAGAATATCGTCGAGGTAGTGTAGGACTCTTAGACCTCTTTCTCTCAGTAGTGCTATAACCGGAAGTAACACCTTTGTGAAGGTCCTGGGTGCCGTTGATATCCCAAATGGGAGGCTTTTGAATTGAAAGTGTTGTTTGCCTATCGCAAAGCGTAGATACTTTTGAAAGGTTTGATGCACTGGAATGTGTAGATAAGCGTCGGATAAATCGACCGAGAGCATCCAATCTTTCTCCCCTATTGCTAGTAATATTGATTGGAGACTCTCCATCTTGAATGATTCGACTAGAATCATTTGGTTTAACTTCTTTAAATCCAACACGGGCCTCAGGTCGCCTGTTTTCTTTGACACCAAGAAAAGGGGGGAGTAGAACCCCTCTCCTCTCTGCTCCTGTGGAACTTCTATAATTGCTTGCTTCTGGAGCAACTCCATAATGTATCTGACTAAAAGCTTTCGCTTCAGGCGCGAAAAGGGTAGCTTGGTAGATTTGTAGTGGTTTTTTGGCGGTTTTTGCTTGAATTTCCACCTGTGACCTTGCTGAATGGTGGATATCGCCCAGGGTTCTTCTATTTTGTCTACCCAAGTTTGGGCAAATAGCCTCAGCCTCGCACCAACTATTGCGGGCTGGGCATGCGTGGCATCAAAAAGATTTTTGTTGGTCTCCCGGCGCGGTTGTCTTCGATTTTTGGACTCTTACAAAAGAGGGTTGTGTGCTTCGCCAATTCCGTTTGAATTCTTTGCCGGGTCTATAGGACCTTACGTCCCGGTACCTTTCCGGAAGGTGACGTCTGAAAGGCGGATTTTTCTGCTGCTTGGATCTTCTGTCCGATGGTATTAGACCCGATTTTCCCCCCGTGACCTTTGATATTGCGGAATCTAATTTTGAGCCAAAAAGGTTAGTGCCATCATAAGGGATCTTACACCAGCTGGATTTGGAAGTCGCATCAGCAACCCAAGGTTTTAGCCAGAGAGCCCTTCTGGAAGTTACTGAGGCCAGCATTGCTCTTGCTGATGACCGAATAACGTCCACCGCCGCCTCCGCTACGAAATCACCCGCAAGGCTAAGTTCCTGCAGAGCTGAAATAATTTTGTCTTGGTCCGCCGCTTCTGCGATTAATTTTTCAACTCCAGATGTCCAGGAGGTGATGGCTCTACCGACCGCTGCTAGGGCGATTGCGGGCCTACAGGCCCCCCCCCGCTGCTGAGTAGGCTTTCTTAAGGTCGAGATCGATTTTGCGATCCATCACATCTCTAAAGGTTACGGCGTCCTCTATTGGTAGGGTTACATGGCGCGCTAAGCGCATCAGTGAGGAGTCTACCACGGGAGCAGAGATAAGAGGATTCACTGCTGGCTCTTTTAGGGGATAGAGCTTCGCTAATCTGTTATTTAAGCCGGATTTCTTTTCTGGTTTTTGCCATTCATCTCTTATGAGCTCCTCTAGCTCTTCGATAAAGGGGAAGACCTCAGGGTCTTTTTTTTTAGGTTAGGGAAGTATTTCCTTAACTTAGGCGGAGCGTCTCTCTCTTCCTCCCAACCGATCGCCTCCTTAACCGATTTCGCAAAGGGGTTTATTAACGCAAAGTCAAAAACTGTAGGAGTCAGAGGATCCTCATCCTCTGGGGAGTCATCTGGATCCTGAGGAGAATGAGAGGTTGAGGCTGAGTTAGATGACCTGATTGGGTCATAAGCTGTTACCTGCAGGATCGTTTCCTTAACTGAGTCTCTTATAATATTGGAGGCTTCTCTAGCGTCCGCTTCCTTGTCCCGGGTTGCTTCCTCCAGACAGACTTGGCAGACAAGCTTACTAGGTAATGCTTGCGCTCCGCAGACCCAGCAGGTATTAACCGCAGGACGGGTATGGTGTTCCTCTCGATGTGAGGATGGCGATTCTCTGCGATGACGGGAAGACCTTGACCGACTTCGCCGAGAGTGAGAGTGTCTTGAGGGGGAACGTTCCTTTCTTTTAGAATGGGATGACCCCGAAGACCTGCCAGAGCTACCAAAATGAAAGGTATTAGTGGCAGAGCTCTCTTTTTCTCCTCTTCGCTACTTACCAATCCATACGCCCCCTTACCTTATGGTTCTAGGATGGTCTACTAAGGCAGCGGTCTCCATGAGGAAGAATAGAGTACACCTGTGACCAGAGGTTTTCAGTATAAGAGCCAATGCAGAGTATGGGCAGAAGGTGCAGCAAATAAATGAATGGCAAAGTGCATAAGGATGAAAGAAAAGCAGCTTACCAGAGTTCAGGAGGACTTGTCTTGCAAGGCAGCAGGCTGTGTGCAGAGAACAGGCTGGTAGATGGCGTGGAAGGCACAAGCAGCACTTCAAAACGAAAATGACATTTTTTAAATAGCCCGCCGTCGCTGGAGGAATGACGTCACCGCCGCGCATGCGCACTGGCCGCCTGCGCCGCCCTGCGCCATCTTGGATGCTGGCAAATGCAGAGGGCAAGGGAGAGTGTCACTTCCTGAGCGCCGAACATCCAGACGGAACCGCCATGATGGAAGGGACACAGCGCCGTGGGACTACAGGGCTCAGCATGCCCAGAGTGGGAAAAGGAAGGAAAAAAAAAAGGAAAAAAGAAGGAAGGAAACTGAGGACTGAAACAGAAGGTAGGCAGAGAACGGAGACATGTTGGGGAGCTCAACAGATAGGAAAAGGGGGGAGACCGCTGCAGTTATTACAACCTTTTTAAGGTTGTTGTTGTTTTTTCTTAAAAAGGCTTGCTGCTTAGTAATTTTTTGCCCCTGAGACCACCAGAGTGGGGCTCCCTGCGTTATGGCTCATTTAGAGACCGTACGGACAGGGACTTCCAAGTAGGAGAGGCTGAACCTAGCTGGGGTGGTGCGGTAAGGGGTTCCTTGCTAACCGAACTCGAACGTAATGTCCCATACAGGTGAGGAAAAAAAAGGAGAATGCAACGGTGGACTCCTCTTCAAATCTTATAGCTAACCAGTCCTATCAGGTTGTGGAGGCGGAGTCACAACCCACTGTGTGTGCTGCCATGATGCGTCAGGAAACTCAATTTTAGTCATACATTTAGGCCAAAATGTATTCAGCCACATGTCTTTGGTAAAAAAAAAGTCAATAATTGTATATTTATTGGTTTGCGCAAAAGTTGTCACATCTACAAACTAAGGTACGTTTTCTGGAATTTACGCAGCTTTTAGTTTACGACTAGTGATGGACGAACTTCCGACGGGACGTTTCGCGAACGCGAAACGCGAACGGACACAAACGTTCGCGAAAACGACCGTTCGCCGCGGGCTCCATTGACTTCAATGGGAGGCGAATTTCGCAAACCTTTAGGTCGAATTTGCGGCCACGGGGTAATTATTAGGGGGTAGCACGTAGTCCCACCACCTGGACAATAGCATAATACATGTATGAGGTGAATTTGGGATCGATAACTACAAGCATTTTTTTTTTATTTGGGAAATTGTTCTGACAATTCAGGACTATGGAGCTAATGAAGGCAATGGAGGAGAGGGAAGGTCAGGGACCAGGGTAGGCAAACAAGAGGGTGCAGGAGATACAGAGCACTGACAGCAGCACCGTAATACAGAGCACTGACATCAGCACCGTGACATACAGCGCTGACAGCAGCTCCGTGACATACAGCGCTGACAGCAGCTCCGTGACATACAGCGCTGACAGCAGCTCCGTGACATACAGCGCTGACAGCAGCTCCGTGACATACAGCGCTGACAGCAGCTCCGTGACATACAGCGCTGACAGCAGCACCGTGACATACAGCGCTGACAGCAGCTCCGTGACATACAGCGCTGACAGCAGCTCCGTGACATACAGCGCTGACAGCAGCTCCGTGACATACAGCACTGACAGCAGCTCCGTGACATACAGCGCTGACAGCAGCTCCGTGACATACAGCGCTGACAGCAGCACCGTGACATACAGCGCTGACAGCAGCTCCGTGACATACAGCGCTGACAGCAGCTCCGTGACATACAGCGCTGACAGCAGCTCCGTGACATACAGCGCTGACAGCAGCTCCGTGACATACAGCGCTGACAGCAGCTCCGTGACATACAGCGCTGACAGCAGCTCCGTGACATACAGCGCTGACAGCAGCTCCGTGACATACAGCGCTGACAGCAGCTCCGTGACATACAGCGCTGACAGCAGCTCCGTGACATACAGCGCTGACAGCAGCTCCGTGACATACAGCGCTGACAGCAGCACCGTAAGCAGCCCCAGGAGGAAGTCAGCACAGCACAGGGATGGTGTGATCCCCTCATAATAAGAACCCCCAGGAGGAAGTCAGCACAGCACAGGGATGGTGGGAGCCCCTCATAATAAGAACACCCAGGAGGAAGTCAGCACAGCACAGGGATGGTGGGAACCCCTCATAATAAGCAGCCCCAGTAGAAATATGACACCGCTCAACCTCTTCAAAGAGGAGGGTAGGGGCATATAGTACGGTGTGCTTTTTTGGGTCAGGGAAGTGAGCCAAATGAATTAAGAAGGTCTGTGTGCTTGATTCCAAAAATTGTTTATAGACATATACATGGTCTACTGATCACATGTGTTGAATTCCTCCGAGATCCATGCCTCATTCATTTTTAGAAATGTGAGGTAGTTAACACTGTGGTGAGCTAGGCGAGTACGCTTATCGGTCACAATCCCCCCTGCTGCGCTGAACGTCCTTTCGGACAGGACACTGGATGAGGGGCAAGCCAACAGTTCGATTGCAAATTGGGCAAGCTCTGGCCAGAGGTCAAGCCTGCCCACCCAGTAGTCTAGGGGTTCATCACTCCTCAGAGCGTCCACATCGGCCGTTAACCCAATGTAGTCGGACACCTGACGGTCTAGGCGTTCCCTGATGCTGGATCCGGATGACACCTGTCGATGGGTCGGCTGAAAGAATGACCTCATATCCGAAGTCACCAACACATCTTCAAACCGGCCTCTTCTTGCAGGCGCTGTTGGATTGGTACCCGCAAATCCTTCTCTGGGAGTGGGAATTGCTCCTCTGCCAGCGCACGCAAAAGCAGAATGCAGCATTTCTCGAAGCAAGGCCTGGAAGTGCTGCATTCTGACAGCCCTCTGCGACGGCGGTAACATTTCCGCCATTTTGTGTTTGTACCGGGGGTCTAAGTACGTTGCCACCCAGTACTGGTCCTTGACCCTCATGCTTTTTATACGGGGGTCCCTATTAAAACACTGGAGCATGAAGGCCCCCATTTGCACTAAAGTGGAAGCGGTGTGGTGGCCTGGCTCCTGCTCATCATCCAGGATAATGTCGTCCTCTTCATTCTCCTCTCCCCATCCTCGCACAACAGGGATCCCAGAAAGGTTTAAAGCATGCTCTTCTTGCTCCTGCTCATCCGCCCCGGCACCATCCTCCTCTGACTCCTCATCAGACTCCTGTTGTTGACTTGTCTCAGATAGAGTAGCCCCCCCTGGGAATTCATCCAGCATTGCGACTTCCTCATCTTCCCGCTCCTGCTCCTCCACAGCCTGATCAATGACACGACGCAATGCACGCTCCAGAAAGAAGGCATAAGGTACCATGTCACTGATGGCGCCATGGCTGCGACTGACCAGTTTGGTGATCTCCTCAAATGGCCGCAGAAGTCTGCATGTGTCGCGCATGAGCAGCCACTGGCGCGGTGAAAAAAAACCCAGCTCCCCAGAACCGTTTCTTTCGCAGAGTTCATACAGGTAGACGTTAACTGCACGTTTCTGCTGGAGCAGCCTATCAAGCATATAGAAGGTTGAGTTCCATCGCGTCGGGCAATCGCAAATAAGACGTCTGACCGGCAGATGGTGTCGCCGCTGAATGTCAGCAAGGCGAGCCATGGCCGTGTAAGATCTTCTGAAATGGGCCGAGATTTTCCTTGCCTGCCGCAAGATGTCCTGGACCCCAGGGTATTTGACAAGGAATCGCTGCACGACCAAGTTTAAGACGTGTGCCATGCACGGCACGTGCGTGATTTTGCCCTGTTTCAATGCGCTAAGCAGATTGGCACCGTTGTCACACACCACTTTACCAACTGTCAAATTGAGCGGTGTTAGCCACTCATCTGCCTGTGAACGCAAAGCTGAAAGGAGTGCCGGGCCAGTGTGGCTCTTTGCTTCCAGGCACAACAGACGCAGCACGGCATGGCAACGTCTCACCTGGCATGTGGAATAGGTTCTGGGGAGCTTGGGCGGTGCAGTGGAAGAGACGCTAGCAGCGGAAAAGGAGGAGGCAGCTGAGGAGGAGAGGGAGGAGGATGGAGTAGGAGGAGGAGAAGAAGAGTCAGGCCTGCATGCAATCCGTGGCGGTAAAACCAAATCTACACGGGTGCCACGGGTTACATGCTTGACGGCCGTCAGAAGGTTCACCCAGTGGGCAGTAAAACTGATATACCTTCCCTGCCCGTGTTTGCTAGACCACGTGTCTGTGGTCAGATGTATCTTGGCACCGACACTGTGTGCCAGAGATACATTCACTTGCCGCTGAACATGGCCATATAGCTCTGGGATGCCCTTCTCTGAGAAATACTTCCTTCCTGGGACCTTCCATTGTGGTGTTCCAATGGCCACAAATTTGCGAAAGGCCTCCGAGTCCACCAGTTTATATGGCAGTAGTTGGCGGGCTATGAGTTCTGACAAGCCAGCCGCCAACCGTTGGGCAAGAGGGTTATCCGGCGTCATCATTTTTTTACGCTCAAACATTAGGCCCACGGAAGCCTGCCTTTTTGCAGAAAAATGTGAGCTTGGCGTGATGGAAGGTGGAGTGGAGGACAATTGTGAGGAGAGAGGAGAAGGAGAAGTAGAAGACGAGGCTGGACGGTGAGAGCCTGCAGTGTGGCTTTGTGTGTTCCGTTGCTCCCACTGGGCTCGGTGATGGCTGCTCATGTGCCTTCTTAAGGCGGTCGTCCCTAGGTGAGTATTGGGCTTACCGCGACTAACGCGTTGACTGCAAAGATTGCAGATGGCAACGCTATTGTCAGCAGCGGACACGTTAAAAAAAGCCCACACTGCGGAGCCATGTGCCGGTGTCCTGGGAGCGCCAGATGTGACCGTACATGGTCGATGACTCGCTCCTGATACATTTGCAGTCTGCTTTGTCCCTGCTGTGCAATGTAAGTCATTGCTGCTTCTCCTCCCTATCTGCTGGTCCATATCTCCCTCTGAACTCCCCTCCTCTTCCTCTCTTGTGGGCACCCACGTGACATCACTAGACACGTCATCATCAACGTCACCTTCCCCACCGCTATAAGTAGAGTAGGCAGCAACACCGGGGACCAACCTCCTCCTTGGGCTGATCTGGGTACTGGCGTCAGACTGCTGAGTAGCGCTTGTTGCTACCTCCTCTTCCTGATCCAATACCAAGAGTGGCTGCGCATCAGAAATGTCCTCTTGATATGGATCGGAAAATAATTCCAGTGACTCAAGCGGAAGGTATGTGGTGGTGGTGGTGGTGGTCGTGTTGTTGGTGGTAGTGTCTTTGGGGGTGCACATAGCAGAGAGTGAAGAAGAGGGTGCAGATCGAGAGGATGAGGAGGGTGCAGAAGAGTAAGGCTGAGCGAGCCACTCAACCAAGTCTGGTGCATCCTTTAAAGTAATTGAACGCACCTTCTGCAACTTCCCACTTTGGCTCAAGCCTGTTGCTCCTGCCCTACCCCTACCACCCCTGCGGAAGGGCCTGCCTCTTCCTCTGCATGTCATTTTTTAAATGACCCTGTGACAAAACTCTTAGTCCCTATACCGCTGAAGGACTGCTGCAGTATAGGTGAGCGGTCAGCAGTGGTGCACGTCAACCCTATCTATTGTGGACCTATAGCGGTCCTTACAGAACAGCAGACTGTACCGCACTCAAGCCTATGTACCGTAGCACCCTATACCAAGTTACCAGTCCTTATAAGAACTTTTGTGGACCAAGCAGGTTGTGTATTAGTGTTTAGCAGACTGTACGTCAGTCCCTATACCGCTGAAGGACTGCTGCAGTATAGGGCAGCGGTCAGCAGTGGTGCACGTCAACCCTATCTATTGTGGACCGATAGCGGTCCTTACAGAACAGCAGACTGTACCGCACTCAAGCCTATGTACCGTAGCACCCTATACCAAGTTACCAGTCCTTATAAGAACTTTTGTGGACCAAGCAGGTTGTGTGTTAGTGTTTAGCAGACTGTGCGTCAGTCCCTATACCGCTGAAGGACTGCTGCAGTATAGGGCAGCGGTCAGCAGTAGTGCACGGCAACCCTATGTATTGTGGACCGATAGCGGTCCTTACAGAACAGCAGACTGTAACGCACTCAGGCCTATGTACCGTAGCACCCTATACCAAGTTACCAGTCCTTATAAGAACTTTTGTGGACCAAGCAGGTTGTGTGTTAGTGATTAGCAGACTGTACGTCAGTCCCTATACCAATGAAGGACTGCTGCAGTATAGGGCAGCGGTCAGCAGTAGTGCACGGCAACCCTATGTATTGTGGACCGATAGCGGTCCTTACAGAACAGCAGACTGTAACGCACTCAGGCCTATGTACCGTAGCACCCTATACCAAGTTACCAGTCCTTATAAAAACTTTTGTGGACCAAGCAGGTTGTGTGTTAGTGTTTAGCAGACTGTGCGTCAGTCCCTATACCGCTGAAGGACTGCTGCAGTATAGGGCAGCGGTCAGCAGTGGTGCACGTCAACCCTATCTATTGTGGACCGATAGCGGTCCTTACAGAACAGCAGACTGTACCGCACTCAAGCCTATGTACCGTAGCACCCTATACCAAGTTACCAGTCCTTATAAGAACTTTTGTGGACCAAGCAGGTTGTGTGTTAGTGTTTAGCAGACTGTGCGTCAGTCCCTATACCGCTGAAGGACTGCTGCAGTATAGGGCAGCGGTCAGCAGTAGTGCACGGCAACCCTATGTATTGTGGACCGATAGCGGTCCTTACAGAACAGCAGACTGTAACGCACTCAGGCCTATGTACCGTAGCACCCTATACCAAGTTACCAGTCCTTATAAGAACTTTTGTGGACCAAGCAGGTTGTGTGTTAGTGATTAGCAGACTGTACGTCAGTCCCTATACCAATGAAGGACTGCTGCAGTATAGGGCAGCGGTCAGCAGTAGTGCACGGCAACCCTATGTATTGTGGACCGATAGCGGTCCTTACAGAACAGCAGACTGTAACGCACTCAGGCCTATGTACCGTAGCACCCTATACCAAGTTACCAGTCCTTATAAAAACTTTTGTGGACCAAGCAGGTTGTGTGTTAGTGTTTAGCAGACTGTGCGTCAGTCCCTATACCGCTGAAGGACTGCTGCAGTATAGGGCAGCGGTCAGCAGTGGTGCACGTCAACCCTATCTATTGTGGACCGATAGCGGTCCTTACAGAACAGCAGACTGTACCGCACTCAAGCCTATGTACCGTAGCACCCTATACCAAGTTACCAGTCCTTATAAGAACTTTTGTGGACCAAGCAGGTTGTGTATTAGTGTTTAGCAGACTGTACGTCAGTCCCTATACCGCTGAAGGACTGCTGCAGTATAGGGCAGCGGTCAGCAGTGGTGCACGTCAACCCTATCTATTGTGGACCGATAGCGGTCCTTACAGAACAGCAGACTGTACCGCACTCAAGCCTATGTACCGTAGCACCCTATACCAAGTTACCAGTCCTTATAAGAACTTTTGTGGAACAAGCAGGTTGTGTGTTAGTGATTAGCAGACTGTACGTCAGTCCCTATACCAATGAAGGACTGCTGCAGTATAGGGCAGCGGTCAGCAGTAGTGCACGGCAACCCTATGTATTGTGGACCGATAGCGGTCCTTACAGAACAGCAGACTGTACTGCACTCAGGCCTATGTACCGTAGCACCCTATACCAAGTTACCAGTCCTTATAAGAACTTTTGTGGACCAAGCAGGTTGTGTGTTAGTGTTTAGCAGACTGTGCGTCAGTCCCTATACCGCTGAAGGACTGCTGCAGTATAGGGCAGCGGTCAGCAGTAGTGCACGGCAACCCTATGTATTGTGGACCGATAGCGGTCCTTACAGAACAGCAGACTGTAACGCACTCAGGCCTATGTACCGTAGCACCCTATACCAAGTTACCAGTCCTTATAAGAACTTTTGTGGACCAAGCAGGTTGTGTGTTAGTGATTAGCAGACTGTACGTCAGTCCCTATACCAATGAAGGACTGCTGCAGTATAGGGCAGCGGTCAGCAGTAGTGCACGGCAACCCTATGTATTGTGGACCGATAGCGGTCCTTACAGAACAGCAGACTGTAACGCACTCAGGCCTATGTACCGTAGCACCCTATACCAAGTTACCAGTCCTTATAAAAACTTTTGTGGACCAAGCAGGTTGTGTGTTAGTGTTTAGCAGACTGTGCGTCAGTCCCTATACCGCTGAAGGACTGCTGCAGTATAGGGCAGCGGTCAGCAGTGGTGCACGTCAACCCTATCTATTGTGGACCGATAGCGGTCCTTACAGAACAGCAGACTGTACCGCACTCAAGCCTATGTACCGTAGCACCCTATACCAAGTTACCAGTCCTTATAAGAACTTTTGTGGACCAAGCAGGTTGTGTATTAGTGTTTAGCAGACTGTACGTCAGTCCCTATACCGCTGAAGGACTGCTGCAGTATAGGGCAGCGGTCAGCAGTGGTGCACGTCAACCCTATCTATTGTGGACCGATAGCGGTCCTTACAGAACAGCAGACTGTACCGCACTCAAGCCTATGTACCGTAGCACCCTATACCAAGTTACCAGTCCTTATAAGAACTTTTGTGGAACAAGCAGGTTGTGTGTTAGTGATTAGCAGACTGTACGTCAGTCCCTATACCAATGAAGGACTGCTGCAGTATAGGGCAGCGGTCAGCAGTAGTGCACGGCAACCCTATGTATTGTGGACCGATAGCGGTCCTTACAGAACAGCAGACTGTAACGCACTCAGGCCTATGTACCGTAGCACCCTATACCAAGTTACCAGTCCTTATAAGAACTTTTGTGGACCAAGCAGGTTGTGTGTTAGTGATTAGCAGACTGTACGTCAGTCCCTATACCAATGAAGGACTGCTGCAGTATAGGGCAGCGGTCAGCAGTAGTGCACGGCAACCCTATGTATTGTGGACCGATAGCGGTCCTTACAGAACAGCAGACTGTACTGCACTCAGGCCTATGTACCGTAGCACCCTATACCAAGTTACCAGTCCTTATAAAAACTTTTGTGGACCAAGCAGGTTGTGTGTTAGTGTTTAGCAGACTGTGCGTCAGTCCCTATACCGCTGAAGGACTGCTGCAGTATAGGGCAGCGGTCAGCAGTAGTGCACGGCAACCCTATGTATTGTGGACCGATAGCGGTCCTTACAGAACAGCAGACTGTAACGCACTCAGGCCTATGTACCGTAGCACCCTATACCAAGTTACCAGTCCTTATAAGAACTTTTGTGGACCAAGCAGGTTGTGTGTTAGTGATTAGCAGACTGTACGTCAGTCCCTATACCAATGAAGGACTGCTGCAGTATAGGGCAGCGGTCAGCAGTAGTGCACGGCAACCCTATGTATTGTGGACCGATAGCGGTCCTTACAGAACAGCAGACTGTACCGCACCCAAGCCTATGTACCGTAGCACCCTAGACAGACCAAGTTACCAGTCCTGATAAAGAGCTTTGTGGAACAAGTGAGTTGTGAATGATTAGCAGACTGCAGCAGAAGGGCAGCAGTCAAGTATAATATTCTTTCTATATTTGGAAGAAAGAATATTATACGTGTACAAGCCTATTACCGTACCACTGATACCAGTCCTGAAAAGAACCTTTGTGGAACTAATAGTAACAGCAAGTCTTTAAAATTATCCTCACTGCCTGACACACTGCTTCCTGCCTGTCCCTATACAAATTGGCAAAAAAGAGTAGGCTGGAACGATTAGCTGGAACAGCTCTTTTGTGGACCTGATAGTAACAGCTAATGATGATGATGATGATGATGATGAAGAAAGACTAATCTGGCTGAGCTGTCCCTAAAATAGCAGCATACAGCGCTCTGTCCCTTTATCTAAACTGACAAAAGAAACTCAGGCTGCTGACCTAACACCTATACCAGTCCTGAAAAGAACTTTTGTGTACCAAATAGCTAGCGTTTTCTCTGTCCCTACTCCACACAGGATCCTTTCCCTACAGTGACAGAAGAAAGAATGTAAAATGGCCACCGGATCGGGTGTATTTATAGGTTAGGGGGAATGTCCAAGTGTCCATGAGCTGTCATGTCTCAATTGGTTGTCCTGTAACACATGATAAACGTGTCACGAAAGGTTAAAGTTCTTGTATACATTAAACACGTAAGTCCGCCGGGGCGAACGACGGAAAAAGGCGTTCGAACCCGCGGACGGCGAAAGTCGGAAATTCGCCGCGAAACGACCGCCGGGCGAACCGTTCGGCCATCACTATTTACGACTGCCTATCTCATTTCTTGAGGTGCTAAAATGGCAGGGCAGTACAAAACCCCCCCAAATGACCCCATTTTGGAAAGTAGACCCCCTAAGGAAATTGATAAGAGGCATGTTGAGCCCATTGAATATTTTATTTTTTTGCCTCAAGCGATTGAATAGTGACAAAAAAATATATATATTTTTTTTTTTACACAAAGTTGTCACTAAATGATATATTGCTCACACATGCTATGGGCATATGTGAAATGACACCTCAAAATAAATTCTGCTGCTTCTCCTGAGTACGGGGATACCACATATGTGGGACTTTTTGGGAGCCTAGCCACGTACGGGGCCCCGAAATCCAAGCACCGCCTTCAGGCTTTCTAATGCCCCGTACACACGAGCGGACTTTTCAACATCCAAAGTCCGAAGGACCGAGTCCGTCAGACTATCCGATCGTGTGTGGGCTGCAACGGACTTTTGATTCGCCAAAGTCTGACGGACTTTAGAAATGAAGCATGCTTCAAATTTTCCCGACGGAACTCCGCCGGACCCGGTCCCCTTCGAAAACTCCGCTCGTGTGTATGCTACTCCGACGGACTAAAACCGACGCTAGGGCAGCTATTGGCTACTGGCTATGAACTTCCTTATTCGAGTCGGGTCGTACGTCATCACGTTCGAATCCGTCGGAGTTTAGTGTGATTGTGTGTGGCCAAGTCCGTTCGGCCGAAAAGTCTGTCAGAACTCCGTCGGAATTCCAGCAGAACTCCGACGGAACTCCTTTGGAAGTCTGTCGGACTTAAGTCCGCTCGTGTGTACGGGGCATAAGGGCGTAAATTTTTGAGTTCACTTCTCACTACCTATTACAGTTTTGAAGGCCATAAAATGCCAAGATGGCACAAAACCCCCACAAATGACCCCATTTTAGAAAGTAGACACCCCAAGCTATTTGCTGAGAGGCATGTTGAGTTCATGGAATATTTTATATTTTGCCACAAGTTGCGGGAAAATTACAAACTTTTTTTTTTTTTTTCACAAAGTTGTCACTAAATGATATATTGCTCATGCATGCCATGGGCATATGTGAAATGACACCCCAAAATAAATTCTTCTGCTTCTCCTGAGTACGGGGATACCACATATGTGGGACTTTTTGGGAGCCTAGCCGCGTACGGCGCCCCGAAAACCAAGCACCGCCTTCAGGCTTTCTAAGGGCGTAAATTTTTGAGTTCACTTCTCACTACCTATTACAGTTTTGAAGGCCATAAAATGCCAAGATGGCACAAAACCCCCACAAATGACCCCATTTTAGAAAGTAGACACCCCAAGCTATTTGCTGAGAGGCATGTTGAGTCCATGGAATATTTTATATTTTGCCACAAGTTGCGGGAAAATTACAAACTTTTTTTTTTTTTTTTTTCACAAAGTTGTCACTAAATGATATATTGCTCACGCATGCCATGGGCATATGTGAAATGACACCCCAAAATAAATTCTGCTGCTTCTCCTGAGTACGGGGATACCACATATGTGGGACTTTTTGGGAGCCTAGCCGCGTACGGGGCCCCGAAAACCAAGCACCGCCTTCAGGCTTTCTAAGGGCGTTACAGTTTTGAAGGCCATAAAATGCCAAGATGGCACAAACCCCCCCCAAATGACCCCATTTTGGAAAGTAGACACCCCTAAATTTAGGGGTACACTAGTGAGACTAGGTAATAAATGGCGGGTGCCCTGAAACTATAAAAAAATAACTAACCAAGCAGCGTCACCTGTAACCGTTATATGGTGATCACTGGTGAAAGGGTTAACTAGGGGGCAATCAGGGGGCTTTATGCGGTAGTATATGGGGGTCCCTGGCGCTATAAAAAGCTGCGGCGAACCTAAATACCTACCTGCCTAACTAGCGTCACCTGTGACACTAATACAGCGATCAGAAAAACGATCGCTTATTAGGCTGGGTTCACACTGGAGCGATGCGGGAACGCCACGAATCCGCGGCGGGTTCCCGCATCGCATGACTCCCGGCGGCAGTTCACACTGGCCTATGCGAACTGCTGGGAGTGTCAGTGAAATGTTAATGACACCCCCAGATCAGTTCGCATATCGCAGTGCGATCTGCAAACTCGGATCGCATGGTGTGAACACCCATGCGATCCGATTCTGCTGCGGGCCAAAAAAAGGGTCCCGTGCGAATTTGCGGTGGGTGCGGCGGGTGCGGCGGGTGCGGCGAATGGCTGAACTCGAATCGCACAGAGATCGGATGTGATTTGCACTGCAGTGCGGTGCGAATCACATTAGTTCTCATAAACCGCTGCAATGTGAACCCAGCCTTAGTGACACTGGCGACGGGGGGTGATCACGGGGTTAAACCTTTATTGGGGGGGTTAGGGGGGTACATTAGAACTAAAGGGGGCTAACCCTAACTGCCCTAACAGTTATTACAGTCACAAATGACACCAATGCAAAAAAAAATAAAAAATGACATTGGTGTCACTGTGACTGGGGGGCAGGGGTAATTGGGGGGGTGATCGGGGGGGTGTGAGTGTGCCTGGCATGTTCTACTGTGTAGTGACGTGTTGGTGCAACTCACCGATCCTCTCTCCTCGGTGTCGGAACGAAAAATACCGACACGGAGGAGAGAATACATCACTTCCTCTCCTGTGTTTACATTACAGGAGAGGAAGTGATGTCACGAACGATTCCTATTCGTCGGGAGCGATCGCGAGGGGGTGGCCATGAACGAATGGCCGCCCCCTCATCCGGGATCGCTCCCGCACGAATACCGACCGCCGCAGGCACCGGGCGGGGGCCCGATCGGGCCCCCGACCCGCGGGAAGGCAGGGACGTACAGGTATGCCCATATGCCTGCCCGTGACATGCTGTCGACGTACATCGTCGTGCGGCGGTCGGGAAGTGGTTAAACCACTAAGTAAACTGACACTGGGTCATAGAGATGTGATGATTCTAAGGAACAATAAGTTCTAACCAGCTACTTCTCTTCTTAAAGGCAAACCACAGGACACATTTACTTATCATATGTAAAACTGACTGAAAAATCATTGTTTATTCAATTCTCTCATTGTCACAAACTTGATATTCCATATAATAATTGTATGGATTGGTTGTATGGTTTTAATACACAGATCTTCAAGGGGTGTCAGTATAAAAAAAAAAAATGCATAGCTGTTTATCCATCAAAACTGCATCTAAATGTTGTTCTGTATAAGTGGGGCCAAATCAAATGTTCTCCGTCTAAATTCTCTGTCATTAAAATGTGTGAATGTGAAAAATACCTCTTTATGGCCACTAGATTGTGGGTGAGGCCAGGAGCTGTGGTACCGAGTAGAAGGAGCGCACTCACACAGAGATGGTAGAAGTTCTTGTATTTGGAAAAGTAGAAAGCAGAGGTTTATCCAGGAGGTTGTGTTGGCAGCTCCAGTGACCAGTGAATACTGGAAAGGGAAGCGGTGACCCTATGTCTTCCATCCTCATGTAGGAATCATTCCCTGGCACTACATTACTCTCCCTAGTAAGCGGGTTCCTGTCCCTAGCCTATTCCACTCACAAAATGAGTGCCAAACCCCAGCAGGGTCTTCTGTTTAAAAGGCTGCTCCAACCAAGATGGCCAAGGAAAGTCACAAGGGAACACAGCGTCCAATCCTACAGCTGCTTTCCCTGTGATGCCTATGGAGGCTGCAGAGGAAAGATATTCCTGCCATCTGCTGTAGTGAGAACTACATCTGCCTACAAGATGGTGCTGACTATTATAGGAAATAAACATGTTCTTCAGAGCCAACTAGTGGTTATAACATGGTATTTTTGCATTCACAGATTTTCTTTGCAAAGAATAAAGCATGAAAATGTTTGATTTTGTTCAATTTGCATAGAATGCAGTTCTCGGCATGGGACAGCAGAAAACCACAATGAAAACATAATAACAAAAAAAAAAAGACAGTCAAATATTGCAACACATAATCAGTGTACTTCACAGGTAATTGTCCTTGGGTGGACCTAATGGGAAGGTGAACCTTGCCACCGTCCACCATATCATCAAAAGGATCCACAGAAGAAGGTGGTTGTTCAGAGGCATCAGGTGTTTGGGGTTTTTCCCCCATCTGGACCTGGACATTCTGAGTCCATGGAACAAGTCTCAATGGGAGGCAAGTAAAATTCTACAGGAGCTTCTTGACCCAGTGGAATGTCTATGGTACGTCTTTCCCCCAGTCAGCAGTGGGTCTAGCTGGACAGTCCTCACCCAGGACACAAGCCCTCAACAAATTCCAGTGCAGACGTTTCTGAATATTTCCCTGACCCTCAGCCACAACATCAAACACTGGAGAGGGCAGAAAAGGCTGCTTCTCAACCTGATACAGATAAGCCTCCCTGAATTGTAGTTGCTGCCCCTTCCAAATTTTCGGTGTTTGACCAGCCTCCTGTCCCCCAGACCATAAGGATCCCCCTCAATGTAACCTCTTATCCCAACATAACCCTTAAATGTAAACCTCAACACAGCCCCTAAATGTAAACCCTAATCTCAGGTCAACAGTGGCTTTATCCGCCAAGTCTCTGAGAGACTGTGACATTCAAGAACCACCTGTTTGGCCCTCCTAAATGAAGTGCACTCCTCCTGGACCCCATGTTTTAGTGTGCAAGGAGCAACTGCCTCTGGAGTTTTCAGCAACAGGTCCATGAGCAACTGTCCACTATGCTCGAACATCAAGAAAAGGAGCGTGTGGATTGGGTTTAAGGCTCATTCATGGGGACACTGAGAATCTGCTCTCGCTAATGCCTGAATCACAGACAGGAGCTGCAGTCATGTGATATTGACATTAAGGTGCTACTCCAGACTTAGAAAAGGTTAGTCAAACTGCTCACACTGTTGACTTTAATGCAATTTGGACACATCTACTGTTAGAGAACACTTCCAGGTGTGGAATATTTCTCCACCAATTCAGCAGCCCCATTACCTCACCCTCAGTGATAATGTCAGCATGCTTGCCAAAATGATTTAAAAAGAGATTAATAATAAAATAAATTAATATGAATATAAATAAAAAAACAAAAAAAGCATGTGAGCCCATTAACATGTTATTAAATGTAATAATACATGTGAATATTATAAGCAGCTGAATAAGACTTGGTGTAATCTCCTGTACAACAAATCATAAGGAACCAATCAGGTAAAGCTGAATGCACATGTACTGACCAAAAACAGA
Source organism: Lithobates pipiens (assembly GCF_037356315.1). Classification (NCBI taxonomy): domain Eukaryota; kingdom Metazoa; phylum Chordata; class Amphibia; order Anura; family Ranidae; genus Lithobates; species Lithobates pipiens. The sequence goes on from NW_027507758.1 coordinate 609,666,552, forward strand.
CAAAAGGAGAATACAGAATAAATTGGGTGATGACCTTTTTAGTCTGCTGCTGCATCATCACAGTCCAGCCCCAGACTGAGGGTGGGTAGTTGACCAATCTATATTGCTTAACTGCAGTTGAGGAAATGTAGGTCATCCGTTTGCCTGTGCAGTCTATCAAGAGCTGTGAAAACCCAACAACTGGCTGGACAGAAATGGAAACCTTTGGATTATTAAGTGTCTCAGAGTTTAGTTTGAAAAATAAAATGGACCCCCAAACCATTACCGCACGTTGTCAGCCTTTACGTGGGTCTTTATAGGTTTCACACAGAAGATCCAGCAGTGAATGAAAATACATTTAGCAATGTCATTATAGGGACACAGTTTTACATTTAGCATTTTTGTCTAGAGATGAACAAGGGTGAAACAATAATGATCCAAATAGAATTCATTGTAAGGTCGTATACGTATATATCTTATTGATACTTTTAACATTTCCATAAAGGGTAGGACACCCATATAAAATGCACATGATAGCACAGTAGACAATAAAAGTCTTTTGGTATATAAACATAATACAATAAATACAGATAAGGTGCATAGCATAATCCCAACGCATTTCGTGTGTCGAACACTCTTCAGGGACAATTTGCACCAACACCTAGAAAAAAAGTAGGGGAGGTAAAATCAGTGCAAATTGAAAGTGCATTATGGACAGAAGAGTATGCATATAGGGAAGGTTAAAAACCACTAGCCTCAAATGGGTACTCACGTGCCAAAAGAAGTGTAAACTCCATGTTGTCCGCAGTCAACAGGCCAACCAATAAGTCTAATCTGGGATCTGAGGGAGGAGCTCAAAAGAATGAAGGGGAGGCCAGACAAACACAAAGGTCCCCATTTAGAAGTATGTCCCCACTGGTAAAGGATGAGGGTAAAGGTACTGTAGTAATAATAGTAATATGTGTAAAGTGCAAGACCAGGCTTCGTAAAGACCCAAATTAGAAATATATAGTTATATAGATAACCCTGTAGCAACCCCCTTACCTATAAATGGCCAAAAGACTCTAACCCAGTGGAGGATGTGCTGCCCGAAAAAACAGGCTAGCACAAAATGGGGACTCTTTATGTAGCTAGCCAACCCGCCAAAACAAGAGAGGACTCCACCCAGCGTCACCCAGTGTAGACATTGATGTGAACGGAAGCCTCCGCCCATATCTGATGGAGACGCCGATGTCTACGTGTCTGCATGGATGTGTAAACACAACGCTGAACGTCACGACGACCATAAGGAAGTCATGCACGCGGTGTGGAGGGGTGATGCCGAAGCACGGAGGGAAACCCGTCCCGATCCCCCATCGCCACCAATCCAGATGGAGGTGGAGAAACGTGGAGGAATCACTGCATGCCTTGCATGCCTCGCAGATCCCGGAAAATAGACAAAAGGGTCAGCTTTACTACTGGTTACTACATATTAAAAGCATCAATAAGATATATACATATATGACCTTACAATTAGTTCTATTTGGATCATTATTGTGTCATTATATTACTATTCATCAAATAAACGGTTTGATACAAGGTTGTTGGATCCTCTGGTCTCATTTGCTCACCTCACTCAAAGTCCCAAAACCCCCCTTGTTTTATGCATCTTTCCCATACAAGTCATACAAGCAGACGCTATTGTTTTGTAAATTTAAATTTGTCTGAAGCTGCAGTTTGGCTCAGACTAATTATGTCAAAAGTTCTGCTTTCTGTGGCAGTTCAACTGGGTTGTGCTAGTTTCCACTTGGCCGTGGATGTCGCTTTCACCACTGGTAAGTGTTGGAAATGCAACAGGCTGAATGCATTGGGTAGCCCTTTTAGTCGGAAATAGCCCAGTGGGAGTGGTTCACCCGCTGTGCATTCTGGATAAGGGTACTTAAGATAAAGGCGCCATATTTTGGGGGGGTTCCGTTATCCTGACATCATGGCCCTCCTGGCCAAGTTGTTTGTCCCGGCTGTTTGTCCTCTGGATCAAGGAAATACCTCTAACCCGCAATTACAAGGTACTTAAGATAAAGGCGCCATATTTTGGGGGGTTTTTGTTATCCTGACCTCATGGCCCTCCTGGCCAAGTTGTTTGTCCCGGCTGTTTGTCCTCTGGATCAAGGAAATACCTCTAACCCTCAATTACAAGGTACCTGAACTCCCCTTAACGCTCCATCCCTCTATTGCAAAACTTTGTGTTCTTTCAAATAAATCTTTACAGAAAAGGATTAAGTGTCGGAGCCAACATTCTTTAATCCACTCTACACGGGACCCCTAGGAAGGACACAGTGAAAAGGTGAGGTAACGGTAAGCCCAAAAAAAAACAGCAGCTCCTTTGGGGGTGAGTGGTACATTACCAACAGTAGCACAAGTAAAGGCAGACTGGAAAAATCCACAGGTTCACAGCTGGGGACCATGAAGTAGCTTTAACACAAGTAAAGGCAGACTGGACCAGTCAAAAGGTTCATGTTTGTGGACTATGAAGTAAGTTTAGCACAAGTAAAGGCCATGACCCACTGGAAAAGATGGGTTTAGCTTAGGTAATAGTGATTAGTGATGGACGAACTTCCGATGGGACGTTTCGGGAACGCGGACCGCGAACGTGGCCGATAGTTTGCGAACTGTAACTTTCATGACGGGTCCCATTGACTTCAATGGGAGGCAAACTTCCCAAACCTACAGGTCAAATTTGCAGCCACAAAATAATTACTAGCTGTGCAAACATAGTCCCACCACATGGCCAATGACATAACACATGTATGAGGTGAATCTGGGATCGACAACTACAAGCATTCTTTTTTTATATGTTAAATTCTGACAATTCAGGACTGTGGAGCGCATGAAGGCAATGGAGGAGAGTGAAGGTCAGGGTAGGCAAAGAAGAGGGTGCAGGAGATGATCACCAGCAGCGTGACATACAGCAATGACACCTGCACCGTGATAGAGTGATCTGACACCAGCACCGTGATAGAGAGCACTGACATCAGCAGCCTGACATAAAGCACTGACACCAGCACCATGATATACAGCACTGACACCAGCACCGTGATATACAGCACTGACATCAGCAGCGTAACATACAGCAATAACACCTGCACCGTGATAGAGTGATCTGACACCAGCACCATGATAGAGAGCACTGACATCAGCAGCCTGACATAAAGCACTGACACCAGCACCGTTATATACAGCACTGACATCAGCAGCGTGACACACAGCAATGACCCCTGCACCGTGATAGAGTGATCTGACACCAGCACCGTGATAGAGAGCACTGACATCAGCAGCGTGACATAAAGCACTGACACCAGCACCGTGATATACAGCACTGACATCAGCAGCGTGACATACAGCAATGACACCTGCACCGTGATAGAGTGATCTGACACCAGCACCGTGATATACAGCACTGACACCTGCACCGTAAGCAGCCCCAGGAGGAAGTCAGCATAGCACAGGGATGGAGGGAGCCCCTCATAATGAGCATAGCACAGGTAAAGCCCCAGTAGTAAGTCAGCATAGCACAGGGATGGTGGAAGCCCCTCATAATAAGCAGCCCCAGGAGGAAGTCATCACAGCACAGGGATGGTGGGACCCCCTCATAATAAGCAGCCCCAGGAGGATGTCAGCATAGCACAGGGATGGTGGGAGCCCCTCATAATGAGCATAGCACAGGGATGGTGGGAGCCCCTCATAATATGCACAGCAGAGGTACAGCCCCAGGAGGAAGTCAGCACAGCACAGGGATGGTGGGAGCCCCTCATAATAAGCAGCCCCAGGAGGAAGTCAGCACAGCACAGGGATGGTGGGAGCCCCTCATAATAAGCAGCCCCAGTAGAAATATGACACCGCTCAACCTCTTCAAACAGGAGGGTACGGGCATATAGTACGGTGTGCTTTTTTTGGACAAGGAAGAGAGCGAAATGAAGAAAGAAGGTCTGTGTGCTCGATTAAAAAAATCGTTTCTAGACATATACATGGTCTACTGGTCACATTTGTTGAATTCCTCCGAGATCCATGCCTCATTCATTTTTGGAAATGTGAGGTAGTTAACACTGTCGTGAGCTAGGCGAATACGCTTATCAGTCACGATCCCCTCTGCTGCGCTGAACGTGCTTTCGGACAGGACACTGGACGAGGGGCAAGCCAACAGTTCGATTGCAAATTGGGCAAGCTCTGGCTACCCAGTAGTCCAGGGGTTCATCACTCCTCAGAGCGTCCACATCGGCCGTTAACCCAATGTAGTCGGACACCTGACGGTCTAGGCGTTCCCTGATGCTGGATCCGGATGACACCTGTCGATGGGTCGGCTGAAAGAATGACCTCATATCCGAAGTCACCAACACATCTTCAAACCGGCCTCTTCTTGCAGGCGCTGTTGGATTGGTACCCGCAACTACTTCTCTGGGAGTGGGAATTGCTCCTCTGCCAGTGCACGCAAAAGCAGAATAGAGCATTTCTCGAAGCAAGGCCTGGAAGTGCTCCATTCTGACAGCCCTCTGTGACGGCGGTAACATTTCCGCCATTTTGTGTTTGTACCGGGGGTCTAAGTACGTTGCCACCCAGTACTGGTCCTTGACCCTTATGCTTTTTATACGGGGGTCCCTATTAAAACACTAGAGCATGAAGGCCCCCATTTGCACTAAACTGGAAGCGGTGTGGTGGCCTGGCTCCTGCTCATCATCCAGGATAATGTGGTCCTCTTCATTCTCCTCTCCCCATCCACACACAACAACAGGGATCCCAGAAAGGTTTAAAGCATGCTCTTCTTGCTCCTCCTTATCCACCCCGGCACCATCCTCCTCTGACTCCTCTTCAGACTCCTGTTGTTGACTTGTCTCAGATAGAGTAGCCCCCCCTGGGAATTCATCCAGCATTGCGACTTCCTCATCTTCCCGCTCCTGCTCCTCCACAGCTTGATCAATGACACGACGCAATGCACGCTCCATAAAGAAGGCATAAGGTACCATGTCACTGATGGCGCCATGGCTGCGACTGACCAGTTTGGTGATCTCCTCAAATGGCCACAGAAGTCTGCATGTGTTGCGCATGAGCAGCCACTGGCGCGGTGAAAAAAACCCCAGCTCCCCAGAACCGGTTCTGCCGCAGAGTTCATACAGGTAGATGTTAACTGCACCTTTCTCCTGGAGCAGCCTATCAAACATATAGAAGGTTGAGTTCCATCGCGTCGGGCAATCGCAAATAAGACGTCTGACCGGCTGATTGTGACGCCGCTGAATGTCAGCAAGGCGAGCCATGGCCGTGTAAGATCTTATGAAATGGGCCGAGATTTTCCTTGCCTGCCGCAAGATGTCCTGGACCCCAGTGTATTTGACAACGAATCGCTGCACGACCAAGTTTAAGACGTGTGCCATGCATGGCACGTGCGTGATTTTTCCCTTTTTCAATGCGCTAAGCAGATTGGCACTGTTGTCACACACCACTTTACCAACTGTCAAATTGAGCGGTGTTAGCCACTGATCTGCCTGTGAATGCAAAGCTGAAAGGAGTGCCGGGCCAGTGTGGCTCTTGGCTTCCAGGCACAACAGATGCAGCACGGCATGGCAACGTCTCACCTGGCATGTCGAATAGGTTCTGGGGAGCTTGGGCGGCGCAGCGGAAGAGACGCTAGCAGCGGAAAAGGAGGAGTCAGCCGAGGAGGAGAGGGAGGAGGATGGAGTCGGAGGAGGAGGAGGAGGAGAAGAAGAGCCAGGCCTGCATGCAATCCATGGTGGTAAAACCAAATCTACACGGGTGCCTCGGATTACATGCTTGACGGCCGTCAGAAGGTTCACCCAGTGGGCAGTAAAAGTGATATACCTTCCCTGCGCGTGTTTGCTAGACCACGTGTCTGTGGTCAGATGTATCTTGGCACCGACACTATGTGCCAGAGATACATGCCGCTGAACATGGCCATATAGCTCTGGGATGCCTTTCTCTGAGAAATACATCCGTCCTGGGACCTTCCATTGTGGTGTTCCAAAGGCCACAAATTTGCGAAAGGCCTCCGAGTCCACCAGTTTATATGGCAGTAGTTGGCGGGCTATCAGTTCTGACAAGCCAGCCGTCAACCGTTGGGTAAGAGGGTTATCCGGCGTCATCATTTTTTTACGCTCGAACATTAGGCCCACGGAAGCCTGCCTTTTTGCAGAAAAACGTGAGCTTGGCGTGATGGAAGGTGGAGTGGAGGACAATTGTGAGGAGAGAGGAGAAGGAGAAGTATAAGACGAGGCTGGACGGTGAGAGCCTGGAGTGTGGCTTTGTGTGTTCCATTACTCCCACTGGACTCGGTGATGGCTGCTCATGTGCCTTCTTAAGGCGGTCGTCCCTAGGTGAGTGTTGGGCTTACTGCGACTAATGCGTTGACTGCAAAGATTGCAGATGGCACCACTATTGTCAGCAGCGGACACTTTAAAAAAAGCCCACACTGCGGAGCCATGTGCCGGCGTCCTGGGAGCGCCAGATGTGACCGTACATAGTCGATGCCTTGCTCCTGATACATTAGCAGTCTGCTTTGTCCCTCCTGTGCAATGTAAGTTATTCCTGCTTCTCCTCCCTATCTGCTGGTCCATATCTCCCTCTGAACTCCCCTCCTCTTCCTCTCTTGTGGGCACCCACGTGACATCACTAGACACGTCATCATCAACGTCACCTTCCCCACCACTATAAGTAGAGATCTCGGAGTAGGCAGCAACACCGGGGACCAACCTCCTCCTTGGGCTGATCTGGGTACTGTCGTCAGACTGGTGAGTGGCGGTTCTTGCTACCTCCTCTTCCTGATCCAATGCCAAGTGTGGCTGAGCATCAGAAATGTCTTGATATGGAACGGAAAATAATTCCTGTGACTCAAGCGGAAGGTATGTGGTGGTGTTGTTGGTGGTAGTGTCTTTGGGGGTGCACATAGCAGAGAGTGAAGAAGAGGGTGCAGATCGAGAGGATGAGGAGGGTAAAGAAAAGTAAGGCTGAGTGAGCCACTCAACCAAGTCTGGTGCGTCCTTTAGGCTGGGTTCACACTTATTTTTTAAATGACCCTGTGACAAAACTCTCAGTCCCTATACTGATAAAGGACTGCTGCAGAATAGGGCAGCAGTCAGCAGTAGTGCACCTCAACCCTATATATTGTGGACCTATACCAGTCCTTAAGGATTAGCAGACTGTACCTCACTCAACCTATGTACTGTATTACCCTATACCTTACAAGTCCTTATAAGGACCTTTGTGGAACTAGTAGGTTGTGAATGATTAGCAGACTGTACCTCAGTCCCTATACTGATAAAGGACTGCTGCAGTATAGGGCAGCAGTCAGCAGTAGTGCACCTCAACCCTATATATTGTGGACCTCTACCAGTCCTTAAGGATTAGCAGACTGTACCTCACTCAACCCTATGTACTGTATTACCCTATACCTTACAAGTCCTTATAAGGACCTTTGTGGAACTAGTAGGTTGTGAATGATTAGCAGACTGTACCTCAGTCCCTATACTGATAAAGGACTGCTGCAGTATAGGGCAGCAGTCAGCAGTAGTGCACCTCAACCCTATATATTGTGGACCTCTACCAGTCCTTAAGGATTAGCAGACTGTACCTCACTCAACCCTATGTACTTTAGTACCCTATACCTTACCAGTCCTTATAAGGACCTTTGTGGAACTAGTAGGTTGTGAATGATTAGCAGACTGTACCTCAGTCCCTATACTGATAAAGGACTACTGCAGCAGAAGGGCAGCAGTCAGCAGTAGTGCACCTCAACCCTATATATTGTGGACCTATACCAGTCCTTAAGGAATAGCAGACTGTACCTCACTCAACCCTATGTACTGTAGTACCCTATACCTTACAAGTCCTTATAAGGACCTTTGTGGAACTAGTAGGTTGTGAATGATTAGCAGACTGTACCTCAGTCCCTATACTCATAAAGTTCTATTGCAGCAGAAGGGCAGCAGTCAGCAGTAGTGCGCCTCAACCCTATATATTGTGGACCTATACCAGTTCTTAAGGAATAGCAGACTGTACCTCACTCAACCCTATGTACTGTAGTACCCTATACCTTACCAGTCCTTATAAGGACCTTTGTGGAACTAGTAGGTTGTGAATGATTAGCAGACTGTACCTCAGTCCCTGTACTGATAAAGGACTACTGCAGCAGAAGGGCAGCAGTCAAGTATAATATTCGTTCTATATTTGGAAGAAAGAATATTATACGTGTACAAGCCTATTACCATACCAGTCCTGAAAAGAACCTTTGTGGACCTAATAGTAACAGCTACTGATTAAACTGACTGTCCCTCACTGCCACACACAGCTTCCTGCCTGTCCCTATTTAAACTGACAAAACACAGGCTGCTGGAACAATAACTTGAATAGCACTCAAAACTATATCCTGTACTACTTTACCATACCAGTCCTGAAAAGGACTTTTGTGGGCCTAATAGTAACAGCTAATGATTAAACTGACTGTCCCTGCTGCACACAGCGTCCTGTCCCTTTCTCTACACTGACAAAAGACAGGCTGCTGCAACAATCACTAGCACAGCAGTGCCTCAAACCTATATCCGGAATTACACCTAACACCTATACCATGATGCCAGTCCTTAAAAGAACTTTTGTGGACCTAATAGCTAGCAATTTGGGTCACTGAAGTCTCTCCCTGCTCCACACAGCAACCTCTCCCTATAGTGACATACGAAAGAATGTAAAATGGCTGCCGGATCGGGTCTATTTATAAGTTAGGGGGAATGTCCAAGTGTCCATGTGCTGTAATGTCTTAATTGGCTGTCCTGTACCCCATGATGGATGTGTCATCATAAGTCAAAGTTCTTTTACACAGTAAACATGGAAGTCCGCCGGGCAAACGGCGGCAATAGTCCGCCGATCGGGCGGACGGAGAACAGCCGAAATTCGCTGCAAAACGACCGCCGGGCGAACCATTCGGCCATCCCTAATAGTGATAACTTACAGAATCCAGGAAAAGGATAAGTCCATAGGAACAGCTTCCTGTAAAGTAGTCCAGCATCCAGTCCAAAGGGCCAAGCAGCCTCCTCCTTCTCTAGGATCATAGATGCATCCCCTCAGAGGGGAAAAACACAATCTCCTCAGGGCTTCAGACATTATCCCAGCTACCATCTGGGAACTTCATCAGGGATTGACTAGGCCCTGCTTAATATTCAGGCTGATCATTTGATTGCTTTCCACTGCCTGTAGAAGTTACTAGCGCTCAGGCAGGGAGAAATCAATCAAAGTCTCAGCCTGTGAAGTTCTGAGCAGACCACACTAAACAATCACTGCCTCCTGATTACTAGGAGGAGCCAAGCACTTAGACAAGTGCTAAACGTGTTAGAAAAGAAACTATTGTAGCCACCACATCTAAGGATTGGAAGCTTGCAAGTTTACATTTTTTAAATTTGGATTGTAGATATGTTTTAAGAGTGAAGGGATCCTACGTCCATTTTAATAGCTCTGTTTGCAGATTGTAGGTGTTTTAAGAGCTTGAAAACTGCAGTTGAAATGAATTACCATGAATAGCAGAAAAGGATCACCCGATACACCAACACACCGAATTCTGGATATAATGCAAGCCAAACTAAGCAGCTAATATAGAGTAAAAATGGCAGTTCTATTGCTCATAAGGTTGAGCATTGCAAATATTGCATAAAACAAATATTGCATAAAACAAATAGAACTGTTCCAGATACATATAAGTACAGACTGTCTTAATGCCCATGTTCCCTGCCCCAGGGCATAGACTGTCGAGATTGTCCTATTTTAATTTTCATGCAATATCCTGAATACACAATGAAGGGAATTTAAACCACTAAGTAAACTGACACTGGGCCATAGAAATGTGAGGATTGTAAGGAACAATAAGTCCTAACCAGCTACTTCTCTTCTTAAAGGCAAACCACAGGACACATTTACTTATCATATGTAAAACTGACTGAAAAATCATTGTTTATTCAATTCTCTCATTGTCACAAACTTGATATTTCATATACTAATGTCAGTTTTAATACACAGATCTTTAAGGGGTGTCAGTATAAAAAAAATGCATGGGGGGGCGTATGCGCGACGCTCGTAATGGAAGAAGTTCTCCCTCACAGCTCCACACTCCCTGCTGCATTACCGAAACTATATTGGCTGCCTGAACCAGCTACTCGTCACTAATTTCAAGGGATCACCCTGCGATACCCTCTGGCACACTCTGATATGGTGCTAACGGGTCCCAAGGGGAAGAACAAGCCGAAACCTATCAAGGAAGCTTTGGACCGGGCAACTTCTAAAATGATGCCGAGGGCCTTAGCGAAGCACCACGCTACATCCCCAGCAGCGTCGGACCTTGCCGACAGCGGAGATGAAGACGAGTCAGATTCCAATCTCAGCGGCTCCCCACCTTTACCCTCTACAGGTATGTCCCAAGCTGCCTTTTTAAAGCATATGGAAACCAAGTACCTCAGAAGAAAAGATAACTGACAGGCTCTCGCGGGAAATCCGCGAGATAGGCCAACGCACTGCTGATCTTGAGACAAGAGTTGATGACATGGAGCTTACTCTCCAGGAACATACACAGGAGTTTTCTGTGCTCAGAGAGGAAAACTCCACCCTGCTCTCCCGTTTAGAGGATGCCGAAAATCGTTCCCGCAGATCCAATCTATGCTTACGCAGCATTCCCGAAACTATAGAGGGCATACAATCATACACAACCGCGCTATTCCAGGTGCTCTCACCCTCCATCCCAATAAAGTGGCTAGAATTTGATAGGATTCACCGAGCCCTTACACGCCGCCAAACAGATGGTCCCCCTCAGGATATTATTGTGAAACTGCATTTCTTCCGCACGAAAGAACAGTTGCTCAGTGCTGCCTGTAAGAAAGAAGAATTGCTTTTTCAGACCCACAAGTATCAGCTCTTCTCTGACTTGGCCCCTTTGACCATAGCCAAACGTCTCGCTATGAAATCCAAGCTCCAAATTTTATTGCAATACCAGCTCAAATATACTTGGAGGTTTCCCTTTGCTATGCAATTCTCATACCAGGGCCAACAACATTCCTGCTCTTCCCCGGAATCCTTGCAGCATCTCCTGGAATCACTTCACCTGACTCTGCCCGCCCAGCCATCAGAGACTATGTTGCCTCACACTCCAGCCCGGTCCTCTGCCCACCCATACTCAGCTACGCCAAAGCGTAACCCACCGGGACCGGTATCTGTAGAGGAACTCCATCACGCCAGCAAGTGGACAATTTCCTTAGTCCGAAATCCCACACGCCACGCTGATTTCTCTACGGCTGCCTTTCCTTCTCTTTTTTGCACCCTTGAAGTATCCCTTTGTGATCATGGATTCTCGGTTCCCAGCGAACATGGACCTGCTGAAGCAGCGCTAGCTTAAGTTGTCCTCGGATGCTTCAGTTTTCATTTTGGGTTTTTGCCTCTGGCTAATTATTTTTTTTTCTCTTTTTCAGTGGACCTTTTTCTTATTTGCCCCATTCTACCGAGATCCACAGGAGAACACTTGGGTATCGGTGAATTACCCCTACCAATGTGATCCCCCATTTCTATATGCCTCCTGGCAGGCTCTAGTGGATATTGTACTGGACTTCTTCCCTCCATGTTATGTTATGCAAATGTTGACCTATGCTTGCCTGGGTTTGTCCCTTCATATAGCCCTGTTGGGCTAATCTTTCATCCCCAACCCCCTCCTCCCCTTTCCCCCTCCCCTTTCCCTTTCCTTCCCCCATCCTTCCCCCCTCCCCTCTTCCTTCCCCCTGCCCCCTCCTTCCTCCTTCCCCCTTTCCTTTTTTACCTCCCCACTTTCTCCCCCCCTTATCCTCTCCCCTCCCCCGCCACCTCCCCCTTCCTCCCTTCCTGAACCCCCCCCAACGATCCTGCTCCAATTTATGGGGTATGTATACAGCTGTTACCATACAAGGTTTTGTGTCCAATGGTTTATCTATGTTAGTTCATATTGTGCTCACTTAGTATGTTATCCTACGCATTGATAAATTGATTTAATTGTATGATCCGTTTGCAGCGGGGAGCTGTCACTGCTCCCCCATCCAGAGAGAAGAAATAGAGAAGAAAAGACAGGGAAGGAGGAGAGGAATGAGAAGGGGAGGAGAAGGAGAAAGCAGAGTGTACATAACGAAGGACACCTCATTAAATGAGAGCCCTACTCTCTCTTCAGCCGGTTTCACTGGCTGTGGAGTTAGTGCGCTACTCAGTCGGCAACACAGTGTTTCTCCATCTTTTTTCAATATTTAATGAGGTGTCCTTCGTTATGTACACCCTGCTTTCTCCTTCTCCTCCCCTTCTCATTCCTCTCCTTCTTCCCTGTCTTTTCTTCTCTATTTCTTCTGGTGGCTCCCCTGTTTTGGGTCCCTTCTCATAATAACCCCTTCCCTTTGCCCCGATGGCCCCCCTAAACATACTTTCCCTTAATGTCAAGGGTCTTAATTCCCCTAACAAGAGAGTTAAGGCTTTCCAAACCTTTGCTTCACTGAAGGCATTTATCGTCGCCCTTTAGGAGACTCATTTCTCTATACGTAATACCCCTAGATTTTTCAGCTCCCATTACCCTCTAGTATATACTGCCTCTGCTGAATCGAGGGGTCTTGCTTGCATTCCATCACACCTTGCCCTTTATGCCAATGACGGAGATTAAGGACCCAGCGTGTCGGTATATCATATTGGTAGGCCTTCTGCAAGACGTGGAAACAACTTTTGTTTCTTACTACGCCCCAAATGTTAACTCAATTCCCTTCTTCTCCCATCTTTTGCAGGTCGTTAGAACACACTGCAAAGGTACACTATTCATGTGTGGTGATTTAGTACTTTACCCACTTTTAGACAAATTCCCCTCCTCTCCAGATCACTATTCTCCCTCAACGCAATTCCGTAGCTTGCTGCAACGAGCCTCTCTCCTGGACACGTGGAGAGAATGTAACCCATTAAAGAAACATTATACCTACTATTCCCACCCGCATAAATCCTTTTCCAGGATTGACCATATCCTTGTACCAGTCGCATCATCTCCATTATTATTACAATACATTATACACCCTATCACATGGTCTGATCATTGCACCGTGCTCACCACGGTCTCTTCCCTAATCCCCGCATCAGTGACAAAACTTGGTGCATGAATGAAGCGTTTCTCTCTAATCAGTCTTACTGTCTCGATATCCAAACATCCCTTAGTGATTATCTCCTACATAACGCCACGCCTGATATCTAACCAACTCTGCTTCGGGAGGCACATAAACCAGTGATAAGGGGTAAATATATCTCCGTCGCCACCCATATTAAACGTGATAAGAAACTTAAGTTACAACGATTAGAAGCTGATTTCCACCACCAGTTCCTTAAATTTCAGGAGACCCCCACTGACACTAATAAAACACTCCTTGAGAGGACCAAGCTGGAACCGGACCTCCTTTTGGCTGAGTCTGCGAAGATGTCCATCCGTAGATCCGGCCACAAGATTTATACAAAAGCCAACGAACCAGATACATTTTTGGCATTGCGCCTCAGAAGACCAGACTATACTCATAAACCTATTAGACTCCGGCTGGCCAATGGCACCCATACAAGTAATCAGGTCAGAGTACTCTCCGAATTTTGTAAATGCCTGGCTAAATTATATGAAGAGAGGGGCCTTTTCCCTCTCAATGAAGCGGAGACGCTGTTTCAGAATCTGCCCATACTCAAGCTGCCAGAAGCTAGCCATGAGTCCATAGATATACCAGTCTCGGTTACTGAGGTCCTCAATGCCATAAAGACACTTAGACCCCATAAACGTCTTGGTCCAGATGGTCTTCCCGGTACGTATTATAAAAGGTTTGCAGACACCCTAGCCCCACTTCTTGTTAACTCTTTTAATGCTTTACTAAACAAAAATTACCTTGGGCGTGATACGTTGACTGCCATCATTGCCATGATACCCAAACCCAACACGGACCATACCCTCTGGTCCAATTATAGACCTATTTCTCTCCTCAATTTAGGTGTAAAGATTTTAGCAAAAATCCTCGCCTTGAGGCTTAGCCCAATTATTGGAGGCTTAATTCATAAAGACCAAATGGGTTTTTTCCCCCCGACGATAGGCCGGCGATAACATCCGACGGGCCGTCCTCCTACAGCATATTGCCAAGTCCCGCAAGATCCCCATGCATCTCCTATCGCTTGACATTAGAAAAACATTTGATACAGTCTCCTGGCCCTACCTCCACTACATTTTAAAATGCTTGGGCTTCGGCCCCAACTTTTTACAATGGGTGAGTGCCCTATACGCGCAACCACAGGCATATGTGAAATACTCCAGATTTCATTCGAAGTCCTTCCCAATACAAATAGGGACGAGACACGGCTGCCCCTTATCCCCGTTAATATTTGCCCTAGTAATTGAACCCCTTGCTGCTCTAATCAGAACCAACCCAAATATCCATGGCCTTGAAATAGCTACTACATCCCATAAACATTGCCTCTTCGCTGATGACGCCCTGTTATTTGTCACCCCTCCGCACATTACCCTGCCCAACCTTTTACAATTGCTCGCCAAGTTTGTGAGGGTCTCGGGATTAGAGGTTAACCAGGCAAAATCCAAGGCTCTCAACGTGTCCCTTCCCCAAGCAGAATTTGAACTATTAAGCCCCGTACACACGAGCGGACTTTTGAACATCCAAAGTCAGACGGAATGATTCCGTCAGACTATTCGATCGTGTGTGGGCTGCAACGGACTTTTGATTCGCAAAAGTCTGACGGACTTTAGAATATGGAACATGCTTCAAATTTTTCCGACAGAACTCCGCCGGACCCGGTCCCTCCGAAAAATTCGCTCGTGTGTATGCTATTCCGACGGACTAAAACCGACGCTAGGGCAGCTATTGGCTACTGGCTATGAACTTCCTTATTCGAGTCCAGTCGTACGTCATCACGTTCGAATCCGTCGGAGTTTGGTGTGATTGTGTGTGGCCAAGTCCGCTCAGTCGAAAAGTCCGTCAGAACTCTGTCGGAATTCCGGCAGAACTCCGTCGGAAGTCTGTCAGACTTAATCCCTCGAAAAGTCCGCCCGTGTGTACGCGGCATTACAGTCAAACGTTCCTTTTCTATGGTCCTCCTCATCGATCCCCTACTTAGGGATCAAATTGACCAGCGACCCCGCCCACCTGTTCCAATCCAATTACCTTCCAATGCTCAGACACCTATCATCCCTACTCGATACCTGGCTTCCCCTCCATGTCTCCTGGCTTGGGCGTATCACAGCTGTAAAAATGTCCCTGCTCCCTAAGCCACTCTATCTCTATAGAGTCCTCCCGATCACAGTCCCACCTTACTTCCACAGGGCGATCCAGAGCAGAGTATATAGATATATTTGGGGTACTAAGACCCCCAGAATTTCGAGACCCATTTTACTCCGCAGCAAACTCAACGGGGGCCTAGGTGTTCCCAATTTTCTTCGCTATTACCACTCAGCCCAGCTAGCCCAATTAACCCTTTTTCTTGCAAAATCGTAGATTCCTCTCTGGGTATCCCTGGAAGCGATAGACCTCTACCCCATCTCCATCACCAACATATTATGGCTCCCTGCCTCTGCCCAGGGTCCTATCTCTAATCCTATAACACAGCATTCCTTAAAAATATGGGATAAGTTATGCAGACCTTTTAAACTAATCTCTCCGCATTTACCCCTGCTCTCCTTTATCGGCCTCCCACTTTTCTACCCGGCCTATATCCAACCTGCATCCTTTCAAGCCTGGACCCATCTCTTCTCAGGAGTGCTTTAGATACCTCCAAATCTCCCACTTTGTTCAAACCATAATAGGCCCACACAAAGAGATGAGTAACTTGTCTACTTTTGAGGGTGTGTGTGACTCGGACCCGCACGCTCCAGGTATAATCTCTAGCTTCTATG
This sequence comes from Lithobates pipiens, assembly GCF_037356315.1. NCBI lineage: Eukaryota > Metazoa > Chordata > Amphibia > Anura > Ranidae > Lithobates > Lithobates pipiens. The sequence goes on from NW_027507758.1 coordinate 609,682,459, forward strand.
CATATCTCACATCGCCCCCCTCCTCACTCCTGTCGTATGCCTCAGCTTGGTCTAAGGACCTAGTTGTGGACCTGGATGCTGGTGATTGGACAAGGATATGGTCAACCACCAAGATCTCTTCACAGAATGTTGTCGCATCAGAAGCCAGCTACAAAGTCCTCATGCGGTGGTATCTGGTTCCGTCTAGGATTGCTAAATTCCTACCGTCATACTCCCCTGATTGCTTTCATGGTTGTGGTGAGAGAGGCACCCACCATCATATATGGTGGACATGTCCAATACTGCAGCGCTTCTGCGCGACAATTTTTCGAATGGCCTCAGACCTGTTTGGTATCCCCTCGACCCTATCCCTTCCTTTGCCTTACTTAATCTCCCTCCACAGGACTACACCAAAGCGCAATTGCACCTTCTTCTTCAACTTACCACGACTGCCAAGCAGACCATAGCGAGAGCCTAGAAGACCCCAACTTTGAATATTGCGGAAGTTAAAAATAGAGTCACACAGGCAATGATACACAGTAAAATTGTAGCCACAATTTTGGACAAGGTACCCCAGCATCTTAAAATCTGGCGCCCATGGTCAGATCGGTTCCTCCCTCCTGGTTTCGACAGACATCTGCTCGAGCCTTGACTCTCTCTCGCAGACTTCTGAAGTAGATCCTGGTTTTCTACGGCATATAGGAGCCACCTGGCCAGTACTCCCTTCTCCTTTACTTTGTTCTTACTCTACCTTATCTACCCTTACCGTTTCTCTTTCTTCCTGCTCCCCCCTCTCCTTTTCTCTCTTCTCTTTCTTCCTCCTCCTCTTACCCCCCCCCCCCCCCCCCAATTCATTATGTGCTGTTGGTGATGAAGCCTGAACTGTGCATTATGTAACCATTACTGTTGCCCAGTTTGATCCGGGCAGAGTTAACACCCTAAGGCTCATTTCAGCATCAATAGCGGGCCCAGGCTCCCCTTGTTAATAGTGCAGTCATTGTCTGCATGACTGTACCTAACTACTTACCTCAGTATGATGTACACCCTATATCCCTGTAGTTTGCTCTCACCCTTTCATGTACATATACTCTGCTAAAATTTTCTACTTGAAAAAACGTTTATGTGACAGTAGTTGTTTTGTCTCCTGCTTGTTACCAATAAAAATCTTTGAAAGAAAAAAAAATGCATAGTTGTTTATCTGTCAAAACTGCATCTAAATGTTGTTCTGCATAAGTGGGGCCAAATCAAATGTTCTCCGGCTAAATTCTCTGTCATTAAAATGTATGAATGTGAAAAATACCTCCTTATGTCCACTAGATTGTGGATGAGGCCAGGAGCTGTGGTACCGAGCAGAAGGAGCGCACTCACGCAGAGATAGTAGAAGTTCTTGTATTTGGAAAAGTAGCAAGGCAAAAGATACTGAAGTGTTTTGTAGAAAATATCAATATTGTCTCAATATTGTGGCAACAAATTATATATCATTAAAACAGACATATAGGTAAACAGTACAGTGGAGATCCCCATGGGCTCACAGCAGGGCACTCTTAGGCAGGGCCTATTTTTCCCAGGGTGGCATCTGCTGGAGGGGTGGTTGACTGGTGAAATTAATTGAAAGACTCAGCTAGCAGGTCTCAGAGGTTTATCCAGGAGTAGGGATGAGCCGAACACCCCCCGGTTTGGATCGCACCAGAACTTTCGAACGGACCCCAAATTCGCACGAACTTTAGAACCCCATTGAAGTTTATGGGACTCAAACGTTCAAAATTAAAAGTGCTAATTTTAACGGCTAATATGCAAGATGCTGTCCTAAAAAGGGTTTGGGGACCTGGCTCCTGCCCCAGGGGACATGGTTCAATGCCTAAAATGTTTTTTAAAAATGGCCGTTTTGGCGGGAGCACTGATTTTAATGACGATTAAAGTGAAAATAAAAGTTAAATATTCCTTTAAATATCGTGCCTGGGGGTGTCTGTAGTATGCCTGTGAAGTGCCACGTGTTTCCCGTGTTTAGAACAGTCCCTGCACAAAATGACATTAAACGGAAATAACATAATTTAAAACTGCTTGCGGTTTTAATGTTATATCTGGTTCCTGCAATATGGTTGAAAATCATTGAGAAAAATGGCATGGGTATCCCTCCCTGCCCATTACCAGCCCCTTTGGGTCTTGTACGCATCTCAAGGGGAACCCTGTACCCATATTAAAAAAAGGAAATGCGTGTGGCCCCCAGGCCCTATATACTCAGAAGAGCAGTATACAGGCGGTGCAAACAAGGCAGGGACAGTGTAGGTTTGTTGTGTTAAGTTGAATCTGTTTGTAATTTTCTACTGGTACATTTTTAAAGTGTAGCTCCAGTCAAAAAAAATATTTTTAAGCTTTTTGCAAAACATAGGAAAGGGTTATCACCCCTGTATAATTTGTTTTGTCGTCCATCTTTTTTCATCTCACTTGCTGTTGTCTCCTTCCGTTTGCAAGTAGGAGATGTTTGTAAGTTGGATGTTTGAAAGTAGGGGCCTGCCCTATATGCTCTGCAGAAATGGCGGAACAAGGTGTTGGTTTTGCCACAACATTGTAAGCCCTCAAAGTGACTCTTGGTGGGCGCTGGAGCGCCCTGCTGTGAACGATTATATCAAGAATTGTAATTACATGCCATTGTTGAACAGTGGTAGAAAAATTGACCTTTGGTGGTTGTGGTGCTGGTGCCACAACACTATAAGTCCTCACAGTTACTCTGGGTGGGCACAGGAACGGGCCCTCCTGTGAAATATTATATCAAGAATTGTAATTACATGTCCCTGTTAAACAGGGGCAGAAAAATTGGGCCTTAGGCACTGGTGCTGGTGCCACGACACTGCAACCTCGCCCATATACTCTAGTTTTATTGCAGGAATTAGCCCTGCTGCAAAGCATTGCATCAAAAATTGTAATTAAATGCCCCTGTTAAGCAGGGGCAGAAAAATTGGGCCTTAGGCACTGGTACTGGTGCCACAACACTGCAACCTCTCCCATATACTCTAGTTTTATTGCAGGAATTAGCCCTGCTGCAAAGCATTGCATCAAAAATTGTAATTAAATGCAGAAAAATTGGGCTGATGGCATCACCCAGAACCAGAAATGTTCTTCCAACATATCAGCGGAGGAGGAAGAGGATAGACAATCAACATAACAGGACAGTCACTCAGCATCAGCATAGGTAGTCTTGAAGGGATGTGATATTTCAAAAAAAATATTCGGTTACATCAGCTTCAGGTGCTTGGTAGCTGTGGGTTATCCAAGACTGATTCATCTTGATGAAGGTCAGTCGATCAACTGATTCGGTGGACAGGCGCATCCTGTGATCGGTAACAAAGCCACCAGCAGCACTGAAGGTGCGTTACGAAAGAATGCTAGATGCAGGACAGGCCAGTAGCTCAATTGCATACTGCATCCTCTGCGATGGCAAGATAAGTTGGCAACCTTACCCTTGTACCGTGGATCAAGGAGAGTGGCCAGCCAGTAATGGTCCCTCTCCTTGATCCGAAGAATACGAGGATCCTTCCGCAGGCTTTGCAGGATCAGGGAGGCCATGCAGCATAGGTTAGCTGAGGCATTCAGTCCGGAGTCCTCTGGGTCACTAAGGACAACATGATCCGCAGCTACCTCCTCCCAGCCACGTACAAGTCCACGGGTTTCTTGGGACTGTAAATCATCCCTACAAGACTACTGCTGCTGATGCTGAGTGCCAGCCTCCACCTCCATGCTGACATAATCAATCTCCTCCTCCTCTTCCTCCTCCTCATCCTCTTCCTGTGTGATGGGTGGCACAGCAGGAACACTGTCTGGATAAAGGGGGTCTTGAGAGGCAAGGAAATCCTCTTCTTCCTGCCTCTGTTCTGCCTCAAGTGCCCTGTCCATTATTCCACGCAGCGTATGCTCCAAGAGGTGGACAAGAGGTACAGTGTCACTGATGCATGCACTGTCACTGCTCACCATCCTTGTGGCCTCCTCAAACGGTGACAGGACAGTGCATGCACCCCTGATCATGCCCCACTGGCGTGGTGAGAAAAAACCAAGCTCCCCTGACCCTGTCCTGGTGCCGTAGTCGCAGAGGTACTCATTGATGGCCCTCTGCTGCGTGTGCAGCCCGCTGCAGCATGGCCAACGTTGAGTTCCACCTGGTGGGCATGTCACAAATAAGGCGGTTCTTGGGCAGGTTCAACTCCTTTTGGAGCTTAGCCAGCCAAGCACAGGCATTAAATGATCAGCGGAAATGCACACAGACTTTCCTAGCCTGCTCCAGGACATCCTGTAAGCCCGGGTACCTCCCCAAGAACCGCTGCACCACCAGGTTAAGGACGTGAGCTACACAGGGCACATGGGTCAGTTGTCCCTGTCGGAGGGCGGAGAGGAGGTTGGTGCCATTGTCGCAAACCACCATTCCTCTCAGCTTGCCCCTGCAGAGCTGACAAAACATCCGCCCCAGTGTGGCTCCTGTCCCCCAAACAAACCAGTGCAAGCATGGCATGGCATAGTTTTGCCTGCGTACTTGCGTAGCCCCTGGAACGCCTACGGAGCACCGCTGGTTCTGAGGACAGAGCACTGGAAGAGGCCATGGAGGAAGAAGAAGAGGAGGGGGTGGAGGAGAGAGGTGTGTCACAACCAATAGTAGCATTTTGGAGGCGTGGTGGCGGAACAACCTCCAACACTACTGCACCTTGTCCTGCATCCTTCCCAGCTGACAGAAGAGTGACCCAATGGGCCGTGAAAGACAGGTAACATCCCTGTCCATGCCTGCTGGACCATGAGTCAGTGGTAATATGCACCTTACCGCTGCCCGCCCTGTCCAGTGAGGCAAGGACATGGCCTTCCACATGCCGGTAGAGAGCCGGAATCGCCTTCCATGAGAAAAAGTGGCGTTTGGGGACCTGCCACTGAGGAACCGCACATTGTACAAACTCACGGAAGGGGGCCGAGTCTACCAACTGAAAAGGCAGCAGTTGAAGTGCTAGCAATTTAGCCAAGCTAGCATTCAACCGCTGGGCATGTGGATGTCTGGGAGTGAACTTCTTTCGCCAGTCCAGCAGCTGGGGCAGGGACATTTACCTGCTATAATCGGACGTGGGTGTACTGCTAGCAGAGTGCCCGGAAGCACTTGGCTGTGACACACCTAATTCTACACCTTCATTCCTCTCAGAGCAGGTTTCAGAGAGGACTGAAGGTCTAGTGGGGTTGGAGATGCCAGCTGATGAGGAGCAAGGAGAGGTCCGCTTTGTTCTTTGGTGTGGGTCTTTGAGGTACGCTTGCCAATGAGCTGCATGGCAGGTCAACATATGTCTGGTCAAGCATGTGGTGCCCAATCGGCTGATGTTTTGGCCACGCGAGATACGCTTGAGACATATGTTGCAAATAGCAGCAGTGCGATCTGATGCACTCGTCTCAAAAAAGGCCCACACCAAAGAACTTTTAGAATAACGCGCAGAGGCAGCAGCGTCCTGCACATGCGGAGCTCTGCAGTGTGATGCAGCTGGTGTGCTGCCCCTAAGCTGGCCCGGGAGGGCATCCTGCCTCGTTGGACATGTGCCTCCTCCTCTCTCCTACCAGGCACCCACGTGGAGTCAGGGCCCTCATCATCCCCTCCCTCTTCATCGCTGTAGCAAACCTGGCAGTATGCTGCAGCTTGTGGAACATGACTGCCAGATTGCTGTCCTTCTTGAGCATCCCCTCTCTCTGCATTCACGCTACTGCCTTCCTCTAGCTGAGTATCATCATCAGAGCCTACAAAACACTGGGCATCCTCCTGGAGCATGTACCCAACACTGTGCTCAAAGAGTTCAGGAGACTCCTCAGGAGGACGTGGTGGGTCTAGGGAAGGAGTCACTGATGATGACATTGAAAGGAGGGAAGACGATGCGTTGGCAGCTGCTTTGCTAGTACCCTGAGACTGGGTGAGAGAGGATGAGGAGGATGAAGAGGGCTTGGTCATCCACTCTACCAAGTCGTTGGCATGTTGCGGCTCAACATGTCCAGCTGCCGAAAAGAAGGACAAGCGTGTCCCATGGCCACGTGCTGATGATGACGATGCACCGCGTCCACGACCAGCACTGTTGTCTCTAGACACAGAGTCTGCTTGCCCTCTTTTATCGGCTCGCACCTGTCTGCCTCTCCTTGCTGGCCTTCCAGACATGGTAATGGCCTGAAGGGAGTTGGGTAAAACAGCAATTGGGTAGTGTATATTGTGCTGGATGCACACAACACCCACTAACTCCTGCAGATGCCTTTATTATAGAACACCAGCAATAAAGGGTAGATAAAGGGGTATACTGTACTGGAGGCACACAACACCCACTAAGCCCTGCAGATGGCTCTATTAGAGAACAGCAATAAAGGGTAGATACAGGTGTATTTTGTGCTGGAGGCACACAACACCCACTAACTCCTGCAGATGCCTTTATTATAGAACACCAGCAATAAAGGGTAGATAAAGGGGTATACTGTACTGGAGGCACACAACACCCACTAAGCCCTGCAGATGGCTCTATTAGAGAACAGCAATAAAGGGTAGATACAGGTGTATGTTGTGCTGGAGGCACACAACACCCACTAACTCCTGCAGATGCCTTTATTATAGAACACCAGCAATAAAGGGTAAATACAGATGTATACTGTGCTGTGCTGGAGGCACACACAACTTCCAATAACTCCTGCAGATGGCAGATGGCTCAAATAGAGAAGAGCTATGTAGGTGGATATAGCGGTGTGTACTGGGTACAGAGCACGCAGACAGCACGCACAAGCTCCTAACACTGACTGCAAGCTCTATTATAAAAGATAGATATATCGCTAGCTATATAGGTGAGGTGAATATAGCGGTGTATACTGCGGTCAGGGGATGCAGACAACAACCACTACAGAAGAGCAAGATCGAAAAATCGGGCAATAACGATCGGTGTATACTGTGTTGAAGGTACACAGAACACCCACTAACTGCTTCAGACGCCAACACACTACACAGAGGCCGCCGCGCTGGCGGCCTTATATAGTGTGGGGCGTGTACTACACAGCCTGAGCTATGATTGCCCACAGGCATCCTGCCTGTGGCCAATCATGGCTCTCCTTGCTGCCGGCACTGTGATGGGCCAAGCATGCGGGGTCACAGTGCATGCTTGGCCAATCATGAGCCAGCAATGCACTGCACCATCGCAGTGTATTGTGGGCCGTGAGCACCACACGAATTTGGCGCAAACGGCCCATAACGTTCGGAATTCGCCGAACGGGCGAACAGCCGATGTTCGAGTCGAACGTATGTTCAACTCGAACATGAAGCTCATCCCTATCCAGGAGGTTGTGTTGGCAGTTCCAGTGACCAGTCAATACTGGAAAGGTGAAGCGGTGACCCTATGTCTTCCATCCTCATGTAGGAATCATTCCCTGACACTACATTACTCTCCCTAGTAAGCGGGTTCCTGTCCCTAGCCTATTTCACTCACAGAATTAGTGCCAAACCCCGGCAGGGTGTTCTGTTTAAAAGGCTGCCCCAACCAAGATGGTCAAGGAAGATCACAAGGGAACACAGCGTCCAATCCTACAGCTGCTTTCCCTGTGATGCCTATGGAGGCTGCAGAGGAAAGATATTCCTGCCATCTGCTGTAGTGAGAACTACATCTGCCTACAAGGTGGTGCTGACTATTATAGGAAATAAACATGCTCCTCGGAGCCAACTAGTGGTTATAACATGGTATTTTTTGCATTCACGCATTTGCATTGCAAAGAATAAAGCATGAAAATGTTTGATTTTGTTCAATTTGCATAGAATGCAGTCCTCTGCATGGGACAGCAGAAAACCACAATGAAAATGTAAGGTTCAGTGGGACAGTCAGAGTCCATGGAACAAGTCTCAATGGGAGGCAAGTAAAATTCTACAGGAGCTTCTTGACCCAGTGGAATGTCTATGGTACGTCTTTCCCCCTGTCAGCAGTGGGTCTAGCTGGACAGTCCCCACCCAGGACACAAGCCCTCATTTTCAGTTTTTGACCAGCCTCCTGTCCCCCAGGCCATAAGGATCCCCCTGAATGTAACCTCTTATCCCAACATAACCCTTAAATGTAAACCTCAACACAGCCCCCAAATGTAAACCCTAACCTCAGGTCAACAGTGGCTTTATCCACCAAGTCTCTGGGAGACTGTGACATTTAAGAACCACCTGTTTGTCCCTCCTCAACGAAGTGCACTCCTGCTGGACCCCATGTTTTAGTGTGCAAGGAGGAACTGACTCTGGAGTTTTCAGCAACAGGTCCATGAGCAACTGTCCACTATGCTTGAACATCATGAAAAAGAGCGTGTGGATGGGGTTTAAGGCTCTTTCATGGGCTAATTTCGCTAATGCCTGAATCACAGAAAGGAAATGCAGTCATGTGATATTGACATTAAGGTGCTACTCCAGACTTAGAAAAGGTTAGTCAAACTGCTCACACTGTTGACTTTAATGCAATTTGGACACATCTACTGTTAGAGAACACTTCCAGGTGTGGAATATTTCTCCACCAATTCAGCAGCCCCATTACCTCACCCTCAGTGATAATGTCAGCATGCTTGCCAAAATGATTTAAAAAGAGATTAATAATAAAATAAATTAATATGAATATAAATAAAAAAACAAAAAAAGCATGTGAGCCCATTAACATGTTATTAAATGTAATAATACATGTGAATATTATATATTGTATGTGGCCAAACTGCTCACACTGTTAGAGAACACTTCCAGGTGTGGAATATTTCTCCACCAATTCAGTAGCCCCATTACCTCACCCTCAGTGATAATGTCAACATGCTTGTTAAAATTACTTAACAAGAGATTAATAATAAAATAAATTAATATGAATATGAATTAAAAAAAAAAAACATTTGAGCCCATTAAAATGTTATCAAATGTAATAATACATGTGAATATTATAAGCAGCTGAATAAGACTTGTTGTAATCTCCTGTACAACAAATCATAAGGAGACAATCAGGTAAAGCTGAATGCACATGTACTGACCAAAAACAGACAAAAGGAGAATACAGAATATATTGGGTGATGACCTTTTTAGTCTGCTGCTGCATCATCACAGTCCAGCCCCAGACTGGGGACGGGTAGTTGACCAGACTATATTGCTTAACTGCAGTTGAGGAAATGTAGGTCATCCATTTGCCTGTGCAGTCTATCAAGAGCTGTGAAAATCCAACAACTGGCTGGACAGAAATGGAAACCTTTGGATTATTAAGTGTCTCAGAGTTTAGTTTGAAAAATAAAATGGACCCCCAAACCATTACCGCACATTGTCACCTTTACATGGGTCTTTATAGGTTTCACACAGAATATCCAGCAGTGAATGAAAGAACATTTAGCAATGCCATTATAGGGACACAGTTTTACATTTAGCATTTTTGTCTAGTGATGAACAAGGGTGGGCAAGGGTCCATCTTTCCCATACAGTTTCAAGAAGCGAGAGTTTGGGACTTTAAATGAAACAGAAGTCTCCATCCCTATAGCATACATAAAACAAGGGGGGTTTTGGGACTTTGAGTGAGGTGAGCAAATGAGACCAGAGGATCCAACACCCTTGTATCAAACCGTTTATTTGATGAACAGTAACATAATGAAACAATAATGATCCAAATAGAATTAATTGTGAGGTCATATACGTATATATCTTATTGATACTTTTAACATGTAGTAACCAACCCCCAGACGGTGCAGGGCAACAATTCCATAAAGGGTAAGACAGCCATATAAAATGCACATGATTGCACAGTAGACAATAAAAGTATTTTGGTATATAAACATAATACAATAAATACAGACAAGGTGCATAGCATAAGACAAACGCGTTTCGTGTGTCAAACACTCTTCAGGGACAATTTGCACCAACATCTAGAAAAAAAGTAGGGGAGGTAAAATCATTACAAATTGAAAGTGCATTATGGACAGAGTATGCATATAAGGAAGGTTAAAAACCACTATCCCCAAATGGGTACTCACGTGCCAAAAGAAGTGTAAAATCCATGTTGTCCGCAGTCAACAGGCCAACCAATAAGTCTAATCCGGGAGCTGAGGGAGGAGCTCAAAAGAATGAGGGGGTGGCCAGACAAACACAAAGGTCCCCATTTAGAAGTATGTCCACACTGGTAAAGGATGAGGGTAAAGGTATTGTAGTAATAAGAGTAATGTGTGTAAAGTGCAAGACCAGGCTTCGTAAAGACCCAAATTAGAAAAATATAGTTCTATAGATAACCCTGTAGCAACCCCCTTACCTATAAATGGCCAAAAGACTCTAACCCAGTGGAGGATGTGCTGCCTGAAAAAACAGGCTAGCACAAAATGGGGACTCTTTATGTAGCTAGCCAACCCGCCAAAACAAGAGAGGACTCCACCCAGCGTCACCCAGTGTAGACACTGATGCGAACTGAAGCCTCTGCCAGCGTAGTGACAAACACCACCCATATCTGATGGAGACGCCACCATCTACGTGTCTGCATGGATGTGTAAACACAACGCTGAACGTCATGACGAACATAAGGAAGTCACGTATGCAGTGTGGAGGGGTGACGCCGACGCACGGAGGAAAACCCGCCCCGATCCCCCATCGCCACCAATCCAGATGGAGGAGGAGAAACGGGGAGGGATCACTGCATGCCTCGCATGCCTCGCAGATCCTGGAAAATAGACAAAAGGGTCAGCTTTACCACTGGTTACTACATGTTAAAAGGATCAATAAGACATATATATGTATATATATGACCTTACAATTAATTCCATTTGGATCATTATTGTGTCATTATATTATTGTTCATCAAATAAACGGTTTGATACAAGGGTGTTGGATCCTCTGGTCTCATTTGCTCACCTCACTCAAAGTCCCAAAACCCCCCTTGTTTTATGCTTCTTTCCCATACAAGTCATAAAAGCCCAAAAGGTCAAGTATATTCCACCATAGTAACCTAAATCTTCTTTTGCAATTGTGTATTGTATGGGATCAGGTTCTGCCTGTTCTTAGTGCTTCCCTTCCTCCTTCCATATAAAAGCCCAAGATCGATTAAATTCACCTATGTCATTATAGGGAACCAGTTATGCAATCAGAATTTGTATAAGTGGCAAAGTAAGAAGCTTTTTCTTTTGCAATCATCCATTGTGTAGTGGCTAGGGATGGGCGAACGGTTCGGCCCGGGCATAAGTTCGGGCTGAACTTTGGTTGTTCGGATGTTCTGTGAACACCGAACAATATGCGGTGTTTGGGGAAAATTTGGAACACCGTTAAATTCTATGGGACATTAACCACTTCCCGCCCGGCCTATAGTAGAATGATGGGCGGGCGGTGGTTCAGTTATCCTGACTGGGCGTCATATGACTTCTGGCAGGAAAACAGCCACTGCACGCCCGTGGGGGCATGTATCGTGGTGATTGGTGGTGCTGTGTGTCAGTCTGACACATCGATACACCGACGGAGGCTCTTTACCACGTGTTCAGCCATGTCCAATCACAGCTGATCACGATGTAAACAGGAAGAGCTGTTGATCGTATTTTCCTCACTTGTGTCTGACAGACACGAGTACAGGAGAGCCGATCAGCTGCTCTCCTGACAGGGGGGGTCTGTGCTGATTGTTTATCAGTGCAACCCCCCCTCAGATCCCACCCAGGACTACAATCATGCCGCCCAGGACCCCCAGATGGCCATCCACACTGGACCACCAGGTATGCCCCACTAGACCACCAGGGAAATGCAAATCTGTGCCCAGGCAGCTGCCAATCAGTGCTCACTCACAATGCCTACCACTGCCAGTGTCACCAGGGATGCCTATCAGTGCAGCACAGTATCACTGCCCATCACTGCCCACCATTGCCACGTATCAATGCCCATCAGTGCCCAGTAGTGCCGCCTATCAGTGCCCATCAGTACCGTCTATCAGTGCCAACGATAAGTACCCAATTTTGCAGCCATTTGGTGCCCATCAGTGTCGCCTATCAGTGCCCATCAGTGCCACCCATGAGTGCCCATCAGTGCCGCCTATCAATGCCCATCAGTGCTACATATGGTGAGTATTTTGCAGCTCTCATTTGTTTTTGAAAATGAAGAAAGAAAATAATTTTTTTTTTCTTTTTTCAATTTTCAAAACTTTGTGACAAAAAGTGAGATTTGCAAAATACTCACCATACATCTCAGCAAATAGCTTGGGGTGTCTACTTGTCAAAATGGGGTAATTTGGGGGGTGCCATCTGGGCATTCCATGGCCTCCAAAACTGTGATAGGCAGCGAGGAGTGAAATCAAAAATTTACACCATCAGAAACCCTGAAGGCGGTGCTTGGTTTTCGGGGTCCCATACACGGCTAGGCTCCCAAAAAGTCTCACACATGTTTTTTGTTTTTAACTGTGGTGGTGAAATCACCTCCTACAGCGCTGGAGTCACGGCTTTATGTATCGTGGAAGCAAGCGCTGTTACTGTATGAAGGGAGGTAAGAACAAAACCATTCTTATTATTCCTCCACTTCACAGTGAGCAAATTTTTACACTTCAAGCAGGCTCTCTCCCCCAGCCTAAGACAGGAATCTACAAGCTGCTGGGGAAAGCCCTGACGATTATGTCGCACGGTGCCACATGCTCCAATCTGATGATCAAACAAGTGTCTAAAAAGTGGCACGCTCATGTAATAATTGTCCACATACAAATGGTACCCCTTTCTGAATAAGGGTGACACCAAGTCCCACACAATCTTTCAAGCACTCCCTATGTAGTCAGGGCAGTTCTCCGGCTCTACGTGGCTATCTTTTCCCTTGTAAACCATAAAACTACATGTATAGCCTGTGGCCCTGTTACAGAGCTTATACATCTTGACCCAGTATCTGGCACGCTTGATGGGAAGATACTGTTTGAAAGACAAGGCGACCAGAAAACGTAATCAGGGACTCATCAATGCAGATAACTTGATGGGGAGTAAACAAGTCTGCAAAACGTTGGCTGAAGTGGTTTACTAGGGGCTGAATTTTGTAGAGCTGATCGTATCGAGGGTCTCCACTAGGACGACAGAGTTCATTGTTGTTGAAATGCATGAACCACAAGATCTGCTCATATCGTGCCCTGGTCATGGAGGCAGAGAACACGGGCATATGGTAAATTGGGTCAGTGGACCAATATGACACAACATACTCATTTTAACTATGCCCATGACGAGGGATAGGCCCAGAAAGATCTTAAATTCGGAAACCGTAATTGGTCTCCAATCTCTGGCCAGGGAGGACTGGGGATTAGCAGCAATGTATTGAACAGGATACAAATTACTTTGGTCCACAATAGATCTATAGAGATCTTTGGTGAAAAACAGCGAATAAAAATAAAGTGACGTAAAATCAACTTCCACATCAGTTTCCACCTGAATGCCGGGTTGGCCAGTGAATGGGGGGAAGTACGGGTGCTGCGGAAGTAGCGGGTTCCCAATTAGGATTGGCAAATGCAGCAGGAAGGGCACTATGGGCGTGATGGGCCTGTCTTTGTCTTCTTGGTGGCAGCGTGACACTATTGATCTTGCCACCTCACCAGCTTGAACTGCACTGATGGGACTCGTCACGTCACCATGTGTTACTGCAGTGCTGGTTTGACTACGCTGGTGCTTGCCAGTTCACCAGAAGGAATAGCGGCGCTAGTACTTCTCTGCCCCATAAGGGAGCCCTGCGGTTCTTGCACCTCAACAGCAGAAGATCGGGGTCTGGTACGCATGACCTTGGCAGGGACCACAACTCCATCGTCAGAGCTATCTGTCATGGAGCCGCTGTCGTCTAGAGGATCGTATTCTGAGCCTGAATCTGACAGATGAGTGACCTCCTCTGTCATGCTCAGAAACGCGTAGGCTTCTTCACTAGTGTACCTTCGATTTGCCATTTTAGGCTCTAAACTTAGTGGTACACTAGTGAGACTCACAGGTAAAAAAGTTCCTGACTGTTAGCAACTGATTCAAATGCTACCAAAAAAACTGTTAGCGATCGCACGGATCAGGCCTGACTCTGCGAATACTGCAGTTATGTCTGTTGTGTTTTATAAGTGACAGTGATCGATCGATATTGCACTTGGGTGGGCTGGGCTGGGCGGAGGGGCAAAATGCAGGTGCTAGAAGGTATCTGGACTGATCCCGGACCCCGGTAACACTGCATCTTTGGGAACCCTAAACTGCTGGGGACGCTAGTATAGTTCTGATCAGATCAGATATTGATCCGTTCAGATACTATACCACTAAGGGAGGCGTATGGTGCGTGTGTGGGTGTCAGCGATGCTGGCACTAACCTGACGCTGCATGGGGCGACGCAGACCCTATCTGACCCTAAAACCTAACTGATATCACCCGCTGAGTGATCGGGGGTTAAACCTTTATTAGGTATTAAATGGCGGGTGCCCTGACACTATAAAAAACAAACTAACTAACCAGCGTCACCTGTAACAGTTATATGGTGATCACAGGGTTAATTAGGGGGCAATCAGGGGGCTAATACCTTTATTAGGTAGTATATGGGGGTACCTGATGCTATAAAAATCTGACGGTGAACCTAAATACTTACCTGGCTACCTCGCGTCACCTGTGACACTAATACAGCGATCAGAAAAAAGATTGCTTAGTGACACTGGCGACAGGGGTTAACTGGGGGGTGATCAAGGGGTTAAACCTTTATTATGAGGGGGTTACCCTAGACCTAAAGGGGCCTACCACTTATAAGAGTCACAAAGGACACCAATGCAGTAATCATTAAAAAAAAAAAAAAAAACGATTGGTGTCACTGTGACAGGGGGTGATGGGGGGGAATGACGGGGGGGCGGGTGATCAGGGGGGAGTGACGGGGGGAGCGGGTGATGAGGGGGGTTATGTGCCTATTTGTGCTAGTGCCAGTGTAGTGTTGGTGCAGACTCACAGTAGATGTATTCTCTCCTCGGAAGCCAAAACGAAACGGCATGACATCACTTCCTCTGCTTCTGTTTACATTACAAAAGCAGAGGAAGCTTCTCATTTGGCAGTATCGATCGAAAGGGGGTGGCCATGAATCAGTGGCCTCCCCCTCAGCACGGATCGCTCTTGGAACGATGCCGACCACCTCGGTCATTCGTGGAACTTTTTTTTTTTTTTTTAATAAAGGACTTGTCCCAAGCTGTGTCTTGTCTTTTGTACCATTTTGACACTTTTTTTGTGAAATGGTATTGGTACATTTGCACCCCGTTACCATTTCACACAGGGGGAAGGCTGGGATCTAGGGGTCCCCTTATTAAAGGGGGCTTCCAGTTTCCGATAAGCCCCCCATCTGCAGACCCCCACAATCACAAGGCAAGGGTTGTGGGGATGAGGCCCTTGTCTCCATCAACTTGGGGATAAGGTGCTTTGAGGGGCTACCCCAAAGAACCCTCCCCAGGTTGAGGGAATGTGGCCTGGTACGGTTCAGGAGGGGGGGCTTTCTCTTGTCCCCCCTCTTTTCCTGCAGCCTGCCAGGTTGCGTGCTCAGATAAGGGTCTGGTATGGATTTTTGGGGGGACCCCACGCCATTTTTTTACATTTTGACACGGGGGTTCCCCTTAATATCCATACCAGACCTGAAGGGCCTGGTATGGAATTGGGGGGGACCCCCCACACATTTTTTTTTTTACATTTTTGTTCGGGGTTCCCCTTAATATTCATACCAAACCTGAAGGGACTGGTAATGGACTGGGGGAGATCCCATTTTTTTTCAATGACTTTTATCTGTATTGCCGGGACCGACAATTCATTATAGCAGCTAGTACTTTCAAATTACTTTTTTTCCTTTGGAAATGTAATTTTGTGCAGAGACTGTTCTAAACACGGGAAAAATGTGCCACTTTACAGGCATACTGTAGACACCCCCCAGGTACAAAATTTAAAGGAATATTTCACTTTTATTGTTTCATTTTAAGCATTATTAAAATCACTGCTCCCAGAAAAACTGCAATTTTTAAAACTTTTTTTGCATTGATACACGTCCCCTGGGGCAGGACCCAGGTCCCCAAACACTTTTTACTCTTTATATTAGGCATATAAGCCTTTAAAAATCACTCCAAAAGCACTTTTGATTTTTCATTTTCGAGTCTCATAGACTTTAACGGCATTCGCGTGTTCTGGCAAATTTTTTGCTTGTACGGTATGTTCTGCTGTGTACCAAACCAGGGGGGAGGGGGTGTTCGGCCCATCCCCGGTGGTGGCTGGCTCAACCCTGTTCCTAGTCTAAATAAAAGCCTCATCATCTCTCTGACTTCTCAGAAAGATTTGTAGGAATTGAACATGTCTCCCAAGACCAGATCCTTCCTGCTACTCCTCTTGTTCTGTCTTGCCAATCATCTAACCACTGCAGACCCCACCAAGGACAAAGAAGCTTTAGGTAAGAATTCAAAATGATGTAAAATACAGGTAATAACTCAATCAACTTATAAAATGTCTACGTCTTGGATATATTAATATAGCAAATAAAATGCAGGTAAATCTCTTCGCCTTGGTCACATCTCTAAAGACGCTCTCCTGTGTTCCTGTTAAAGACTTGCTTGGCTGACATTCCTTCTGGCTCCAGATCCTGCTAGCTGTTCTACTACGAAAAGTGGCGTGTGATACTGCGACATGGAATATACAAAACAGGAGGCAAGGTGCAATGCTTGATAATCAACAGAAGAGGAAATTGCTACCTTTACATAATACTACCACCTAGATGGAGTATGGCAATTTTAATTCAAATGGTGTAGGTGTGGCGCTATTCCCCTAATAAATAATAAATGGTGGTATTAAGAATAAAAAATGAAGAAAAATATTTGTTGAAAACTTCCAAATATATAACGGTGCTGGAGACTTATAATTGCTTCAAAATTCCGTTTGAAATTGCCTTTGGAAATGAGTGAGGAGACCTTATTTTTATGTTTTTATTTCAATAGGTTTTTATTGTATTAATAAGAGAGCGGTACAACAATGATGTATAAACTGAAACAGGTTCACAGCTACAGTGAAAGTACAGAGTTAACATTCAACTGAAACAGCAAATATCTCATACAGGTTGAGTAACATTTATCAAGTAAGCGTAGATGAAGTGGCTGAACCTGCACTGAGGCCTGTACCACCTAGAAACATTAAACGGGGGGAGAGGGGGGTTGGGGGGAGGTAAGGGGGAGAAGGGTGGGAAGGGGGAAAGGGGATAGTCACCATCTCATAGCATGCACAGGGTAGTGATCATTATTCAGTTTATATACCTCTAATCTCAGTTAACATTTTCAAACCTTAACTGTACATTTTGGGTTGCAGAGCCATATGTTCCACTTGTCTCTAAACGGTGCGAGTGAAAGGTTAGTGATGGCTAGTAGTTTCTCCATTTCACATTGGTGATTTAGGGTGCGCACCACGTCTGAAGGAGAGGGTGGGTCAAAGTTATTCCAGAGTCTCGTAATTGTGAGTTTAGCAGCAAAGAATAGATGTGTCGCTATTTCTCTGATATTGGGTGGCAGATCTTGTATAGTCAAATGCAAGAGTGCCAGTTCAGGACTTGATGCTATGTGTCTACCTCCTATGTCTGAGAGTAAGGAGAAGATTTTGTTCCAAAATGATATCAATGCATGACCATAATACATGAAATAATGTACCTGATTCTCCGCAATTTCTCCAACAGAGGGCTGAGTGAGAGAGGTAGAACTTTGAGAGTTTAAACGGGGTGAGGTATCATGAATGTATTACTTTCTGGTACAATTACCAATGATTCGCACATCTAGATGAGGCATATGTGATAGAAAACGTTTTCTCCCAGTAGGCGTCATCGAAGGATTTACCCAGGATCCCTTCCCATTTAGTAATGGTGGTAGGTTTTGAGGAGGAATATTGCATATTAAACATTGTATAAAATAGGGAGATCCCTTTCAGGGGGGTTTTAGGTTCTTGGAAGAATGTAAGAATTGTAGCAGGTACTTCTAGATTTAAGGGTAGGGGACGGTTATGGAGGAAAGTTCATATTTGTAAGTAAGTGAACTGCGCCAGCTGGGGTAGGTTATGTTGGGCAGAAAGATCAGCAAACATGTGTATTGAAGTCCCTTTGTATAGGTCTCCTATTAGGGTAATTCCTCTATTCTCCCACCTTCTCAGGTCAAGATGTGGTATAAAGTGGTAAAGAACGGATAAAGAGACAGGAGTTTTGCATAATGACCCTTTTCCTTGAGTTAGGAGGGGCAATTCTTGCCACATCTTAATGGATGCTTTTACTGTTGGAAACTGAGTATTCAGGGGTGGGGCTCCTAATTTAAAAGCAATTAAGGCTGTTCTAAGATTTTTATGCAAGATCATGTTGGATTCCATGAGCGCCCATGTCTTATTTTTAGGAGGTGTCCACCAGTGTTTGATTTGATCTACAACACAGGCTTTGTGGTATGCCTTAACATTGGAGACTCCCATCCCACCCCATTTTCTGTGTCTGGTCATAGTGTTGAGCGAACATCGTGGAGGTTTATGGTTCCATATGTACTGTGTGAAGAGTTTTTGAGTAGGATGCGATAAAATTACCTGGCAGAAGGATAGGGAGAGTACGGAATAGGTACAGCAGTTTTGGTAATAGTAGCATTTTTTGAGACGCTATTTTCTCTGCAGTGAAAAGGTCTTGTCTTTTCAATTGAGAAAGTTGTTGAGGAAGGGATTCCAGGAAAGGCTTGTAGTTGTGTTTGTATAGTTGTGTAGTATGCAGTGTCAGATGGATACCTAGGTAAGGTAGTGTGTGTGAGGTCCACTGGAAGGGAAAGGTTGTAGTCAAGGCCAACTGTAAGGAGGGAGGGATATTGATTCCTACAATTTGGCATTTCGTAGCATTTAGTTTATAATAGGAAACCAAACTGAATTCCTCCAAAAGCGTCTGTGTTGCCTGTAGTGATGTTGTGGGATTAGAAAGTGTGAGCATGACATCATCCGCGAAGAGACTGACTTTATGTTCAACCCCTGTCGTGAAGATGTCGGATATGTTAGGGTGCTATCTAATCCTGCCAATGGTTCCATGAGAAGGGTAAAAATGATGGACGATAGTGGGCACCCTTGTCTAGTTTCGTTGGTTATGTGGATAGATTTGGAGGTGATACCCAAAGAAAGGACCGTAGCAGAGGGAGTAGAGTAGAGGGACAGTATAGTGGTTTTCAACCACCCATGAATTCCGAATGCTTCAAGTACAGCTTGAAGGTATCCCCAGTGGACCCTATCAAACGCCTTCTCCACATCCAAGGAAAGTAGCAGAGAAGGCGTTCGAGAAGGTCCCGGCCCAGGCAATTAAATTGAGGATTCTAGTACCATCTGGGGCTTGGCGATCTGGGACAAAGCCCATCTGATCAGGATGTATGAGACTAGGTAGGATATGTTGTAGTCTAAGCGCTAACAATTTGGCATAAATCTTTATGTCTGTATTGAAAAGTGAAATAGGCCTGTAATTAGTAGGGCTGGTGGGGTCCTTACCTGGCTTAGGGATAGTTACTATTACAGCTCTCAACATTTCAGATGGGAAGAAACCAGAGGAGGAGGCAAGACTGAAAACCGCTTGAAGGTGTGGGGCAATTTCATTTGAAAGATATTAGTAGTACGCATTAGAGAATCCATCTTCTCCTGGGGATTTATGGTTTGGGAGTATTTTAATAATTGAGGATATTTCCTTGGCAGTAAACGGTTGGGAGATAGATTGGAGTTGGTAGTTAGACTGGGGAGCTTCACTTTAGTCAGGAATGCATCGGTAAGCTCCTGAGAAGGTTGTGGGGTAGTGTGATCGCTGCAAAGATCATAAAGGGATTGATAATAATCAGCGAAAGTGTTGGCTATGCCTTTGGGATTAGAAAGAGATTCTTGGGACACCAGGTGATTAAGTGCTGTTACGGTTCTTTTAAGCTGTTTTGTTTTAACTTTCTTGGCTAACCAAGCCCCACCTTATTCATAGTTCATAGTTAGGTTGAATAAAGACACCAGTCCAACCTGAGTAAGTGTCTACAATTGTCCCTTTCCCTGTACCTTGCTACACCCACATCCCTATCCTCAAGGAGCCCACAATCCAAGGTCCCCATTCATATACTAGGGCCACTTTTGGACAGAAGCCAGAAGCCAATCAACCTACCTGCATGTCTTTGGATTCTGGGAGGAAACCAGAGTACCCGGAGGAAACCCACGCAGGCACAGGGAGAACATGCAAACTCCAGGCAGGTAGTGTCGTGGTTGGGATTTGAACCAGCGACCTTCGTACTGCTAACCACTACACCACTGTGCCGCCCTTATTAAGCAGGCCATAATAGTTGGCCTTGAGATATTTCATGTTGTTCTCAAATTTGTACATTAATAGTGATCGTAATCGCTGCCAGTCCTGGAGGATATCGTTTGTTAGGTTATGGGAAGGATTGGCTTTATTGTTGTTTTCTTTAGTTGCTATGGATTTGAGTAAGTTGTCAATTTTCCTCGTCCTCTGTTTTTTAGCATGGGAAGCTAACTTAATTAGTATCCTTCTCATGTATACTTTGTAGGTACACCATAATGTGAACCTATTGATCTCCGGGGTGTCATTGAACTGAAAAAGTTATGGTGTTCTTATACTATCTTTTGGTACAATTCCTTGTTCTCCAGGAGGGAGGTATTAAGCCTCCATAAAGTTCTGGAAGTTCAGGCATGGGCATTTGTTTGTCACAAAATGCATTTCCTGTGCAAAAATTTGATCGGGCTTCCTTTAATAGGGCACGTTTAAAAGGGCTATTAAGGCCCTTGGCTTTAAGGGACATAATCTTCAAAGGCATGATGGATGATGGGTATGGGCTGTGGTATTGTCGGCTAATAGGCTGACATACGAGAAAGAAACAGGGGTTGCGTACCTGGAGGGTAAGTAAGGTAGTATCTTAGAGACAAGTTCAACTGTAGCTGGGTGTAACAGGGCGGATTTCTTCAGTGGAGTGAGCGTAGGTACCACAGGCTGATATGCATAGTTGCCAGAGTCCATCGGTAGAGCTGACCTTCCTCATGAGCTATCAGGGCGGTGACTAGCAGGGTGTACAGGGTCAGAACTGTGGGTAGACAGGGAAGAAACAAAAAAACATATTAAGAAATTCCTGGCAATGCAGGCACATGGGCAGCAAAAGCTGCTACAAACTCGAGGGCATATCTTTGTCCACATTGTAGATGAGGTATGTTTTACCATTCCACGTAACCAGTAGTTTGGTAGGGAAGCCCCTTTGGTATATAATGCTGTTGTTGTGCAGGATTTTGGTCAGTGGGTTGAGTTTCTTCCTATTCATAGCTGTTTGCTGCGATATATTCGTGAATAGGGAAATTCCCGTAAATTCGTCCGGAACAGCTGGTCTTTGCTTGGCTGCAGCCATGATACATTCTTTCACATGGTAGTAGTGGATGCGCGCCAGAGTATCTCTGGGAAAGGTGTCAGGGAGGAACTTGAGTTTGAGTATGCGATGCACTCTGTCAACGCAAAGTTCAATGTCACTCAGGACCATAATTAAAGCCTTCATGAGGCGTTGTACAAAGTTGGTGAGCTCATTGGGGAGTATAGTTTCAGGAATGCCTCTAAATTTGATATTATTTCTTCTGGAGCGGTCCTCCAGGTCCGCCATTTTGTTTTGAAGGGATTGGATCTCAGATTCTTGGTCAGTGTATGCATCTACTAGATCATTATGTGCGGCATACAGTTCCGCCATTTTCGTTTCCAAATGCTGGATTTTACCAGTGTGGGACTGCACTACCTCATTTAAGGGGCCAACCATGTCTGAAAAGTCATTGTGCAGCGTTATCCTGAGGGAGAGTAACATGTTTTTCATTGTGTTCTCCGATATAGACTGTTCTGTAGCTGGGAACAATTCTATGGGGGCCTCTTGAGGCATATCCTGCAGTGTGGCCTGTATTGCAGCCTCTTCCCTGCACTGCCTAGATTTTGCTGGACTCCGCGTGGTGGGGTAGAAGGGGGGGAGAACTCCCCTAGCTCCTCAGTATTGTGGCATCTCGTCTCACTGCATCTGCCTGTGCAAACTGAGAGCGGTGTGCTCCTTTCATGTTAGGGCCGGCGCCATGATGCCTTCCTTGTGGAGGGGCCGCCGGGTAAAAGTGAGTGAGCTGTTGCGGCGGTTTACCTGCCTTTCGTTACTTCGACATGTCTCCGCTGCAGTCCCGCTGTGGTCATTGCTGTGTGGAGCTCGTTTGTGGCGATAGAGACTGAACACTGACACCAGCACCGAGATAGAGAGCACTGACACCAGCACCGTGATAGAGAGCACTGACACCAGCAACGAGATAGAGAGCACTGACACCAGCACCAAGATAGAGAGCACTGACACCAGCAACGAGATAGAGAGCACTGACACCAGCACCAAGATAGAGAGCACTGACACCATCACTGACACCAGCAACTCGCTGCGGGACCCAAAAATATGACACCGCTCAACCTCTTAAAACAGGAGGGTACGGGCATATAGTACGGTCTGCTTTTTTTGTACAAGTGAGCCAAAGGTATAAAAAAGGTCCGTGTGCTAGATTATAGAAATCGTTTATAGAGTTATGCATATACATGGTCTACTGGTCACATGTGTTGAATTCCTCCGAGATCCATGCCTCATTCATTTTTATAAATGTGAGGTAGTCAACACTGTCCTGAGTTAGGCGAGTGCGCTTATCGGTCACAATCCCCCCTGCTGCGCTGAACGTCCTTTTCGGACTGGACACTGGACGAATGGTAAGCCAACAGTTCCATTGCAAATTGGGCAAGCTCTGGCCAGAGGTCAAGCCTGCCCACCCAGTAGTCCAGGGGTTCATCACTCCTCAGAGCATCCACATCGGCCGTTAACTCGATGTAGGACACCTGTCGGTCTAGGCGTTCCCTGATGCTGGATCCGGATGACACCTGTCGATGGGTCGGCTGAAAGAATGATCTCATATCAGAAGTGACCAACACATCTTCAAACCTCCCTCTTCTTGCAGGTGCTGTTGGATTGGTACCCGCAACTCTTTTTCTGGGAGTGGGAATTCCTTTGCCAGCGCACACAAAATCAGAATGCAACATTTCTCTAAGCAAGGCCTTTAAGTGCTCCATTCTGACAACCCTCTGTGAGGAGAGAGTTGAAGGAGAAGTAGAAGACGAGTCTGGACGGTGAGAGCCTGCAGTGTGGCTTTGTGTGTTCCGTTGCTCCCACTGGGCTCGGTGATGGCAGCTCATGTGACTTCTTAAGGCGGTCATCCCTAGGTGAGTGTTGGGCTTACCGCGACGTATGTGTTGACTGCAAAACTGCAGATGGCAACACTATTGTCAGCAGCGGACACGTTAAAAAATCCCCACACTGCAGGGCCATGTGCCGGCGTCCTGGGAGCGCCAGATGTGACCGCACATGGTTGATGCCTCGCTCTTGATACATTCGCAGTCTGCTTTGTCCCTCCTGTGCAATCTAAGTTCTTCCTGATTCTCCTCCCTATCTGCTGGTCCATATCTCCCTCTGAACTCCCCTACTCTTCCTCTCTTGTGGGCACCCACGTGGCATCACTAGACACGTCATCATCAACGTCACCTTCCCCACCGCTATAATTAGAGATCTCGGAGTAGGCAGCAACAGCGGGACCAACCTCCTACTTGGGCTGACGTGGATACTGTCGTCAGACTGTAGAGTGGCGGTTGTTGCTACCTCCTCTTCCTGATCCAATGCCAAGAGTGGCTGCGCATCGGAAATGTCTTGATATGGATCGTAAAATAATTCCTGTGACTCAAGCGGAAGGTATATGGTGGTGGCGGTGTTGGTGGTAGTGTTTTTGGGGGTGCACATAGAAGAGAGTGAAGAAGAGGGTGCAGATCGAGAGGATGAGTAGGGTGCAGAAGAGTAAGGCTGAGTGAGTCACTCAACCAAGTCTGGTGCATCCTTTGATGTAATCACACGCACCTTCTGCAATTTGCCACTTTGGCTCAAGTCTGTTGCTCCTGCTCTACCCCTACCACCCCTGCGGAAGGGCCTACCTCTTCCTCTGCCTGTCATTTTTTAAATGACCCTGTGACAGAAGTGCAGTATATGTGGAAGAAGGTATATAACACCCCGCTTCAATCTGTTGTTTTTGGGGGCCACTAATCTATAACACCAGTTATAATACTTTTTTTTTTATTGCGTTTGTCATTCATTGTAGTATCGCTGCAGAACCGCTCAGCAGTCACAATGCTGCACAGTGGAAATGCACTATTCTATGCTTTCTATATGTGCAAGTATTACACCCCTATATACTGCACACCAAAGAGTACACCTATACCAGTCCTTACAAGGACCTTTGTGGACCTAGTAGCTAGTGATTTGCAGACTGTACCTCAGTCCCTAAACTGATAAAGGACTGCTGCAGAATAGGGCAGCAGTCAGCAGCAGTGCACCACAACCCTATATAATGTACACCTATACCAGTCCTTACAAGGACCTTTGTGGACCTAGTAGCTAGTGATTTGCAGACTGTACCTCAGTCCCTACACTGATAAAGGACAGCAGTCAAGTATAATATTCTTTCTATATTTGGAAGAAAGTATATTATACGTGTATAACCCTATATACTGTACACCTATACCAGTCCTTAAAAAGGACCTTTGTGGACCTAATACTAATAGCTAGTGATTAAACTGACTGTCCCTGCTGCACACAGCGTCCTGTCCCTACACTGACAAAAGACAGGCTGCTGCAATCACCAGCACAGCAGTGCACTGAACCCTATATACTGTACACCTATATCAGTCCTTAAAAGGACCTTTGTGGACCTAATAGTAATAGCTAGTGATTAAACTGACTGTCCCTGCTGCACACAGCGTACTGTTCCTCTCTGCACTGACAAAAGACAGGCTGCTGCAATCACCAGCCCAGCAGTGCACTGAACCCTATCGGTCGGCGAATTGCGAACACGGAAAATTGGCCGTGATACGACCGCCGGGCGAACAGTTCGGCCATCCCTCTATATATATATATATATATATATATATATATATATATATATGAATCTCCTTTTTTATATATTGTGTGTGTTTTTACGCGCATATGTGGTTTACGTGTGTGCGTGTGCATTTATGTGCACATTCATGATGCGTGCATGGATGTGCACATCTATTGGTATTCAGGTGATGTACGTGTACACACACACACACACATATACATACATATATATATATATATATATATATATATATAGGAATTTTTAAATTATTTTTAGATACATATTCTTAATAATAATTAGTTTATTTACATTTGGCTTACATTGTGAGAGAGAAACATATATACATGTATGGCTGTATGCATGTATATATAAATGTGTTGTACGCATATATCCGTTTAAATGTTGTTTTTTTTAAATTAAGTTTGACTTATCAAAATAATAATTTTTGCTCATTTATTTTTCACATGTGTCCAGCTTTCATGTATTCTTCCATCTATGTATTTATTGTTTATTTTTATTTTTTATTTTATTAATTTATTATTTATTTGATGCCTCCCGCACTCTATATTAGCAAGTTCTATTTGCATTACTATTTGGGTTCACCCCCATATCCTGCCCTCCTAGTCTTTCTCTCCCGGTAGCCGGATCTGAAGAAGCAGCGGGGCTGTGAAACGCGTTATCCTATTGGCTACCTGTATCACGTGACTTCTGGTGACTTCCGGTTTCCGATGTTTGCGTTCCAAGCTGGAGCGCACTTCTGGTTCCGACTTCTGGTTCACGTCTGATGGGCGGAACGCTCGCCTGCCATCTCTATTGGGTATTCTGGATTCACCCTGAGACTCTACGGCCACACCACCAGCCCTCCTACAGGCGAGCGCTGTATATTACATCTAGCCAGCCACTAACGTTGGAAAGTAACCTGGACCACCGAAGGACCTTGTCCTTCGAATGACATTTGACACACCTGATACATCTGTATTAATCCTATGTTTTTGAGTAGCCTTTTGGCTCAGCCATTTAATTTTATTAAATTGTGAATTTTAATGCTGCACTTAGTTTGGCGCACATGGTCTTTTCTTTTTTTTTAGCTACCAAGCACCTGATGCTGATGTAACTGAATAATATTTTTTGAAATGTCAGATACCTTCAAAACTACCTATACTGATGCTGAGTGACTATCCTGTTATTTTACAATTAACCTACCCTCCCAACCACCCCCCCCCCTTTTTTTTGTCCTGGGACATGGGAGTAAGTTTTTTGTGTTTTCTCAAAACATTATATATCATGTCTTTTGTATTCTGTATTATTATATAATTTTTTTTTTTAATGTTGTTTGTTTATTTTTAGAAAAACACCAAAAGCCCCTGATGAAGCGTTTTATATAACGCATAACATGTAGAGCATCCCTGAGCTGAGTCATCTATGATACACTGTTCAATTTTTTCCTCTTTTTTGGCTTTCTTTTATCCTCTCCTATGTTATATATGTATCATAACAAAATGGAAATGTATGAGTCTTCTTTCGAATTGGGATGTAATTAGATTATATTGACAGTGTAATCACTATGCTCTGAGGCAATTAGTGTATGTCTTGTTTTTATAAAGAAATATTGTTAAAATTATTTTAAAGAAATATTGTTAAAATTATTTTAAAGAAATTTGTGTTTATGCCTATAAAGTCCATCACCTTCAACAATAGTTTTTTTTTTTTTTAGACTATCCTGTTATGCTGAGTGACAGTCCTCTTCCTCCTCAATGATCATGCTAATAGCTTGTAAGAACATTTTTGGTTCTGGGCGCCGCCACCAGTGGCTAATGCCCAATTTTTCAGCCCCTACTTAACAGAGGCGTGTAATTAAAAATGTTGCTGTAATATTTTGCAGCAGGGCTCGTTCCTGCACTCAACTACAGTATCTGTGAGGGGTTGCAGTGTTGGGGCACTAGCACCAGTGCCTAAAGCCCAATTTTTCTGACCCTGTTCAACAGGTGCATGTAATTACAATTCTTGATATAATATTTCACAGCAGGGCCCATTCCAGCACCCAACAAGAGTAATTGTGAGGGCTTACAGTAGTGTGGTAGCACCACCACACCACCATCAAAGGCCAATTTTTCTGACCCTGTTCAAAAGGGGCATGTAATTACAATTCTTGATATAATAGTTCACAGCAGGGTGTTCCAGCCCACCAAGAGTAACTGTGAGGGCTTACAGTATTGTGGAAAAACCTTAGGCCCAAATTTCTGCAGAGCATATAGGGCCGGCCCCTACTTTCAAACATACAACTTACAAACGACTCCTACTTGCAAACGGAAGAGACAACAGGAAGTGAGATGAAATCTACCACTAGGAAGGAAAATTCTCTCCTGTAATAGTTGATATGGGAAATATGTGTCTCCTCTTGACTGATGCTTTATCACCAATCCTTGTTTCACTAAAAACCCCAAATTTTCAAAAAACATTTGTCATTGGGACAGAAAATGAGTTGACATTTTCTGAATGTTACAGGGCTGATAACCCTTCCTTATGTTTTCCAAAAAGCTTAAAAATTGATTTTTTGCTACACTTAAAAAATGTACCAGTTCAAAATTACAAACAGATTCTACTTAACAGCAAACCTACAAAGTCCCTGTCTTGTTTGCACCGCCTGTATACTGCTGTTCTGAGTATATAGGGCCTGGGGGCGCCTTTCCTTTTTTTAATTTGAGTATGGGGTTCCCCTTAATATCTGTACAACACCCAAAGGGGCTGGTAATGGGGGGGGGTATCCATGCCATTTTTCTCAATGATTTTCATCCATATTGCCGGGACCAGACATTATATTAAAGTGGTTGTAAACCTTTACAACACACTTTGACCTACAGGTAAGCCTAGATTAAGGCTTACCTGTAGGTCCAAGAAATATCTCCTAAACCTATACACGCCGTAGACAGCGGCGTGCAGGCGCACTGAGCGCGACATCGTCAACGACAAAGATGCCGCGCGTGTCACCTCCCGTGTGCATGCGCGGGAGTGACATCATCGCGGCTTTGCCGAATGACAGCGGCGGAGCTGCGAGACCCCACCGAGAAGATGGATGCGCCGGACTACAGGGGACAGCGGTGACATCGCTGGCTCCTGTGTCAGGTAAGTGACACATAATGGACTACTATGCGATGCATAGTAGTCCATTATGCTTTGCCTTTGCAGGGAATGAAAGAGGAAGTAAACCCATCAGGGTTTACTTCCTCTTTAAAACTGCAAGCAGTTTTAAATGAATTTTTCTCTGTTAGAAATGTAATTTTGTGCGGGGACTGTTGTAAACACGGGAAACATGTGCCACTTCATATGCATACTATGGACACCCCCCAGGTACGATATTTAAAAGGAATATTCAACTTTTTTTCCACTTTAAGCATCATTAAAATCAGTGCTCCCGAAAAAATCAGCTGTTTTTAAAAAAAAAATTTGCATTGATACATGTCCCCTGGGTCAGGACCTGGGTCCCTAAACCCTTTTCAGGGCAATAACTTGCATATTAGCACTTTTGATTTCAAACGTTTGAGTCCCATAGACTTTAATGGGGTTCTAAAATTCTAGCAAATTTTCGGTCCATTCGCAGGTTCTGGTGCGAACCGAGCCCGGGGGTTGTTCGGCTCATCCCTACTACCCACTATAACACATCAAGGCATTGACTCCACTAGACCTCTGAAGGTGTGCTGTGTTACCTGGCACCAAGCCATCAGTAGCAGATCCCTTAAAACCTGTAAGGTGCAGAGAGGATTCTGAGAGGGATTTAGAAAAGAAAATGACAGAAGCTTTTAGTTAGTTAGTTAGTTATCATTAGTTAGTTAGTTATTATTTCAAAATGTTTGGATTTTCGAGTTTCCGAATTTTCAAATTTACAAATTTTCACATTTCCGAAAAAACAAACAAATAACGAATGAAACAAAAACGAAAACAAACAAATATTTCAGCAGTGAACATGTCTAATACGCATAAAACAACAATCATCACCAACAATCAACACTGAGCAAACACCTCCTGTTACCTCAAGAACCTAGAGAGATTGGCGATCCCTATTCTGGTTAATTGCTGGAATCTTTCTATATGTTTTGAGGGCTGATAAAGTTGTTGAGAACATTTCTAGTTGCCCTAGTTTACCCCTTTGTTGTTTCTGTTATGCCACGTTGTGTGAATAAAGGTGGCAATTACTTCCAAGTTTAACCTAATAATAAAACATCAAATCAATATCCCTATGTTATTTCCCTTGAGTCAGTGGAGATGGAGGAAAAGTACATCACACCTTAGACAAGCTGATCTCAACCAGAGTTCCATGGAACCCTAGGGTTCATCCAGAGGTTGCTATGTATTCCTTGAGCTGTGGCTAA
This sequence comes from Lithobates pipiens, assembly GCF_037356315.1. NCBI lineage: Eukaryota > Metazoa > Chordata > Amphibia > Anura > Ranidae > Lithobates > Lithobates pipiens. The sequence goes on from NW_027507758.1 coordinate 609,711,717, forward strand.
TTGACCTCTCATCTAATGGTACTTGCATACTTCTGGGGCCAACACCACTTGGCAGAACCAGCAACATGGCACCAATAATCTTTTTGATCAGCTAGTCTCAATTATAGTTCCAAAGTAACTTAGGGTTCCTTCAAAGGTTGCTAAGGGTTCCTTGGGCTGTGGCTATTTGACCTCCCATCTGATGGTGCCTGCATACTTCCGGGGCCAACTTCACTTGGTAGAACTAGTGACATGACTCCAATAATCTTTTTGATCAGCCATTCTCAAATAGAGTTCCAAGGAAACCTAAGGATTCTCCAGGGGTTGCTAGAGGTCCCTTGAACTGTGGCTTATGGCACTAAACCAATTATCTTTTTGAAAAAGGTCCCTTCAGAGGTTCATAAGCGGTTCTTTAAGCTGGGATCAATTGACTTCCCATCTGATGGTGCCTGCGTAGTTCCAGGGCAAATTCCACTTTTCAGAACTGGTGGCATGGCATCAATAATCTTTTTAGTTGACGAAAAGGGTGGCATTCTTCTCGCTGCCTACCAATATAAGTGATATTTCTCTCATTGAACCCTGATGAACACATTTAACAGGGGTTCCCCAAGTCCTGGAAATTATTTCAAGGGTTCCTCTGGGGCAGGGATATGCAATTAGTGGACCACCAGCTGTTGCAAAACTACAAGTCTCATCATGCCTCTGTCTCTGGGTATGATGCTTGTGGCTGTCAGAGTCTTGCTATGCCTCATGGGACTTGTAGTTCTGCAGCAGCTGGAGGTCCGCTAATTGCATATCCCTGCTCTAGGGTTAGAAGGTTGAGAAACGCTGGCTTAGATGATGTACATTCAGAAACTATAGAGTACATCTCATAGAAAACCATAGTAAATTCAGTGTATACACTGATCAGCCATAACTTTATGACTGCCCACTATAACCCATCAAGGCATGGACTCCACTAGACCCCTGAAGGTGTGCTGTGTTACCTGGCACCAAGCCATCAGTAGCAGATTCATTAAAACCTGTAAGGTGCAAGGTCCGGCCTCCATGGATCAAATTTGTTTATCCAGCACATCTCGCAGATGCTAAATTGGATTGAGATCTGGAGAATTTGGAGGCCAAGTAAAAACCTCACACTTGTGTTCCTCAAACCATTCTTGAATTCATCAGACCAGGTCACATTCTTTCATTGCTCTGTGGTGCAGTTATGATGCTCACGTACCCATTGTAGGCATTTTTGGCTGTGGAAACTGATCAGCATGGGTATTCAGATCAGTCTGGGGCTACGCAGACCCATACACAACAAACTGCAATGCTCTGTGTGTTCAGACACCTTTCTAGCAAAACCACCATTAACTTTCTCAGTAATTTGAGCTACAGTAGTTCTTCTATTGGTTTGGACTACATGGGCCAGCTTTGGCTGCCCATGACCTTGTTGCCAGTTCACTGGATTTTCTTCCATGGACCACTTTTGGTAGTTCCTGACCACTGCAGACCAGGAACATCCCACAGACAATTGTGAGTGATGGTGGAAACCTCCAAGAGCAATCTAAGTAATAATACACTGTAATCTTATTCAAACATATATACTGTGCAATCTTGATACACATCTATCTATATATGAATAGTGGTGGAAACCTCCAATCCATTACAAATGTGTTATGCTAATATCCAAAATATCCAACTCAAAAGGACTTTATAGATTGGGTATTATCACAACCCATTTTGGAATGGATTGGAAGTTTTCAATGCTATTCATATAGTATTATGTGTATCAAGATAGCACGGTGTATGTGTTTGAATACCACTGTGATCTAATGGGGGGGGGGGGGGGTGTCTCTAAGGAGAGGCACTGATATAAAGGGACTGTGATCTAATGGGGGTCTCTATGGTGGAAGGGGGCTGTGTTGTGTAGGGCGTGACACTGACCCCTACATTATGAAGGGGTGGGGGGCTGGGAGGGAATGGCCCCAATGGGGGGGGTCTTCATGGTTTCTTGCTTCGGGGCCTTGAAGGTTCTAGTTATGCCTCAGATCTGTATCCTGGTTCCATCACGTGGGGAGAAAAATACAGAGCATGCCACCACTGACCTCTTGCTGAAAATGATAGCTGCCTGCCTGTCTCTGCCATTGCTACTGCCTGAGCTATCAACAGACTGAAGGCAGGCAGGCAGTGTTTTGTTTTTTACTAGAGCTATGGTAGCCTCCATATTTTTGCAGTTTCCTGTAGATCTGGAAATTCTGGGGTAAGGTATTATTTAATCTGGCTGTGTTTTGTATTGCAGTAAAACCTGGATCATGCCCAATTCTTGTTGCAAATTTGGCTTTTCCCCGATCGCCATCAAAATGTAAACGTGACAGTGACTGTCCTGGAAAGAAGAAGTGTTGCCCCACACTGTGCGATCCAAAGTGTACCAATCCCGTGCTATGTAAGTTACAGCTGCCAATCAATCTCCAATCAACACTATAGGTGTGAGAGGTCTATCTATCTATCTATCTATCTATCTATCTATCTATCTATCTATCTATCTATCTATCTATCTATGCATTAAGATGTCATTACAGTTGTTTTGCAAGTTTTTTTACAGAGAGGTTTCTGAAAGGTCAATAGGGATTTAGAAAAGAAAATGACACAAGCTTTTAGTTAGTTAGTTAGTTATCATTAGTTAGTTATTATTTCAAAATGTTTGGATTTTTGGATTTTTAAGTTTCCGAATCTTCAAATTTACGAATTTTAAAATTTCCAAAAAAGCAAATTACGAATGAAATGAAAACAAACAAATATTTCAGCAGTGCACATGTCTAATACTCATAAAACAACAATCAACACTGAGCAAACACCTCCTGTTATCTCAAGATCCTAGAGAGATTGGTGATCCCTATTCTGGTTAATTGCTGGAATCTTTCTATATATTTTGAGGGCTAATAAAGTTGTTGAGAACATTTCTAGTTGTCCTAGTTTACCCCCTTGTTGTTTCTGTTATGCCACGTTGTGTGAATGAAGGTGGCAATTACTTCTCTGAGCTGGTCCCTCAGACAACTCCACTTACAAATAACAGCTTTTGGAAAACTTTTTAGCATGGAGTTCGTGATTTCTTATGTTTTTATTTTAACTAATGGCATCAGTCTAAAACTCTAAACGATATTTCCTTCAACTCTAGATTGGGAGAATCTAGTTGGATCCATCAGGTTAGCATGGTTTTCTCCATCCCCAATAAACAAATTATTTCCTATCTAGTCAGGTCTCTACACGCTCCGTAATGTAACACATCAGACAAATGGATGGACATAGCGGCCTTGTGAAACCAGTTCATTTATTCATGTAGGAAATAGTGCTCTGCCAGCGGGCTTCCATAATTGGGCATTCTATCACTGGTTTAAGGTTAGACCTTTCTATAACATTTAGGACAAGAGGAGAACCTTGTGGGTGAAGAAATTTAGGGAGGGCATTAACAGCCTGGTGGTCTTGATGTATAATTTGAAGTGGATCTACCTCCAAGCTTTAGTTGCTGTGTTGGTGCATAGCCAACCTTGTGGAATGCCGAGCTTGGCATGTGTTGGTTCCAACTTTAAAATTATTATTTATTTATTTTTTTTAATTTAAAGAATGCTGGTTATACAAGTTAACATGTGAAACGACATGACAATCAGCTGTGACTTAAAATAATGAATCATGAGAACTCGCACCAGTCCACGTACCCTGTTAAGATAAAACTGCTGAAATCTATCCAAACTGTTATCATGAAGAGATGCGATTAACAGATTTCAACTATATGTATCCAAAAATTCCAATAGAACCAACAGGGCTATCTTCTGTCTGGGAGGGAATATCTAGGTACCCTAAACACAGTGCACATAGATCCGTGCTGCATTTGTACTCTGGACGGTCACGTGTAGTAGGGCCCCCCCGAGGGGAGGACTATCTTGCCCCTCGCATTCCGGTGACAAGGTTACTTATTGTAATTGACTGGAGCAAGTCACTGTCATCTTATTTAGGCTATGGAACTCGCACCCAGAAGGCTGGGGGGGCGGTACCAAACTGGGGTATCGCATTCGGGAGGGTTTTCGTTTTTATGGGGAAGAAAGATGATCCACACCCATGGTGTCGCAAGAGAAAAGAGGGGATATCTTATAAGAAAGAATAAGGACGGGGAGGTAGGAGGGGAGGAGGTAAAGGTGAAGCCCCGGCGAGGCCGCTGACCCAAGGCCCCATGCCCCTAAGGGACTGCCTGTTTATGTGTAGGATTTGTAGTTGTCTGAATATCGAAACAGATGCCAATGTGACCACCGCGCACTATGTTCCTCCTCTCTTTCCCCTATAGCAGCCGTTAGTCGTTCCATACGCTGTATGCTGCTAATCCTGGCAAACCACTGCATCACTGTCGAAGGGGACCTCTGCTTCCACATACTGGGAATACACGCCCTGGCTGCGTTCAGGAAGTGCTTCAGCAAGGATTTACGATAACGCCTACTGGACATTGGGGTCAAGTTCAATAGTATTGCCGCTGGGTTGTCTTTTAGATCTACATCAGTGAGTTTATGGATGATTCCTAGTACCTGACTCCAGAAGGGTGTCAGCACTGCGCACTCCCAGAAGATGTGGAGAATCGTGCCGCTCTGAGTGCTACATCTCCAACATAGGGGGCTATGCCCTGGGAATATAGACACTAACACCGAGGGGGTCCTGTACCAGCGCATCAGTACCTTGTAGGAGATTTCTTGGTATTTGCTGCATAAAGAGGACTTATGCGCAAAAAAGAGGATTCTATTTTGCTGGTCATCTGTAAACTTGACATTGAGATCCCTCTCCCATTTCCTCAGATATGGGGGATCATCTAGGGAAGTGTTGGTCTGCAAGATATTGTATGAGTAGGAAAGGGATTTTCGCACCGGTTCCTCTCCCATACACAGATCCTCAAAGGGTGTGCGTGGTCTGCGAAAGCCCTCAATATCCGGCAGGGATCTGAGAAAGTGTGAAAGTTGTAAAATCTTCCATCTTCCCAGAGCCGATAAGCCAAAGCCAGGGTATATATTAGACATGTGCAGAGTAAAATATTTCGTTTCGGAATTTCGTTTTTGTCCGAAAACTTAATTTATTTAGTTACTCCCCAAATTCGTTTTTATTTATTTCGTTTTTCGTTCAAAAATTGCATTCGTCCGAAAATCCACATGAATTACGGTCGAATCTGTCTTGGAAGGCTTATGGTGTCTGTCGAATGTATAAAGAAGATTCGACGGAGCTAACTATATAGCATACTTTAGAACCCTATTAAAGTCTATGGGACTCCAACGTTCAAAATCTAAAGTGCTAATTTTAAAGGCTAATTTGCAAGTTACTGTCCTAAAAAGTGTTTGGGGACCCGGGTCCTGCCCCAGGGGACGTGTATCAATGCAAAAAAAAGTTTTAAAAACGGCCATTTTTTCGGGAGCAGTTATTTTAATAATGATTAAAGTGAAACAATAAAAGTGTAATATTCCTTTAAATTTCGTAGGGGGGGGTTGTCTATAGTGTGCCTGTGAAGGGGCGCATGTTTCCCGTGCTTAGAACTGTCCCAGCACAAAGTGTCATTTATGCAGGAAAAAAAGTCCTTTAAAATCACTCGCAGCTATTATGAATTGTCGGCTCCGTAATACAGAGAACACTCATTGAAAGTCATTGATAAAAAAATAAATAAATAAATTTAAAAAAAAAGCGTGGGGGTCCCCCAAATTCAATTACCAGGCCCTTCAGGTCTGGTATGGATATTAAGGGGAACCCTGCCTCAAATTTAAGAAAAAAATTGACGTGGGGTTCCCCCTAAATATCCATAACCATACCCTTCAGGTCTGGTATGGATATTAAGGGGAACCCCGCGTCAAATTTAAAAAAAAATTGACGCGGGGTTCCCCCTAAAAATCCATACCAGACCCTTTATCCGAGCACGCAACCTGGCAGGCCGCAGGAAAAGAGGGGGGGACAAGAGAGCGCCCTCCCCTCCCTCCTGAACCATACCAGGCCACATGCCCTCACCATTGGGAGGATGCTTTGGGGGTCCGTGACCCCTCAAAGCACCTTGTCCCCATGTTGATGAGGACAAGGGCCTCATCCCCACAACCCTGGCCGGTGGTTGTGGAGGTCTGCGGGCGGGGGGCTTATCAGAATCTGGAAGCCCCCTTTAACAAGGGGACCCCCAGATCCCCTGTTTGAAATGGTAAGGGGGTACAAAAGTACCCCTACCATTTCACAAAGAATGTGTAAAAAATGGTTAAATAAAACAAACACACTTTTGAAAAATTCCTTTATTAAAAATAAAAAAATAAAAAAAAGATTCCAGCGGCGGTAATCCACTCTTGCTATCCAGCGACGGACGGTCATCTCTCCAGCGATGTCTCATGTCATCCAGCGCAGCGAATCCTCCATCCTTCTTCTGTCTCCTCCACGGAGACACTGCAGGCATTCCGGCGGCTGACGTTTCTTATATACGGAGGGCGGGGCCAGGAGGGAGGGGGGGCTGCTCTCTCGTCCCCCCCTCTTTTCCTGCGGCCTGCCAGGTTGCGTGCTCGGATAAAGGGTCTGGTATGGATTTTTAGGGGGAACCCCACGTCAATTTTTTTAAAAATTTGATGCGGGGTTCCCCTTAATATCCATACCAGACCTGAAGGGTCTGGTTATGGATATTTAGGGGGAACCCCACGTCAAATTTTTTCTTAAATTTGAGGCAGGGTTCCCCTTAATATCCATACCAGACCTGAAGGGCCTGGTAATTGAATTTGGGGGACCCCCACGCTTTTTTTAAAATTTATTTATTTATTTTTTTATCAATGACTTTCAATGAGTGTTCTCTGTATTACGGAGCCGACAATTCATAATAGCTGCGAGTGATTTTAAAGGACTTTTTTTCCTGCATAAATGACACTTTGTGCAGGGACAATTCTAAGCACGGGAAACATGCGCCCCTTCACAGGCATACTATAGACAACCCCCCCCCTACGAAATTTAAAGGAATATTACACTTTTATTGTTTCACTTTAATCATTATTAAAATCACTGCTCCCGAAAAAACGGCCGTTTTTAAAACTTTTTTTTGCATTGATACATGTCCCCTGGGGCAGGACCCAGGTCCCCAAACACTTTTTAGGACAGTAACTTGCAGAATCTTTTCTCTCTGTCAAATCATTTTTCTCTGTCGAATATTTTCTATATAATCTTGGACTAATAGAGGTAAGGTTAAGCACATTCGACCACAGGTTCTATAGACACAGATTGTTGTCAGAGTCATGTCGAATCTCCTATTCTATATCGAACTGTTGTAACAATGAAAACGAAAATAAAGCATTTATTTATGTCGGATCTTTCGTTTTTCGGATTTTGTGCTTTCGTTATCGTTTGTCAAAACGAAAACGAAAATAGCTGAAATTCGGACGAAAATGCATTCGGACGAAAACGAATGCACATGTCTAGTATATATTTGAAAGGTTGTTCCAATCTGAAGGACCGGAAAAAGAGGAGGCTCTAACTATGCTCTGCTCTGGACTAATCCAAAAAGACCTGTCAGAGAGCCCTGGAAAGAATTTCGGATGTCCGATTATAGGTGCCATCTGGGAGGGAAAACTGAGCATCTTAGTAATTCTAAAATATCTGTGAAGCTCTTGTAGAGTGGTTTCTATTAATTTGTTGGAAAGGGAGGAACTGGGAGGCCTCACTCCACTCCATGGCAAGCCTTCAAGAGGTGCCAGTACTGATTCCTGTTCCAGACTGACCCAAAGCTTATGTGATTTATGCCGGCACCAGTCCACTGCCCTGTTCATATAGACTGCTGTGCAGTATAACGCGGGGTCAGGGAGACCCATCCCCCTTCTGAGTTTGGGTCGGTGTAGTAGGGAGCTTTTAAGCCGCGCAGGCTTGCCCTGCCAGATATATTTAACCATTATCGTGTGCAATTTACAGAAGAAAGTCCGCGATAGCCTCACTGGTAGGGCTTGTAAAAGGTAAAGCAATCATGACATTATATTCATCTTTAGTACGTTGCTTCTACCGAACCAGGAGATTGCCAGGCTTTTCCACCTCTCCAGGTCTGAGGAAAAGGTGTTCAGAAGTGGATGAAAATTAAGTTGATAGATAAGGTGCAATTCTGATGGGATTCTTGTGCCTAAATATTTAATAGCCTGGGGAGACCACCGGAAGGGAAAGTTGTCGCTAAGGGAAGCCCGGGAGCCGGGGGATAGGGAGACGTTTAGTGCCTCTGATTTCTGGAGATTAATTTAGAAATCTGAGAGCGACCCGAAGCGGCGTATTTCTGCCAGCAATATTGGTAATGAGGTGTGGGGATTGGCGACATAGAATAACAGGTCGTCTGCGTACGCAGCAACTTTGTGGTGGTAAGTGCTTGTTTCGAGTCCTCTGATGTCCGGGTTGAGCCTAATATGTTGTAGCAGGGGTTCTAGGGAGATTATGAACAGGAGTGGAGAAAGTGGGCAACCCTGCTTCGTCCCGTTGCTGATCTCAAATGGGTTGGAGGCTACCCTGTTCACTCTGACTGATGCGGAAGGACAAGAATAAATGGCTGAGACCCAGGACAGAATGGAGGCTGGCATTCCAAGGCGTCGCAGAGTGGCCAACAGAAAAGTCCAGTTGACCCTATCAAACGCCTTTTCAGCGTCTGTCGACAGTAGGATCAAAGGTACATTAAGGTGTTTGGCCCTTACTACCACATCAATCGTCCTGATCGTGTTGTCTCGCGCCTCTCTGTTAGGGATGAAGCCAACCTGGTCTAAAGGAATTATACGTTGGAGGACAGACCCTATTCGTTCAGCCAATATTTTAGTAAACAATTTCAGATCGCAATTTAGTAGAGAAATAGGCCTATAGCTGGCACAGAGAAGCGGGTCTTTCTCTGGTTTTGGGATAAACGATATGCTGGCTTGTAGCAGGTCTGGTGGTATGGTATGATCATCTAGTACTGCATTGAAGGCGGTGATAAAATGGGTTGCCAGTTGAGTCTGGAAGTTTTTGTAGTAGGAGTTGGTAAAGCCGTCGGGGCCTGGTGCCTTTCCCTTCGGGGCACTAGCTATAGCATTTGAGAGTTCCTCCACGGTTATAAGCCGTGAAAATAACTCCGCCTCCTCTTCATTAAGCGAGGGCAAGTCTGCCGCTTACAGATATGTCTAAATAGCTTCTAAACTACTCTGGGGACGGGCTCCCATGGGATGAGAATGTAGGTTATAGAGTGCTGCGTAAAAAGCCCGGCAGGCCTCCGCCATTTCCGCCGAGTCATGGATTTTATTTCCTGTGGAGGTGGATAGGGTCGGAATATAAGAAAGGTTACGTTGGGTTCGTATGGCGTTCGCTAGGGTTCTACTACATTTATCTCCGAACTCATAAAATGTTCTGCGTACCCTTAAAAGGTTGTTCCTGGAGTGGAACAGAGAATGCTCTTTGATCTTCTCACGGAGGTTAATTACCTCTACTTCGAGATCCCTGTCTGGGCGGTTTTTATGGCGTTTTTCACACTCGTGAAGCTTTGCCATCTCGGACAATGTTTTCTCCCTGGCTACTTTGAGTCTATGGCCATGTTTTATGAATATGCCCCTTATATAACATTTATGCGCCGACCAGATAGAGAGGGGATTAGGGACTGAGTCTTTGTTACTATCAAAGAAGAGTCCAAGTTCTGATACAATGTCTGCTCTGACCTCAGGATCATGCAGAAGGGATTCATTTAGCCGCCATGTAGCCGTTTTAGTTGTTGGACGTTGTGTAGCCAAGGTTATGGAAATCGGAGCATGGTCTGAGAGCACGATATGCCCAATCTGAGCCCCAGAGACCGAAGGGATCGCATCATGGGAGACCAGGAAAAGGTCAATCCTGGAATAGGAGCCATGCACTGGCAAGAAGAAGGTGTAATCCCTCTCTTGTGGATGAAGGATACGCCAGATGTCAACTAGTCGATATGAATGTAGCAGGTCCCTAATTCTGTTTCGGACCCTCAGGGAGAGGGCAGAAGATCCCGTCGATGAGTCTCTCCAGGGGTCAATAGTGAAGTTGAGATCGCCTCCCAACACTATTGTTCCTTCCGTGAAGGAGGCCAGGACGGTCAGGCAAATGTCAAGAGCTGGCAGCTGGTCTACATTCGGCAGGTAGAGGTTTGCGAAAGGTATAAGTTTGCGGCTGCAGTGTACCCTTAAAAAAAAGGTATCTGCCTTCAAGATCAGCATGGACGTCCTTCAAATGCCAGGGCAAAGTGTTGGCCATGAGGATACTCGTGCCCTTTAATTTTGAGGAGGATGAAGCACTGTGGTACGCCACTGGGAAATGCTTACTGGTAAGTTTAGGTATCTTGTCTGCCCGAAAATGGGTCTCTTGCAAAAAGGCCACTTGCGGTCTCTGTCTCCAGAGATCCGCCAGGCAACTTGTGCGCTTCTCTGGGACATTCAAGCCCTTCACATTCCAAAACACAATTTTCAGCGACATCACAGGCAGGTCAGGGATGGGCCACCGGGACTCGCCGGGAGCTCGGATGGTAGGTAGGGTGTGGGAGAAGGAAGAGAGCAGACGGGATAGGGGGGCTAGAAAGACAAGGAGGAGAGAGGCTTAGAGGGAATTCAAGACTGGGAGGGTAGAAAGAGCAAGAGTAAAGGGGGAAATTTGGGAGAAAACTAGATCTCCAACCGGAGAACCACTGCCTATGTTGGCAGCAAAGGCCTAGTGGGGGAAGCGGTAGGGCACTTCGGAGGCCAGACCCCTGGAGCACGGGGCTCTTCCAGGTACTCCTTGCTGGCAGCGATCTCAGCAGAAACCGCTGTGGAGTACTCAGCTACTCAACAAAGAAACATCATCAGAAACAATACAAAATGTAACATAAACCTTGAAACCTCAGTTTAACTTATTCCCTTAAATGGCAACATAACTATAACAATCTGCAGCCGACCCATTGCACAATTAACAGCATTGTCAGGAGGGGAGACCGCCCACCCCTTCGGGCCAGAGCCCCCTGATAATGAGTCGTGTCCCCTTTACCCGGCCCCTTTTCCCTAACAGAGGAAGTTCCTACGGGAACCGCCCCCATGTTCCCAGGCCAAGCAGTTATGAAAGCCAATGCCCATTTTGTCCCTGGCTCACAGGTGCCAACATATAGAGCCGATCCGGAGTTATAAGGGGGAGTGCAGGTGGAAGGGGGGAGGAGGCCCAAAGTGTCATCTGTGGTGCAGTGCCCCTCCCTATAGGTCCGGAGGTATCCCGACTCCGCAAGGTTGAAAGCCTACAATCCGGGCAGTATCCAACCCATCAGTCTCCCTGTTCCCTCCCTCCCCCCTACATGTAGCCGGGCAAGAGTAGAGCAGGTTAGGGCCAGCATGTCAAGGGTACCATGTTGGGCGGGCCAGGGGGGCCACCCCCAGAGAGCCTATCTCCAGTCCAGTCACTGGGTGGTGGGGAAATGCCCCTTTCGCCCGGAGGGATAGACCCCTAGTTATAGAGGGGCCTGTACTCCCATAACCCCCCACCACAAAAAAAAAGGGACCGAGGCAGAAAGAGAAAAACAAAAAGTAAAATAAAACAGAGAAAATAATGAGGAAGTGTTCCGGCCTTAGACCAGGGGCTCACCGTTTAGTGTCCTGCAAAGCCTGCGAGCTTCCGCGATTAGAGTTCATCTCCGTGCCGATGATTCAAAAATGCTGTACCTGTGCAATGGAGAGAAAGGAAGACCGAGAAGAGGAGAAAGAAAAAAACAAAAAATGAGAGAAAAGCCACAAAACGCAGCAAGCACTGATCAGAGTTCATTGTCCTGCGGATTTTGCGACCTTCTGCATTGAGAGCGACGGTTGCATCGTGACCTTTGGGGTCTAGACGTGTTGCTTGCAGGTGGGTTATCGTTGCTAGCCGGAAGGTCAAACGCCAGCTGATTGGGTAGTTGTAGAGAGGGTAGACCCAGAGCCCTGAGAAAGTCGGGAACATCTGCTGGATGTCAGAGGGCATGCAACCTGCCGTCCTTACGTACAATCAGGTGAAAGGGGTGAATCCACTTGTAGGTGATCCCCCTTTCATTGAGTCTCTCCAGCAGGGGTTTCATGCAACAACGCATCTGGAGGGTCCTCCTTGAGACATCCGGTAGCAGGACAACTGAGGCGCCATCAAAATCAATGCTCCCTCTGTGCCAAGCCTTTTGGAGAATGTCCTCTTTAACAGTGTAATTGTGCAGGCAACAGAGCACATCCCTGGGTCTGTCTTCCGTGGGGCTCCTGGGTCCTAGCGTTCTATGAACTCTGTCAATTGCAATTGTCGTCTCCGGTGGTTGTTCAAGGCAGTTATTGAAAATGGCCGTTACCGTCGCCTTGAGGTCAATCTGTCGGGTCGCTTCGGGTAGGTCGTGCAGTCTTATTTTACGCCTGTGGTTGCGGTTTTCCAGGTCATCTGTTGTAAGGTATAGCTGTGCTATTTGGTCTGTCACTTCTTGCCGGATGTTCTGCAGATCAGAGACCTCTTGTCGGCGGACTGAGGTGTCTGTTTCCAGAGTGGAAACTCGCGCTGTCACGTCTGTCACCTCCTGCCTCATTCCCACAATCTCTCCCCTCAGTGCACCCTCAATTCTGGACACAACTGAGTCCAGGTCTTTCCTGGTGGGGAGTTTCTGCAGGAGTGCCCAGATTGCCTGCTCAGTGCATGGTATGGGTGAGAGAGCCTGCATAGACAAAGGCTGTGGTGAGTTCAGCGCTTGGTGCTGCTGCTGTGTAGTGGGAGGCTGTGTGCCTGTGTAAGCCCCTTGTACACACGGTCGGAGAATCCGTCGGAATGTGTCCTATTGGACCGTGTCGTCGGATAATCCGACTGTGTGTGGTATGCATTGGACTGATTCCATCGGAATATCCGTCCGACCCAATTTTCCAACATGTTGGAAATATTTCCCGACAACTGGGCCGGTCGGACATACTCCGATCATGTTTAGCGAATTTTGATCGGACCAAGTGCCACACATGCTCAGATCAAATTCCTACATCAAAGCTATTGGCTACTAGCCTGAATGTAGTCCCATCGTAACTAAATTACGTCATCACGTTCTGAAAGATCGGATTTTTCGACAACTTAGTCCGACCGTGTGTATGCAACAGTTTCGGACAAGATCCGACGGACAAAATCCGAGGGAGAAAATCAGACGGATTTGGTTGTCGAAATGTCCGACCGTGTGTACAGGGGCTAAGAGTTCTGGGAGGCTAGAGTACCATGCCGTCCCCACTGTATAGATTTGCCATGCTCTCCCTCTGGGCTGCCCAGCGGTGTTAAAGTCAGTGAGCCAGGGAGGCAGGGGGAGAGATCGCTAGGCGGGGAGAACGGTGGCAAGTCATTACACAGTTCAGATCTCTCACCTCTCCCCGCCGACGATCCGGGCTCCGTCCTCGTGGCCGACACCGGCGCTATCTTGGCCGTGTCCGGAGTAGATGCCGGCGGCTGCAGCGGCACGAGATACCGCTCCATTCGGGCTGAAGAGGTTCTGGAGTGAGCGTACTGCCTCTCCACAATGTCGGGCAATGATGAGGAGCTGAAATAGATGTGTCAGGTCCCTGGATAGCCGCAGCCCGAGAGCCTCAGAGAGATGCGGCTTCACTCGTCCATGCCGAGACCATGCCCCTTTAAAAAAAATTTGCCAAAAGAGTTGGCCGATAGCAGAGGGTCTGTGTCTGAAGTCTCTCATATGATCTGGTAAACCCAAAACAATTCATGGTTTTCTGAAGGTTTCCCTAGTATCAGTGCAGTCTTAGTTGTGCTGTATGGTTGAAGCAAATAACAAAATGTCAAATGTGTGCATATTGTAAAAAGTGGGATCTGGGGATGCCATAGCTCTGTTGGAGCATAGAGAATGGCAACAATGAACCACATGGGTCCAAACTCTTTGTGGGTTAACTACATCCCTTTGATACCAAAGACTAAATGCTGGGGACTAGACTCCTTGAGGAAAGACAGGAGAGGACATTAAGGGCATTAACAGAAATTTTGGCATGGGATTTTCAATATCTTTCCCCTCTCCTTCTAGGTCTCATAGGAGCTTAATATGTTTAATGTGAGTAGGAAGAGCATCAAGAGGTGTGTGTAATAATCCCAAAATGGACCATGGTCCCACCATCTGTCACTTAGGAACCATGTTGGTGTAGTTAGTATTGTTGTTAGTCTAATGTTCTTCATGTTATGTCCGGCTGGCAAAGTTATATAAGTGGAGGTTGGGTAAATTGGCCCCTAAGTATATTTTGGGAAGGTTGACATTTTTCCAATGCAATTCTGGGCCTCCTGTCTTTCAATATAACAACTTGTAAGCACCCCCTACTGAGCAAAGGTCATTACCCTGACTAGGGTCCTTACCCAAAGTACTTAAATTTAATATAATACTCGGGCAAGCTGCAAAGCGGGTATCCGACTCCTTTCCTAATTACATGTCAGGAGGAAAAATGTAGAGCTTGAGTCCTCCCACCAGCAATCAGTTACAAGCACAGGTTACACAATACACTCTACTCTAGGTAAAAGACAGAAGCCAAACTTTTACCATGCGTATTTGCAAGTTCCTGCTATGATCATGGATACAGGCTGGGTCATTAGGTAGGATCCTGGGCTGCAGTTGAGGACCAGTAACAGTAGCCCAGTCACCCATAAGAGATGAATCTAGAACCCCACATTTCACCTTTCCATCAGGGCCCACCGCCATTAGGTCACCAGTGTTCTTGCCCTAATCTGGCTGCATTGCCCCAGTCAAGCATCCATTATAGTACTATAAGCCATGCTGCAGCCCATGTCCATTACTCTGGAGAACATAGAATGTGGCAAAAAAGTGCAGGCAATAACTTTAGTTGACTTCCAAGTAATGGCAAGAACAATTCCAAATGATGGCATTAATATAATGCCATGGTACATAGAATATACCCAGGCTGCTATAGCCTATGAATTTGTCTCAGACCCACACATGTACCTGTAAAAATGTCTAAAGATCTCATTTATTTTCTCTGGGTCAGTTAGTATCTGGCCTTCGCTAAGGAGGGGGGCAGGCTTCTTGTCAAACTTTCCAAGACCTTACAGTACATTGGTATCATATTGGGTTAACCAGTGATCACAGACCTGTCACTTCTGAAGCTAGTTCTGTTTGAATTGATTGTTTGAATTGAGTTTACTGTCACATCACAGGACAATATTCCAAATATCAAGGAATGAACTTTTCTTTTTGGATGTACATAAGCCATAAGCCAATCATTTCCTACATGTGTATGGCATTATAATCTGCATGATCATCTGAAGCCAGGCATGATGGTAATGACCATGTAGTAAGGAGTTTCATTGTTCCCATGTCCTCAAGAGTTATCACCATAGGTGAGTGGTCTGACTGAGACCACCATAGTTTCAGTGGAAGCCTCCTGAGGTCGCAGAATCACTAACACTAGAACGGTGCCCAGCCTAGACTGGTGAGGGTGGGGAAATGGGGGAAATGCCTTTCTAAAGGTTGAAGATGCCTCCCAACATCATTAAGGTCAACAGTCTTGGACAACATATACATGTAGAGTTGGGTAGACTGAACACATGTTGGACCTGATGAGGCTTTGGGAAACGTAAATCTATCTTCCTTAGAAGAGAGAATTTCAATAAATTCCTTACTGATAATAATTCAATCCTGGTATTGGTGAGTTATGGTGAATTGAAGCAGTTGTTGAAAAAATAGCTTGCTTTTGGTGTTAGACCCATAAGTTGCTACAATAGAAAATTCCCTGCTCATGTAAGTCCACCTACCTTACACTTGAACTGCTCACTGGTTTATAATACAGCAAGATAGTTGTTGGTAAGAATTATTGTACAGGCTTTATAAACTTGCACAGGGGAGCCAAAAATAAAAATATTATAAAAGTAAAAAGTAGTTCAATAAAGGTGCATTACATAGTTACATAGGTACATAGTAGGTGAGGTTGAAAAAGGACACAAGTCCATCAAATCCAACCTATGTGTGTGATTATATGTCAGTATTACATTGTATATCCCTGTATTTTGCGGTCATTCAGGGGCTTATCTAATAGTTTCTTGAAACTATCAATGCTCCCTGCTGAGACCAACGCCTGTGGAAAGAAAATTCCACATCCTTGCCACTCTTACAATAAAGAACCATCTACGCAGTTTAAGGTTAAACCTCTTTTCTTCTTATTTTAATGAGTGGCCACGAGTCTTGTTAATTCCAATTGTGGGGTCACCACTCACCAGTACGGTATTTGTAAATTGAAATCATATCCCCTCTCAAGCGTCTCTTCTCCAGAGAGAATAAGTTCAGTGCTCGCAACCTTTCCTCATAACTAATATCCTCCAGACCCTTTATTAGCTTTGTTGCCCTTCTTTGTACTCACTCCATTTCCAGTACATCTTTCCCGAGGACTGTTGCCCAGAACTGGACAGCATACTCTAGGTGCGACCGGACCAGAGTTTTGTAGTTCAGGAGAATTATCGTTTTATCTCTGGAGTTAACTCCCCTTTTTAATGCATGCCAATATATTCTGTTTGCGTTGTTATCAGCAGCTTGCCATTGCTGAGCCTATCATCTACTAGGACCCCCAGGTCAGTCCGTTTCCCTCCTAGATTCCTCCAGAGGTCCCCCCCCCTAGTGTATAGATTGCATTAAACATCCAATACACGTAACACATAGAATTAGAACACAGAGCGCTACAAGTAACCTCTATTACACTGTATACAATACATGGAGTATGTAAGAAGGACAGGTCTACCTACAACAAGAAATTCCAGCCAGAAAAATCCAGCCCTGCCAATTGAAAGTTTTTTCTTTTTTTGTTTTCTTTTCTTTCTTTGCAAGCACTGACTAACCACATTGCAATAACTTTTACATGTTTTTAAGGATTATGGATCCGTAGAAGTCTGAAGATTGAAGAGATCCAGTTGGAGACTATCATGCTTCTCATCAGAGACACTTCCTCTATGCCCATAATGAATTCCCTGCAAATTTCTGAAGTTTCCTTCATGTCAGCAATACACCTTCTGCTAATTAATAAAAATAATTAGAAGTGTCACATGTTTATGTAGTGTCATTAATTGTTCTAGGTGCAGAAAGCAACCTCCAAATTTTTTTTGAACAGTTTGGGAGGTTGTTTTCTCCTTTTTCAGTTAATATGAAAATGAGGTCTTTAGAATGGTCACTGGCCATCTCCAGTTCTTCTCTGCTGTGGTGTTTCTGCCTGGCTGTGGAATAGAGGTTCTCCAGAAAGCCGGCCCCTTTGAGGGCTCATGTTGATGGGCCTTGTGTTTTAGCTGCACATCAAACTCAAATCAACAGATCCCCCATTTACTTAGAATCGTAGAAACATAGAAAAGTGACTGCAGAAAAAAGACCAAGTAGTCCAAAAGTCTGCCCATCTTTTGTTTTTGTTTTATTAATAGTATAGTTTTACAGTATGTGCAATGTGGATGGCACCACCTGTCTGACCTGCTGTTTCTCTGGATGTAGTACAACCTACTGAGATTCCTTTGCATTGCAGACAAAGAAGGACAAACACAGCCCCATGCCATTCATTCTAAGCTCTCTGATATTGTTTTTATACCATTTATTTATAGCACTGATGTAGAGAATATATGAAGACCCCTATAAGGTCCCCCCAAGTAGGTCCAGGGCAAATACCCATTTTACCACTAGGAACCTTGAGAAAGGGGGAGTCATCATTTCCTGAAGCCTGTTGGCTGCACACCTTGTACCAATTATTAACAAAGTCTGGAACAGAAACTTTCATGTGTAGGACTTTTCATGCAAGGCATTCCTTACCACACATTCAAACACATCCATCCTGAAGAACCAATATCCTGCCCAGTACCTCCAGGAATCAAGAAGGGGCTCTGCCCACTGGGCTACATAATTTATTCACAGTGTTCTGTGAATGTGAAAACTGCAAGTTCCAACAGCCTTTGTGGCTGTTGGCTTGTACATAGTTCCCAAGGAACTACCCGGGCGCTGTTGAGCATTCTAGGTAGTTCATTGAGCTTCCTGACATTCAGTAACTGCCTGTCTATATTGGAGGTGTGGACAGACAGCTACACAGACAGTCTGCAGGACTGTGGCATTAAACCCACAATCTGCTGATTGTAGTGCAATACTTTACAGGCTCCTAACAAAAAATAATGAATGCAGATTTTTTTACCTGCAAAAAATGTGTGCATTTATTATATATTTTTGTAAAGGTATACTTATCCTTTAAAAGGCAATTACTCAGGCATGCAACACAGTACAAAATAACTTTTTATCATATTCTTGATGCAGCTAGAGCTTTCTTTTGGTGGCATTTAATTACCACTGTTTTTTTTTTTTTTTGCTATATAAATATAAAAAAATACAGAAAATTGTGAAAAAAAATCTTTGTTTTTGCTCTAAAATTTAGCAAATAAATAATCTTTCTTCATGTATTTAGGCAGAAATATATTCTGCTACATTTCTTTGGTAAAAATAACCCAACTATTATTTAGTCAATGGGAAAGTTATAGAGTCTACAAACTGTGGTGCATATATTTGAAAATTGATCAAGGGCAGAACTGTGGTTGTCAGGGATTACATCACAACATAGAAGAGTACACTATTTGACTGTTTCATTTAATTTTATTATTATGGGGGGCGTGACCAGGATGGCTGCTTGAGAAGAGCGCTCTTCACTCCGACGGCATATACAGCGACTTTCTGAGTACTCAAGCCATCCAACAAACCCCTGGGGACCAGCGTAATCACCCGCACAACATCGCGGTGATGTCGCTGAAGAGAAAGGACAGCAGGCTGCCCAGAAAACTGACGGCATTCATGTACCAGCTGTCCGCGTGGAGCAGCCAAAATGGTGCCGTGGCGGACATGCAAGGAACACTGGCGGAGGCCGCAGCATCTGCCCACAGATAGGGGGACACCCGCATGCCTGCAGACGCACTAGTAAGTGCTACTAACAGAGGGGACCCTCTCCAATCTCCCCCTGGGACACCTACCAATCACAGTCCTGCAAAGGCTAAGCTTTCTCTCCATTGCCAGGGCTCCCAGCCTACAGGCAGTCATGACGGCCTCCACCGTCAGGGTCAAAGAGTAGGCCTCAGGACCAAGCACATGGCCCAAAGAAGTCCTGGGGGCAAAATCCTACAAAGCAGAATCCCAAAGCCTCCTTGTGAAGGGGCGCCCCCGCTCGATCGAGTGGGGGGAAGACTTCTCAGGTTTCTAGGGGCTTGGCAGGGAGAAATCCGAGACAGATGGGTCACCTCTGTAGTAGCCCTAGGCTACAAACTAGAATTTCAGAAGTTCCCTCCGGATTACTTTTTGAGTTCCAATGTTCCCAAGGATCCAGGGAAAAGAAGGTCTTTGTTTCTAGCACTAGACCAGTTAATGTCTCAGGGGCTAATCATAGACACTCCGCCTGAGGAACAAGAAATGGGATTCTACTCAAATACCTGCACGGTGCCAAAACCAAATGGAGATGTCAGACCCATTCTAGACCTCTAAAATCTGAACCAGTTCCTAAATATCTGCTCCTTTCACATGGAGTCAATTCAGTCAGTTGTCTCCATCCTGCGTGGAGGGGATTTTCTATCATCAATAGATATCAAAGATGCATACCTGCATGTGCCTATATTTCCCGCTCATCAGAAGTTTCTGCGTTGCGGTAGAACACCGCAACTTTCAATTCGTGGCCTTACCCTTCGGGCTGGCCACAACTCCACGAATAGTTACGAAAAAGCCCTGGCCCCGGTACTAGTAAGACTAAGGGCCCAAGGTATAGTGGTAATGGCATACTTGGACGATCTATTACTAATAGGTCAGTCAGTGGCAGGACTGAATCAGGGCGTGTTCTGGAACACAGTGTGCAGGGACCACCCTGTCATCCACCGGCTCAGCGGGGATCAACAGAGCGATCTCCACTGAGCAAGTGGATGTTCACGGGGTGGATCATCATGGATCCGTCCCGTGTGAAAGGGGCCTAAGCGTCAGATTTCGGCCTGTCAGTATTTTTTCAAAGGCCGCTTGCCTCGCATTCCTTGGTCTGGGCGTATATACAAGGGGTAATGCATATGGTTCCACTGATCAGGAAACACTTGTGCTCATGGGATCTGACTCTAGTCCTGTCTGGTTTACAAAAAACGCCTTTTGAACCAATATAGGATGTTTCTTTGACCTTCTTGACAAAGAAATCGATTTTTTTTGGTAGCGGTAACTTCCACAAGAAGGACATCAGAGTTGGCAGCTTTTTCCTTTAAAGACCCATACCTTGTTGTCCATAAGAGCAAGGTGGTGCTGCACCTGCATCCCAACCTTTTTGCCTAAGGTAGTGTCAGGTTTTCATCTGAAACAAGATGTGGTCATACCCTCCTTTTTCCCCGCAGCCTTGTTCTGCGGAAGAACAACTTTTTCATTCTCTTGATGTAGTAAGAGCCATTAAAGTCTATCTGAAAGCAACAGCTCAGATAAGGAAAACTGATGTTTTGTTTGTGCTGCCAGATGGCCCTAGGAAGGGGCTAAGCAGCAGCAAAATCGAACATTTAAAAATGGATTTGTCAAATTATTTCTCAGGCCTATGACCTAAAAGGGAAAGTTCCACCTTTTCAAGTAAAGGCTCACTGTACCAGGGCAATCAGTGCTTCTTGGGAAGTACATCATCAGGCTTCTATGACTCAGATTTGCAAAGCCAAAACTTGGTCATCAGTGCATACATTCACAAAACCAGATGGATGTAATATGGCAGGAAGATGCTGCCTTTGTGCGCAGTGCACTGCAGGCTGCAGTTTAGATCCTCATGTCCGATGGTGGCCTGCCTTATTTGTGTCTCCCTCCTGTCAGTTAGCATTGCTTTGGGACATCCCACATAGTAATTACTGTGGTTGCTCTGTGTCCCATGATGTACAATCAAGAAATTAGGATTTTTATAACAGCTTATCTGTAAAATCCTTTTCTTGGAGTACATCACGGGACACAGAGCTCCCACCCCTCTAGTTGGGATATAGGTATATTGCTTGGTTACCAAACTGAGGTGCTTCCGGTATGGGAAGGGTTATATAGAGGGGGGACTTCCTGTCTTTTGAGTGTACCAGTGTCCAGTCACCTATAGGTGGTGTATAACCCACATAGTAATTACTATGGCTGCTATGGTGTCCCGTGATGTACTCCAAGAAAGGGATTTTACAGGTAAGCTGTTATAAAAATCCTAATATTTACAGTACAACAATTTGAGAAAATTCCCTGTGGGGTTCTGTATTGCAGCAACAAAGTCAAAACTGATTATAAAATATGTTTATTACAAAAATAAATGAAATTACAAAAGCATAACTGTCTGTTAAAACATGAGCTCTGTGAAGGGGGCTAGAAAACATACACAATTTGCATAATAACACAGCTGTACAGTGAACATTTAAAACAGCATGATGTCAAAAAATCATACTAGGAAAACCCCATATTTACAGTGTACTACTTTCCACAAACTGTATTTTTTCTATATACAGTGTATATATATATATATATATATATATATATATATATATATATATATATATATATATATATATATCGTATCTCACAAAAGTGAGTATACCCCCTCACATTTTTGTAAATATTTTCTTTTACAAAGATTTTTATTGAGAAGTAACAAGGTTATGAGTCAATACAATAGGCTTACAGTTGGATTTCGGTACAGGTAGTTTCAAGTATAATTCAAACAGATTTTCTTCTAACCGTGTACACATTCACTGGATCAGGAGAAACCCTAGGTTTCACATAGATGTAGCACAGGCCTGGCCTGGAGTTTGCCTGAAGCCTATAGTAATCATATCTGATAAAGTGGAAAGATGGAAAAAAGAGAAAAGGAAAGGAAAAAGGGGGGAGGGAAGGAAAGATGGGAAAGGTGAATAGACAAGAGCAGGGGGAATAGAGGGGTTTGGAGAGAAGAGAGGGAGGTAAGAAAGGGGAGGGGGGATTGAAGAGGAGGAGGACGGGCTCACGGGATGCGCACCACTGGGCCCCTACAGCGACAGCAAGGTAACATCGAATCTAGGAGAATGGTGGTACTCTATCCAGGGTTGCCAGACTCTAAGAAATTTGGTATGAGTGTCAGAGAGAACAGAGGACAGTTTTTCATTGACCATGACATCATTCAGACGGTTTTTGACTGCCTCAAAGCTAAGGGCCGGGGTTCTCCATGCCCGCACTATTGTCAGCTTAGTTGCGGTAAAGAGATGCTGTGCCAGCTGTCATCCTGGGCATTGTAGGTCTGGTATCACTTTACCGAGAAGAGCCTCGAATGGATCCTTTTTTTAGGTTCACCCGAAGTAGGCTGCGAAGCAACGCGTAAACACTGACCCATAGTCTGCACACCTTCGGGCACGTCCACCAAATATGGGCCATTGTGCCCTCCTGGTCGCACCCCCTGAAACAGAGAGAGGAGCAGGAGGGAACGAAGCAGGCTAAACGTGCCGGGGTGTAATACCACCGGTATAGGACCTTATAGGCGTTCTCTAGGATCGTGATGTTGCATGAGCATTTTGACAGGGTTAGGGTCATTGCCTGCCAATCTTCCGGATCCAACTTCTTCCCCAGATCCTTCTCCCACTGCAGGTGATAGGATCGCACCGTTTCCTCTTGGCGATCAAGGCTGAGTATATTAACGAACAGACCAGGAGAGTGCGGCCTGGATCTGCAGATGCTTTCGAACGGAGACAACCTGTAAGGGGTATCCTGGGATTTGGTAAGGCTTTGGAGGAAGGGATGAATTTAAAGATATCTAAAATACTCCCTTAAGGGTACATCGTGAGACGAGCGCAAGGCTGCAAATGGTAGTATTCTAGAAGGTGCAAGTAGTGAGTGAACGTCTACGAAGCCATTCTGGGTCCACCAATTGAATTGCGCAGGATTATCAAGACCCCGGGGGAAAAGAGGGCAACGAAGGAGTCGCAGCAGCGGGAGATGGGGAGAAGCCAACCCTGCAGAAAACTTCACTGAGTCCAAAACTCTCAAAGTGTGGATCATGCAGGGCCCCGTAATCGTGGGGCAGTGTTTTGGCGGGAGCCAGGATAAGGAGGAAATGGGGATGGGGTCCACTTCGAGTAGGTCGATCGCCGCCCACAATGGGAGCTGATACGTTTCGTGGAGGTGAGAGAGGGGTGCTATGGCGGCTGCTGTATAGTAGTCTCGTAGATTTGGGACCGCAAGGCCTCCATTTGCTCTTTTAGCAAACATGATTTGTCTGTTGATACGAGGGCGAGATGACCCCCAGATGAATTGTAGGACCCTGCGCTGATGAATATTGAGGATATGCAAAGGAACTGGGATCGGGAGGACCCTGAAGTAATATAGTAGCTTCGGGAGATATGCCATTCTGATGGCTGATATCCTCCCGAACCAAGAGAGGGGTAAAGATGACCACGATGTCAGCATATCTGTTAACTGCTTGAACAGGGGTGGGTAGTTGGCCTGATATAGGGCCTGGTATGTGGAGGTGATGCGAATTCCCAAATAAGGTAGCGAGGAGACCCATTGATAGGGAAAGGCCGATTGCAAGTCCCTCAGTAGCTCCCGGGACAGGTTGGTCGACAATGCCTTCGATTTGGACGGGTTGATCTGAAGCCCTGAGAGTGATGCAAACGTCCGTAGCAGGGAGTGTAAATTGGGCAGAGTGGTTCTAGGGGAAGTGACAGAGAGGAGAATGTCGTCGGCAAACAAGGAGATCTTATGGGGAGTACTGGCAATTTCAATGCCCTTTATATCAAGGTGCGTTCTCATCGCTTCCGCCAGGGGTTCCAGCGCCAGTACAAACAGAAGGGGTGATAACGGGCATCCCTGGCGGGTCCCTGTTCGAATGTCAAAAATGGGGGATTCAAATCTGTAATATTTTATTTTTGCTCTGGGGGAGTCGCAAAAGCGCCGACATCCAGGACATAAACGGGGACCCGAAGCCAAAATGCCGCAGAACAGACATAAGATAGGGCCATGACAAGGTATCAAAGGCTTTAGTCATGTCGAGGGAGAGAAGCATAGATTCCAAGGAGCAGGTGTGAGCTAGGTGTTTAAGTTGCACTATACGGCGGATCACGTCGCAAGCTTGTCTCTGTTGCACAAAACCGACCTGATCTTTTTTTACCAAGCGAGGGAGAAACGAGTTTAGGCGTGTCGCCAAGATTTTTGTCAGGAGCTTCATATCGATATTGATAAGTGAGATAGGCCTGAAATTGGCCCAAGATGAGTGATCTCGGTCCGGTTTCGGAATCATAACTACGTTTGCCGTCAGAAGATCCAGGGTAAGAGGACAGCTGCTCTTTACCGAGTTGTACATAGCCACCAGATGGGGCGTCACAACTGGTGCTAGTTTCCTGTAATATAGCGCGGTATAGCTGTCCGGCCCGGGTCGCTTGCCCATCCTAAGTTCTTTTATAGCTTGTAGAACCTTCGAGGGTTGAATGTCCCTATCCATAAGGGCGACATGTGCCCCGGTCAAGGATGGGAGCGAAAGGCCCGCGAGAAAGTCTGCCGTTCTTTGAGTGGAAGCCCCCTCTGATGCCGCATACAGCTTCGCTAGACGAAACCCAAACTCTTCTAGAACATGCTTTGGGTTCCCGGAAAGGACATTATTGCGATCTCTCAGGGTGATTGGGGTTATTTTCGGGGGAAATATTCGGAGCCTGTTAGCCATCATGCGAGTCAGTTTATTTGCTTTCTGGTACCATCGCTGATGGGACCAGCGGAGTACCCGCTCAGCCCCCTCGGTTAGGCACAGGTCAAGCTCAGATCTGATTCGTTTCAGTAGTTTGCGGTTGCCCGTGGTAGGAAACTGTTTAAACCTCTCGGATATATCTGCCAGTCGGGACTCCAGCTCCTTTTGTTTACACTCTCTAGTTTTCTTATGGGCCGAGGCTAGGCCAATTATACGTCCACGCAAAACTGCTTTATAGGCCTCCCAGAGGGTCACCGGCGAGGTCACTGAGCCCAGGTTTTCCCAAAAGTACTCCTCAGAGGCCCTAATAATTTCCTCCGTAGTGTCTACATGAGTAAGGAGCGAGTCGTTCATGACCCAAGGAGAAAGTTGGGGTCTATCTAGGATAGAGTGGCAGACAATCAAGACAGGGTCGTGGTCAGACCACGGTACGGCCAGGACTGAGGCCGCTACCACCAGTGGCAAGTGTCGTCTAAGCATAAACATGTGGTCAATCCATGAATGCACTTGGTGGGGGTGGCAATAATGGGTGTAGTCTCTCCATAAGTCAACTAGGTCATGGGATTGTAGGGCTCGGGTGAATAATTTGGCGCTCGACGTCGGACCATTTTTCTCCGGTGGATGTTTATCTAATTTAGGATTAAGAATTAGGTTGGAGTCTCCAGCCAGAAAAAGGGTGCCCTTGCCATGTGAGGCCAGCAGCACACAGACATGGGTCAGAAAGGGTCCCGGGCTAACATTGGGGGCATAGTACGTCAGTATGGTCACTTCCGTGTCATGGATAGTGCCTTGAAGCAGTAAATATCTCCCGTCAGGATCAGCTATCTGTTTAGCGCATCTAAATGGAGCTGACTTGCGGAACGCCACGAGAACCCCGCGTTGTTTGGTTGGGGCATTAGCCAAAAAAACCTGAGGAAATTGAGCATCAAAGTACTTAGGATGAGAGGTCTCAGAAAAATGTGTCTCCTGTAAGCAAGCAATATCAATATGTTGACTGCGAAGAAACTTAAAAACTTTAACCCTCTTGTGGGGGGAGTTCATTCCCTGAACATTCAGGGACAGCCACTTAATCGTCATTGATAGAGTAGCAGAAAATCGCTTACCTGGAGCCGAAGTGCACATCCCGCGCGGCCGAAGAAGAGAGGGAAAAGGAAAGAAGTAAAGAGGGGGGTGGGGAAGGAATAGAGAGCATCATTATAGCATGGAAAGTAGAGACATGCAATGCTAGGTACCAATAATTATTACACAGCAAAATTTCTATCGGTCGTGGGACAAAAAACCCACTAGGCGGTTGGGAGTTGGCTCGAGCAGAAGTCCGAGCCAAGAACCAACACATGGGGGAGCGGTGGTCCATCGGAAACCACCTGACTTAACATTAACAATTATTGCAAATGTCAAAGAACCTGACAACAGTGGCACAACTGCATAAACAATAAAACGAATCATCAGTAAAAATAAACAGAAAGAAAAGTAATTCTGACATAAGGAACAGAGAACCCGTAAGCTAAGGCCAGAAAAATTGCTGCGGTTAGACGGTAAGTCTCCTATTCCAACGAGGGAGGGAAGAGAAAAAAAAAAAAAAAACCCAAACCCCCAAAGGCAACCTGCAGCTAGTACCGACAGACATGAAAAACATATGAACCTGTGAAACCAAAAAACAAAAACCTTGGGACGGGCCGAGGGCCGCGCCCGTCTTGAATGAAACAGTCTACGCATAGGCCCCTTGAGTAAGAGCGTAAGAGCAGGATAGTAGTCATGGTAATAGACCTCCTGGACTAATAGTTCCTGGGTAGCAATGGGGGCCCTGCTTCATAAGGTCGTGCGTCCTGGGTCACTACCACCCATCTCTTTGAGGGGCAAAAAAAACAAAAATAAATAAATAAAGTTTTGGGTAAGGGCGGTGGACAAAAATCTCAAAAAAAAAAAAAAAAGGGATTGGGCTGTTGCGGCTGGGGGAAGAAGACAGTCCTTCCCTGAGTGAAAACAGTGCTCATAGAAATGATGGGCTATAGTAGACCAAAGTTGTGGGTAGCCCTAGTTCATCCAAGATGTAAAGGGGGGGCTCAGCATGGCTCCCATTTGAGTCACAATAAAGGATATATGGATACCTCCTTCTTTTAGTCTGGGCGCCCAGAGTGTGGCAAACTTTCTCGCTACTGGCCCGTGGGATGCGTGGCAGCAGTGGGCGGAGAAAAAAAAGGGAAAAAAAAAAGGGGGGCAGTCAAACCAGAAATACGGGATTCTTACTGTCTTCTAGCGATGTCTGCCCGAGGAAGCCTCTTGGAATTTCTGAGCCTTGAGAGAACGGAGGGCTTGAGATCCATTCTGAGAAGATTGTGAGGATCGCATTGGGGCTCTGGAAGGACCCGGACGGGCCACAGTAGCCTCAGGCTGAGAGGGAGGAAGGTCAAACTGAAGTTCCTGGAATTGCAGTTGCAGGTCTGGCAGGGAGGAAGCATGAAACTGACGACCCATGTGGTAGAAAGAAAGTTTAAAGGGGAATCCCCACCGGTAGCGAATGTTCCTGGTTTGCAAGATTTGCAGATAGGGCTTCATATTCCGCCTCTTAGCGATAGTGACCGGGGAAAGATCCGCGAACAATTGAAGGGGGTTGCCTTGAAAAGATATGTCAGGTAATTCCCTGGCGGCTTGAAGGAGTCGCTCTTTGGTTCTGTAGAAATGAAATCTTATTATTACATCTCTGGGCGGACCCTCCATGGGCTTGGGAGCGAGGGACCTGTGTATGAGATCGAATTCAAGGCGTTCGATCGGGATATCAGGTGCGAGCTCTTGAAAGAATGCAGTTGCTGTTCCCTGAAGGTCTATTATGGTCTCCGGGAGGCCGTGGATTCGGAGGTTGCCCCTGCGGGCCCTGTTTTCAGAGTCTTCAAGTTTATCCTGTAGAGTAAGGAGTTCCGCGTTCAGCTTTTCTACCTCCTCCTCGTGACCCTCTAGCACCGTGGTCGCCAGGTCCATCCTCTCCTCCAGCTGATTTGTGCAGTGTCCCAATTCCTTGAGGCCCCTCACCAGTTCTGCAGATAGTTTACGGGAAGCTGCGTTGATCTCGTCTCTCACAATAGTGCGGAATTTCTGTAGCAGGGCGTCGGAGCCAGTGTCTGCTGGGCTCGTTAAGTTTGAGGGGAATTGGGAGAGGCTATCGTCCAAATGTTGGGTGGTGTCATCAGGTTCTGGGGGTTCGGGCGCCATCTTGCCTTTCCCTTTCACCTTCCCCCGGGCAGGAGATGCTTTCTGTTGTGATCTGTTAGGGGGGTGATTCCGGGGCGTATTATACATACCCGCCGCTTGCTCAGTAGCACACGGCCAGGGCAGTAGTGGCAGTGAAATAGGACTGGGTATGCCTTATATGTCAAGTGGTATTTTCCGACGGCGCGACACTAAGGGACTACACTGTCATCCTCCTAGCGTCCGCGCATACATCCCCACACAATTTTGTCAGTCACTCTCAGGGCCCTCCAGGGCCACTGACATGTATTGGGTGCTGTAAGTTGCAGAAGGTTGCTGGGGGGGGGGGGCAGGTCTAAGCCCAGGGAGCATAGGGTGCCTGCAGTGTTATGGAGGGTGTACCAAGATGGCCGCCTACCTCTGCCCCCGGGTGTACTTCTTCTGAGCTTGTTTCTCAGCAGGGTTGGGCTGGCACCTCCGCGCTCGGGCCTCAGGCCAAAGGGGTCCACGCTGACCGCGGCGCAACGACCACCGTAGCGTCCGCGCCGTTCGCGCCGTCCAATACTCCAAATTGGGTCCAAAGTGTTAATATTTTGTGTGGCCACCATTATTTTTCAGCACTCCCTGCACCCTCTTGGGAATGGAGTTCACCAGAGCTTCACAGGTTGCCACTGGCTTTCTTCCACTCCTCCATGATGACATCACGGAGCTGGTGGATGTTGGAGATTTTGTGCTCCTCCACCTTATGTTTGACGATGCCCCACAGATGCTCATTATGGATTTAGGTATGGAGACATGCTTGGCCAGTCCATCACCTTCACTCTAGGCTTCCTTAGCAAGGCAGTGGTCATCTTGGAGGTGTGTTTGGGGTCGTTATCATGTTGGAATACTGCCCTGCGGCCCAGTCTCTGAAGGGAGGGGATCATGCTCTGCTTCAGTATGTCACAGTACATGTTGGCATTCATGGTTCCCTCAATGAACTATAGCTCTCCAGTGCCGTCAGCACTCATGCAGCCCCAGACCATGACACTCCCACCACCAAGTTTTACTGTAGGCAAGACACACTTGTCTTTGTACTCCTCACCTGGTTGCCGCCACACATGCTTGACACCATCTGAACCAAATAAGTTTATCTTGGTTTCATCAGACCACAGGACATGGTTCCAGTAATCCATGTCCTCAGTCTGCTTGTCTTCAGCGTACTATTTGTGGGCTTTCTTGTGCATCAACTTTAGAAGCCTTCTGAGATGACAGCCATGCAGAACAATTTTATGTAGTGTGCAGCAAATGGTCTGAGCACTGACATGATGACCCACCCACCCCTTCAACCTCTCCAGCAATGCTGGCAGCACTCATACGTCTATTTCCCAAAGAAAACCTCTGTATATGAGGCTGAGCATGTGCACTCAACTTCTTTGGTCGACCATGGCGAGGCCTGTTCTGAGTGGAACCTGTCCTGTTAAACTGCTGTATGGTCTTGGACACCGTGCTGCAGCTCAGTTTCAGGGTCTTGGCAATATTCTTATAGCCTAAGCCATCTTTATGTAGAGCAACCATTCTTTTTTTCAGATCCTCAGAGCGTTCTTTGCCATGAGGTGCCATGTTGAATTTCCAGTGACCAGTATGAGAGAGTAAGAGCGATAACACCAAATTTATCACACCTGCTCCCCATTCATACCTGAGACCTTGTAACGCTAACAAGTCACATGACACTAGGGAGGGAAAATGGCTAATAAGGCCCAATTTGGACATTTTCTCTTAGGGATGTACTCACTTTTGTTGCCAGTTTTTTAGACATTAATGGCTGTGTGTTGAGTTATTTTGAGGGGACAGCAAATTTACATTGTTATACAAGCTGTACACTCACTACTTTACCGTATTTTTCGGACTATAAGGCGCACGTAAAAGCCTAAATTTTCTCACAAAAACGACCGTGCGCCTTATAATCCGGTGCGCCTTATATATGACCTGTTGACATCGCTGGAGTTCTTTGGTTAATGCACCCGGAATGATGGCAAGCACTCACTTGGGCTTTAACAGTATCTGTCAGATGGGCGCGCATGGAGTCACAGATCAATAGGGATGGAGATTCGTGGAAAAAGCCACCCGGTCTCTTGACGTAAACCTTCGGACTATAAGGCGCACGTAAAAACCTAAATTTTCTCACAAAATCGACCGTGCGCCTTATAGTCCGATGCGCCTTATATATGGAAATATCCATTTTATCAGCCGGTCGTTGCTAGTGCTCCTTATAATCCGGTGCGCCTTATAGTCCGAAAAATACGGTACATTGTAGCAAAGTGTAATTTCTTCAGTGTTGTCACATAAGAAGATAGAATAAAATATTTACAAAAATGTGAGGTACTGTGTATATATATATATATATATATATATATATATATATATATATATATATATATATATATATATTAATATATATCGCACTGACCCCCGAAGGAGCTGCTGGTTTTATTGGGCTTACCGTTACCTTCTTGACTGCTTCTCCATCTAGGGTTTCCCGTGGTAGATGGCCCAAAGAAATATGGAAACTGACACTGAATCTTCTTTTGGGTTATTTATTTGAAGTAGAAACAGAGTCTCTAAGGCCGCGTACACACGGGCGGATTGTCTGCCCAACTAAGTTCGGCAGACAATCCGACAGACAGTCCGTTCAAAATTTGCATGAACGGACTTGACCACACACGATGAGCAGACAGTCCGCTGAAAGCGTGCGTGATGACGTGTACAGCACGTACGACGGGACTAGAAAAACAACGTCCTATACACTGCAATGCAACCTTCGGCCATGTAAACCCTTTCTGAGCATGCGCCATACTTAGTCCGTCCAACTTGCCTACACACGAGCGGACTGTCCGCTGAAACCAAGTTTGGACGGACAAAACCAAGTTTGAACGGACTGTCTTACGGAAATTCCGTAAGACTTTGTTCGTCAGATTGTCCGCTGAAAAAGTCCGCTGAAGCCCACACACGAGCGGATTGTCCGCTGAAACACGGTTCAGCGGACTAAGTTGGACAGACAATCCGCCCGTGTGTACGCGGCCTTAGTTTAGGGTAGAGGGTTAGGAGACAGTTCAGGTACCATTGTAGGAAACATGTGGGCTCAATGTAGTCTATCCCAAGAGTTAAGCAGAAGGTGGGGTCATCGTCTAGCACCCCCAGACACCCCAATTGAGGCAGACTGTGTTACGGGGGGAGGATAACTCATCCCACGTTAGATGTCAGAAGTTTTGTGAGGATAACTAAGTGCATAAAAATGTGTGCGGTGAGTGCGCATGCACGAGAGTTCCAAGATGGGTGCGTAAGCCTGGAGCTCCGAACCACGCTGACCCCATAGGACCGCCAGAAAGCCGCCCAGCACCACACCAGCTGCTCAGAGCACCGGATTGAGCCCTCCACAACCAGGTGAAGCTGAATCCCACTAAGAAAGATTACACGCATTATTCATTCCCACGCAACACCTATGCTAGAATCGATCACCTGCTAATACGTACACAATTAATCCCACAGGTCATCAAATCCTTCATAACGGACCTCTCTCTGTCGGACCACTCTATGGTTATTATGACCATTAAATCCCATTATGACAGACCAGAGCAGAGACAGTGGAGGCTGAATGAATCTATCCTCTCGGACCCCACCCGCTTTACAATGTTAGATAAGTCCCTTAAAGAATACTTCCTCTTCAATGACCAAGGCAATGTATCAGCAGATTTACTGTGGGCTGCGCATAAGGCCTTCATTAGAGGGGAAATCATTAGAATGGCCTCCTCCATAAAGAGGGAGAGGGAGGCTGACATAAAGAGGCTGGAAGCAGAATATGCTAAACTTTGCGCACTACACAAATGTTCACCTACCCCGTCTTTGGTCCCTCAACTGGACAAGGCTAGACTTGAACCTGACCCTTAACAGTTAAAGCTGAGAAACAACTCAGATGGTCCCAAAATAGGTTCTATGTACAAGGGGATAGGATGAGCACCATGCTAGCGGCCAAACTTACCCCTCTATTCAAGGCACACTCAATGCCAAAAATCAGAATCCAGGGACGAGGGACTACTGCAAGCCCCACCAAAATTCTAGACGCGTTCTACAAATTCTATGATCAGCTCTACTCGCTGAATCCCCAGCTGATTGACTCGCTTCGAAGTAGCTTCCTAGATCAGGGATCCTCAAACTACGGCCCTCCAGCTGTTGCGGAACTACACATCCCATGAGGCGTTGTAAAATTCTGACATTCACAGACATGACTAGGCATGATGGGAATTGTAGTTCCTGAACAACTGGAGGGCCGTAGTTTGAAGACCCATGTCCTAGATAGTCTCCCCCTCCCGAAACTCTCCACAGAACATAAGGACAGCCTTGAAGCTCCTATTACAGAGAGTGAAATCCTAGATGCCATTAAAGCCTTGAAATCTGGTTCGGTTCCCGGGCCGGATGGATTCTCTAATCCATATTACAAAACGTTTGCATCTACCCTGGTCCCTTATCTAGCTAGGTTTTTCAGCTCTTTGACGGCTGGAAATCCCCTAGACCCTCAGCTACACACAGCAATTATCACAGTCATCCCAAAACCGGACAAGAACCCAGAGGAAGTAGACAACTATTGCCCCATCTCATTGATTAATTGCGATGTGAAAATTTTAACCAAAATTCTTGCAAACCATCTATCAGTCTTCATTAGTTCCTAAATACATAAGGATCAGGTGGGATTTATTCCCAGTAGGCAGGGGCCAGATCAAATTCGGAGGGCAATAGACATCGTATCTATGCTCCAAACTAATTGGGATGGAGGCCCCAAACAATCGGGAATGCTCCTTTCCTTAGACCTCCAAAAGGCTTTTGATTCAGTTTCTTGGCCATATATATTTACAATTCTACAACGTTGGGGTTTCGGCAAGCGTTTCATGGGATTAATATCAGCTCTATATACTACACCCTCAGCATGGATTAGGATCCAGGACTTTTATTCTAAACCTATACAGATTAAACAGGGTACCAGACAGGGTTGTCCTCTATCGCCATTGATTTTCGCAATGGCGATACAGACACTGGCTATCGCAATTCGCCAGAAGCAAGACATTAGAGGAGTCGCCTGTGGTCCACACACCCACAAGTGTGGCCTTTTTGAAGATGACGTTATGCTCACCTCCCCCATAACCACACTTCCTAATTTATGCTCCACACTAGACACCTTCACGAAGATATCAGGCCTACAAGTTAATTACTTCAAATCTCAAGCTCTCAATATCTCCCTGGATGTCCCAACGGTGAATCTGCTGAAGCAAACCTTTCAATTTAAATGGAGTGAAACCTCCATCAAGTATTTGGGCATAAACCTTACACCCACAGTAGAGAACCTATACAGACATAACTACTCCCCTACGTTTTCAAAAAGTGGATTTACACAATTGGGCACAGCATAATATCTCATGGGTATGCAGGATAAACGCCATAAAAATTATGCTTCTCCCCAGATTACTGTATCTGTTCAGGTCCCTCCCAATCTGGATACAGAATGTCCCAGGGAATCCTATACGCACACAGGAAGAAAGGGGGATTGGGCCTTCCCTATCTTTTCAAATACTACCTAGCTGACAGACTAGCCCAAATATCTGCGGTTTACTCCAGATTTGAGAAACCTGACTGGGTTTATATTGAAAAACAGGCAGTCCCAAACTTCACTTTAGACTTTTTATTATGGACCCCCCCGAAGAATAGGCCTCCGATACTAGCTCCAACCCTTTCCCACTCATTCACGCTCTGGCATTCTCTACGCAACAAAGCCTCTTTGGTTTCTGAATACAAACCCTTAACCCACATATTCAATAATCCACACTTTCCCCCGGGCAGAAATGTCCTAGCGTTTAAATGGTGGGTCGATAAAGGTCTTTACAGCATAGGACATTTCTTCACAGCGGCAGGACCCCATCCCTTAAACACTGCTCAAACAAACTTGACCTCCCCAGATCCGAAATATTTAGATTTAATCAAATACACCATTTCCTTAAATCCCTTTGTAAAAACAGCTCTCAACCTCCTAAGTTTACGGACTATGAAATGTGGTGCGGTCAAGCCATGGACCAGAGGGGGGTGATCTCGACGATCTATTCGTACTTGATTACCCCTGAAGCCAAGGCACCCTTCATGGGAGCTTGGAAAAAGGATTTCAATTTTCAATGGTCTAGGGAACAGTGGTACTCGGCGGGCTCTAGATCATTCCGGGGGAATTTTCCTAATACCACGTTAATGGAGGCTAGCTTAAAGGTACTAACTAGATGGTACTACACACCTATCAGGCTAGCCTCGATGTTCCCTACTGTTAGTCCGCTCTGCTTCAGGGGATGCCAACTCCGCGGCACAATGGCTCATATTTGGTGGGAGTGCCCAAGGATAAGGCAGTTCTGGATGAAAATTTTCAAAATCTTGGATAAGTTGGTTGACTCAGTTCTCCCTAGGAACCCTAGAGTTGCGCTCTTAAATGAACCTATCCCGCGTATCTCCAAACCAGCAGGCAGACTGATACACTTTGTGCTATTGGGAGCGAAACTTACTGTGACAGACCTAGCTGGGACTGAGGCTCTTGGATGGGACTGAAGGCGAGCCTCTTGCCTTGTTATTATGGGCCCTTGCATTTGGGGGAACGGTGCTCTTTGTGAGCTGTATGCCTGGGGACCCCTGAGGTGATGTTACTTTGATTCAGGTCCGTCCCCGTCCCCCGCCAAGACACACAGACTCTGGATATGTAAATGCCATGTTAGCAATAGACTGAATCACACTATTGGGACACAAACTCTTAGATGCTAATATCATCACCTCCAGCCACCTGTCTGTGTCTTGTATAATGTAAATGAGTCTAGTCTGGCTTGACACAGATTCTAAAGAGTATTTCACCTATTGTTGTTTTGTTGTTTGTGCTAATTAACCTGCAATTGAATGAAGGAGTCCAGTGTTGATTAGATAATTAGCTCATGCTAATTAGGTTAGGTTTTAGTCACCTCGCTGTATATATTTTGTGTGAGATCTCAAATAAAGGTCATTCCTGATGTCCTCCAAGACTGGTGTTGTTTAGTTCTTGAGGGTTCCTATAGCCAGATCCATTGGACTCGTGTTCCAGGACTTAGGAGGCGGTATATAGACGGAAACACTCAATCGGAGTGTGGGGGACGTTCCGTCAAATTGGTGGCAAGCAGTGGGTTGCTTCCTGCAGTCTGGGACATCTAAACCTCCACTGGGATCCAAGATCAGGATAGCAGAGTTAGGTCACCCCAGTGGAGATATGGACCTGGCATAAGATTTCCCGGGGCTGCTGTGGATCATCCTTTCAGCATACACCAGGACTGTGTCTGAGGATGAATACCTGGAGCTCAGGCAGCGAATTCGGGTGGAGCTCTGGGTTGGAGCCCTCCAGCTCGCTGGTATAAAACAGGGCAAGTGCTTTCCAACCCAAGAGCAGTGGGCCAGTGACCAACGGGCATTGCGGATGGCATTCCTGGGAGAGTGGCCCCAGGAGCAATGGGTGACTGATTTGGACAGGCTGGTCCAGCAGGAGATAGAGCTGGACAATCATTATCGGGCTCTGCAATGGCACACAGAGTAGGGATATTTAGGGGAGACAACAGAATGCTCCCCAGAGGGATATGACTTTGGAGGCCCTGGATTGCTGTGGGAGAGCCTTACAGATCATTTTGTGTTTGGCAATGAAGGGGAACCTACCCTTGAGGACCTGCGAGAATATATAGAGGCTATGCTCGGTCTTGCAGAGGTCTCAGAGCTTAAACCTGATCTGGACCATTTGTTAAGGAAGAAACAGCATCTGGAAAGGTCATACAGGAAACTGCTAGAACACGTTCAGCAGCATGCCAGAGAATCGGCAGTGGAAACTCCGGAGATTGTCGTCCCCAAACCTGAAGTGCTGACAACAGGGCAGAGTTCTGCTAACTTCTGCCCAGCACCAACAGTGGCTTCGGCATTCTTGAGAGAAGAGGTAGTCGGCCTATCTCCTACAACACTGACAGGGACATGTGATTTTCTGCCAGAAGCATCTATGGAGTTACAACAAACTTCTCCAGCTGAGGATCTGGTAACTGAACAGAGGGTCCAAGACCTCTGTCCCACACTTTTAGCAATTATAGAGATTGGGGATTTAATATACATTTCTGTAGAGGAGGAACCACCTAGCAAGCCTCCAGCAGAAGTGCTGGCAACCGGACTGAGGGTCCAAGACCTCTGCCCCACACCTGCCACAATTCAGAAGGCCCAGGGTGAGGAGGTGGTAGTCTATCACGAGCTGCAGATCAGGATCCAAGGAGAGAATGCAGTAGTCGCCTCACAACTGTAGCTTGATCTGGTGTCGGTGGATGGGCCTGTGGTCTCCACTAACAGAAAACCAGCAGAAGTGCTGGCAACCGGGCAGAGTGCTACCAACCTCTGCCCAGCACCAGCAACAACTGCAGAGTTCCAGGGAGCTGGGGCAGTCAGGTTCTCTCCCCAACAGTTAGCTGGAGCAGATGATGTAGGGAAGCTCCTACGCCTAGCTGAACTGCTGGCAACGGAAGAAAGCGCTGCTGGCCTCTGCCCACAACAGAGGACAGATTTCCTGTAAAGGTGGATGGGACTTCAGTCTCCACCTGTATACCCCAGGGATTCTGGGCAGTAGGCCCAGATGCCCAACAGCATGACGGTCTGAGCCCAACCTCCCTGTCTTCTCTCCTGCGGCTAAAGGGACTCCAGGGGGAAGGAGCGGTCCACACCTCTCAACAGCATCAGGCATGTTCTCTGAGAGAGGCAGAGGTTGGCTGGGTGAGGAAAACTCTGTTTGGGACACTTTATTTGGGGTACTGTGTGTATGCCAGCATTAGAGGACTGGAACCCCTGACTAACTTCGGAGTCAACCCGTCTGGGATCTCCTCCTGTGTTAGTCTCCTGCCGAAAGGGGAGAAATGTGACAGACCTAGCTGGGACCGAGGCTCTTGGAGGGGACTGAAGGCGAGCCTCTTGCCTTGTGATTATGGGCCCTCGCATTTGGGGGAATGGTGCTCTTTGTGAGCTGTATGCCTGCGGACCCCTGAGGTGGTGTTACTTGGATTCAGGTCCGTGCCCCCCCCCAAGACACACAGACTCTGGATATGTAAACGCCATGTTAGCAATAGACTGAATCACACTATTGGGACACAAACTCTTAGATGCTAATATCACCACCTCCAGCCACCTGTCTGTGTCTTTTATTTTTTATTTTTTCCTTTTTTTTTTTTTTTTTTTTGCCAAGTCAGCGAATCCTCATCTGAGACTGTAAATCAACTTGACGTTCATTATTGTCTCTTAAAATTAATCTTCACATCATTGTGGCTGCTTTCTTATTACTTGCTTATGAAGTTAAATATAAATATTTATAAAACTTTTATTTCATATTCTTAAAACTATTCTTACATCTTACTCCCAATTTTTCATTGAGGTTATACTGCCCCCCCCCCTCCTCCCATTGTCCCCATGTCAGTAGTGTCCCTTCTCCTAATAACCTAATCTTTATGGTCTTAATTGTGCGGAGTAACTCCAGTCTCGCTTAAATTGTTTCCAACCTCTCCATTTTTTTACGAATGTTACCCTTTCCTCTTCTTCTCTCAGACTCAGGCTTTCCATATTATATATTTCCTCAACCGCATCTACCCACTCCCATGTTGTTGGGCACTCTACCTCTCGCCATTTTTTAGGGATCAGTTTTTTCACGGCGTTTAATAGGTGCGGGATAATTGTATCCTGATATTGTTTAACCCCGCCCTCCGTGCCATGAAAAAGTACTATCCATGGGTCTGATTTCAATGTTGTTTGAGTTATTTCTTTTATCTTTTGGAGAATCTTTTCCCAATATTCCTTAATTTTGGCACACTCCCACCAAATATGTGTCATGGTACCTGTTTTCCCGCAGCCCCGCCAGCACTCGGCGGTCCCGCCTTGTTGGTATTTAGATAACTTATCCAGAGTATTATACCAACGGGAGATAAGTTTGTAGTTCATCTCAGCTGTTTTATTATCCCTTGCCGAACAGTGTGTCATTTTCAATATTTTATTTATTGTTTCTTTACCCTTTTGTGACCCCAGTTCCCTTTCCCATTTATTTATATATGGCGGCGTTTCTTTCCAGCTAGCCCGTATCAATAGCCCATATAGCTTTGAGATTATTCCCTTTGCTCTGTCGGCCATACATAGTTGTTCCACCCCTGTCAGATCCTCTTCAGATCTAATCGGCTGGGGTAATTTTTCAATGAAACGGGTCAGCTGGAGATATCGCCACCTATCCCTTCTCATAAATCCCATGTGCACTAACTCTTCATGTGAAAGAAGTTTCCCTTTTTTAATTATATCTTTTATTTGTGACCCCTCAAGTCTTATCCAGTTCCCTCCTATCACCCTTCTACCAGGGGGGAAGTATTCGTTATCTTTTAAAATTATCAGCGGTGAATTATAGTGTCTATTTAATCTTTTATACTCCTTATCCCATATCTTCAATACAATCTGTGTTAACTTATTTGTGTCTATGTCTAGTGCCCTATTTTTTGGGGGGTTCCATATTATCTTATTTAATTGTGCTTTACTGTATATGTATTCTAAATTAACCCATCTTTTTTCCTCTTTTTTTTTTCCTTTCACCCATTCGACAATTCTTGATAGAACTACCGCCTGATAGTAATATTGTAAATCAGGGACCGCTAATCCTCCCCTCCCTTTTTCTTGTTTTAATACCCCGTGGGAGATCCTGGGTTTTTTATTGTTCCATATATATTTACTCATTATGGATTTTAATTTTTTGAAATAGCTAGAAGGAATTTCAATCGGCAACATCTGGAATTTATATGTAATTTTTGGCAGGATAAACATTTTGAACACATTTATTCGACCTATCCACGAGATCGGTCTATTACTTGCTCTTTTGAGTTCAGTTTTTATTTCATTTAATAGAGGGATAAAATTTAAGCGATATATCTTATCCAGGGTATTTGCCAATTTTATTCCAAGATATTTCAAATCTTTAGTTTATTTAAATTTACACTGTTCTTGGATTGATTGTGTTTCCATCGGACCTACATTTATATTAAGGATTTCAGATTTTGTTTGGTTAATTTTGAAATTTGATAGTTTCCCATACTCCTCCAGGGCCTTTGTTATCTTAGGCAGAGAGATTTCAGGGTTACTTATATAAAACAAGTTAGTCAAAAAGCCTCCAAAATCAATAGGATACCATCGTCCCAATACGTATATAAGAAAAAACTGGGCATATAGCTCAGAACAACCAAGAGGAAACAACCTCAAAGAGATGAATTTCCAATTGGTTCAGTGGGAACAGGGACTATTACGGTATCAGAAAATATTGTGAAACAATCGTTAAAACACAATTACATTTTATTATAATTTAATCCATATAACAGATAATACAAAAACATTGCTGTAGCAGAACCACATTATTAGTGATGGCCGAACGGTTCGCCCGGCGGTCGTTTCGCGGCGAATTTCCGACTTTCGCCGTCCGCGGGTTCGAACGCCTTTTTCCGTCGTTCGCCCCGGCGGACTTACGTGTTTAATGTATACAAGAACTTTAACCTTTCGTGACACGTTTATCATGTGTTACAGGACAACCAATTGAGACATGACAGCTCATGGACACTTGGACATTCCCCCTAACCTATAAATACACCCGATCCGGTGGCCATTTTACATTCTTTCTTCTGTCACTGTAGGGAAAGGATCCTGTGTGGAGTAGGGACAGAGAAAACGCTAGCTATTTGGTACACAAAAGTTCTTTTCAGGACTGGTATAGGTGTTAGGTCAGCAGCCTGAGTTTCTTTTGTCAGTTTAGATAAAGGGACAGAGCGCTGTATGCTGCTATTTTAGGGACAGCTCAGCCAGATTAGTCTTTCTTCATCATCATCATCATCATCATCATTAGCTGTTACTATCAGGTCCACAAAAGAGCTGTTCCAGCTAATCGTTCCAGCCTACTCTTTTTTGCCAATTTGTATAGGGACAGGCAGGAAGCAGTGTGTCAGGCAGTGAGGATAATTTTAAAGACTTGCTGTTACTATTAGTTCCACAAAGGTTCTTTTCAGGACTGGTATCAGTGGTACGGTAATAGGCTTGTACACGTATAATATTCTTTCTTCCAAATATAGAAAGAATATTATACTTGACTGCTGCCCTTCTGCTGCAGTCTGCTAATCATTCACAACTCACTTGTTCCACAAAAGTTCTTATAAGGACTGGTAACTTGGTCTGTCTAGGGTGCTACGGTACATAGGCTTGGGTGCGGTACAGTCTGCTGTTCTGTAAGGACCGCTATCGGTCCACAATAGATAGGGTTGCCGTGCACTACTGCTGACCGCTGCCCTATACTGCAGCAGTCCTTCAGCGGTATAGGGACTGACGCACAGTCTGCTAAACACTAATACACAACCTGCTTGGTCCACAAAAGTTCTTATAAGGACTGGTAACTTGGTATAGGGTGCTACGGTACATAGGCCTGAGTGCGTTACAGTCTGCTGTTCTGTAAGGACCGCTATCGGTCCACAATACATAGGGTTGACGTGCACTACTGCTGACCGCTGCCCTATACTGCAGCAGTCCTTCAGCGGTATAGGGACTGACGCACAGTCTGCTAAACACTAACACACAACCTGCTTGGTCCACAAAAGTTCTTATAAGGACTGGTAACTTGGTATAGGGTGCTACGGTACATAGGCCTGAGTGCGTTACAGTCTGCTGTTCTGTAAGGACCGCTATCGGTCCACAATACATAGGGTTGCCGTGCACTACTGCTGACCGCTGCCCTATACTGCAGCAGTCCTTCATTGGTATAGGGACTGACGTACAGTCTGCTAATCACTAACACACAACCTGCTTGGTCCACAAAAGTTCTTATAAGGACTGGTAACTTGGTATAGGGTGCTACGGTACATAGGCCTGAGTGCGTTACAGTCTGCTGTTCTGTAAGGACCGCTATCGGTCCACAATACATAGGGTTGCCGTGCACTACTGCTGACCGCTGCCCTATACTGCAGCAGTCCTTCAGCGGTATAGGGACTGACGCACAGTCTGCTAAACACTAACACACAACCTGCTTGGTCCACAAAAGTTCTTATAAGGACTGGTAACTTGGTATAGGGTGCTACGGTACATAGGCCTGAGTGCAGTACAGTCTGCTGTTCTGTAAGGACCGCTATCGGTCCACAATACATAGGGTTGCCGTGCACTACTGCTGACCGCTGCCCTATACTGCAGCAGTCCTTCATTGGTATAGGGACTGACGTACAGTCTGCTAATCACTAACACACAACCTGCTTGGTCCACAAAAGTTCTTATAAGGACTGGTAACTTGGTATAGGGTGCTACGGTACATAGGCCTGAGTGCGTTACAGTCTGCTGTTCTGTAAGGACCGCTATCGGTCCACAATACATAGGGTTGCCGTGCACTACTGCTGACCGCTGCCCTATACTGCAGCAGTCCTTCATTGGTATAGGGACTGACGTACAGTCTGCTAATCACTAACACACAACCTGCTTGGTCCACAAAAGTTCTTATAAGGACTGGTAACTTGGTATAGGGTGCTACGGTACATAGGCCTGAGTGCGTTACAGTCTGCTGTTCTGTAAGGACCGCTATCGGTCCACAATACATAGGGTTGCCGTGCACTACTGCTGACCGCTGCCCTATACTGCAG
Source organism: Lithobates pipiens (assembly GCF_037356315.1). NCBI lineage: Eukaryota > Metazoa > Chordata > Amphibia > Anura > Ranidae > Lithobates > Lithobates pipiens. The sequence continues at coordinate 609,753,253 of NW_027507758.1, forward strand.
CAGTCCTTCAGCGGTATAGGGACTGACGCACAGTCTGCTAAACACTAACACACAACCTGCTTGGTCCACAAAAGTTCTTATAAGGACTGGTAACTTGGTATAGGGTGCTACGGTACATAGGCCTGAGTGCAGTACAGTCTGCTGTTCTGTAAGGACCGCTATCGGTCCACAATACATAGGGTTGCCGTGCACTACTGCTGACCGCTGCCCTATACTGCAGCAGTCCTTCAGCGGTATAGGGACTGACGCACAGTCTGCTAAACACTAACACACAACCTGCTTGGTCCACAAAAGTTCTTATAAGGACTGGTAACTTGGTATAGGGTGCTACGGTACATAGGCCTGAGTGCAGTACAGTCTGCTGTTCTGTAAGGACCGCTATCGGTCCACAATACATAGGGTTGCCGTGCACTACTGCTGACCGCTGCCCTATACTGCAGCAGTCCTTCAGCGGTATAGGGACTGACGCACAGTCTGCTAAACACTAACACACAACCTGCTTGGTCCACAAAAGTTCTTATAAGGACTGGTAACTTGGTATAGGGTGCTACGGTACATAGGCCTGAGTGCGTTACAGTCTGCTGTTCTGTAAGGACCGCTATCGGTCCACAATACATAGGGTTGCCGTGCACTACTGCTGACCGCTGCCCTATACTGCAGCAGTCCTTCATTGGTATAGGGACTGACGTACAGTCTGCTAATCACTAACACACAACCTGCTTGGTCCACAAAAGTTCTTATAAGGACTGGTAACTTGGTATAGGGTGCTACGGTACATAGGCCTGAGTGCGTTACAGTCTGCTGTTCTGTAAGGACCGCTATCGGTCCACAATACATAGGGTTGCCGTGCACTACTGCTGACCGCTGCCCTATACTGCAGCAGTCCTTCATTGGTATAGGGACTGACGTACAGTCTGCTAATCACTAACACACAACCTGCTTGGTCCACAAAAGTTCTTATAAGGACTGGTAACTTGGTATAGGGTGCTACGGTACATAGGCCTGAGTGCGTTACAGTCTGCTGTTCTGTAAGGACCGCTATCGGTCCACAATACATAGGGTTGCCGTGCACTACTGCTGACCGCTGCCCTATACTGCAGCAGTCCTTCAGCGGTATAGGGACTGACGCACAGTCTGCTAAACACTAACACACAACCTGCTTGGTCCACAAAAGTTCTTATAAGGACTGGTAACTTGGTATAGGGTGCTACGGTACATAGGCCTGAGTGCAGTACAGTCTGCTGTTCTGTAAGGACCGCTATCGGTCCACAATACATAGGGTTGCCGTGCACTACTGCTGACCGCTGCCCTATACTGCAGCAGTCCTTCATTGGTATAGGGACTGACGTACAGTCTGCTAATCACTAACACACAACCTGCTTGGTCCACAAAAGTTCTTATAAGGACTGGTAACTTGGTATAGGGTGCTACGGTACATAGGCCTGAGTGCGTTACAGTCTGCTGTTCTGTAAGGACCGCTATCGGTCCACAATACATAGGGTTGCCGTGCACTACTGCTGACCGCTGCCCTATACTGCAGCAGTCCTTCATTGGTATAGGGACTGACGTACAGTCTGCTAATCACTAACACACAACCTGCTTGGTCCACAAAAGTTTTTATAAGGACTGGTAACTTGGTATAGGGTGCTACGGTACATAGGCCTGAGTGCAGTACAGTCTGCTGTTCTGTAAGGACCGCTATCGGTCCACAATACATAGGGTTGACGTGCACTACTGCTGACCGCTGCCCTATACTGCAGCAGTCCTTCATTGGTATAGGGACTGACGTACAGTCTGCTAATCACTAACACACAACCTGCTTGGTCCACAAAAGTTCTTATAAGGACTGGTAACTTGGTATAGGGTGCTACGGTACATAGGCCTGAGTGCAGTACAGTCTGCTGTTCTGTAAGGACCGCTATCGGTCCACAATACATAGGGTTGACGTGCACTACTGCTGACCGCTGCCCTATACTGCAGCAGTCCTTCATTGGTATAGGGACTGACGTACAGTCTGCTAATCACTAACACACAACCTGCTTGGTCCACAAAAGTTCTTATAAGGACTGGTAACTTGGTATAGGGTGCTACGGTACATAGGCCTGAGTGCAGTACAGTCTGCTGTTCTGTAAGGACCGCTATCGGTCCACAATACATAGGGTTGCCGTGCACTACTGCTGACCGCTGCCCTATACTGCAGCAGTCCTTCATTGGTATAGGGACTGACGTACAGTCTGCTAATCACTAACACACAACCTGCTTGGTCCACAAAAGTTTTTATAAGGACTGGTAACTTGGTATAGGGTGCTACGGTACATAGGCCTGAGTGCAGTACAGTCTGCTGTTCTGTAAGGACCGCTATCGGTCCACAATACATAGGGTTGACGTGCACTACTGCTGACCGCTGCCCTATACTGCAGCAGTCCTTCAGCGGTATAGGGACTAAGAGTTTTGTCACAGGGTGATTTAAAAAATGACAGGCAGAGGAAGAGGCAGGCCCTTCCGCAGGGGTGGTAGGGGTAGGGCAGGAGCAACAGCCTTGAGCCAAAGTGGGAAGTTGCAGAAGGTGCGTTCAATTACTTTAAAGGACGCACCAGACTTGGTTGAGTGGCTCACTCAGCCTTATTCTTCTGCACCCTCCTCATCCTCTCGATCTGCACCCTCTTCTTCACTCTCTGCTATGTGCACCCCCAAAGACACTACCACCAACAACACCACCACCACCACATACCTTCCGCTTGAGTGCAAATGGGGGCCTTCATGCTCCAGTGTTTTAATAGGGACCCCCGTATAAAAAGCATGAGGGTCAAGGACCAGTACTGGGTGGCAACGTACTTAGATCCCCGGTACAAACACAAAATGGCGGAAATGTTACCGCCGTCGCAGAGGGCTGTCAGAATGCAGCACTTCCAGGCCTTGCTTCGAGAAATGCTGCATTCTGCTTTTGCGTGCGCTGGCAGAGGAGCAATTCCCACTCCCAGAGAAGGATTTGCGGGTACCAATCCAACAGCGCCTGCAAGAAGAGGCCGGTTTGAAGATGTGTTGGTGACTTCGGATATGAGGTCATTCTTTCAGCCGACCCATCGACAGGTGTCATCCGGATCCAGCATCAGGGAACGCCTAGACCGTCAGGTGTCCGACTACATTGGGTTAACGGCCGATGTGGACGCTCTGAGGAGTGATGAACCCCTAGACTACTGGGTGGGCAGGCTTGACCTCTGGCCAGAGCTTGCCCAATTTGCAATCGAACTGTTGGCTTGCCCCTCATCCAGTGTCCTGTCCGAAAGGACGTTCAGCGCAGCAGGGGGGATTGTGACCGATAAGCGTACTCGCCTAGCTCACGACAGTGTTAACTACCTCACATTTCTAAAAATGAATGAGGCATGGATCTCGGAGGAATTCAACACATGTGATCAGTAGACCATGTATATGTCTATAAACAATTTTTGGAATCAAGCACACAGACCTTCTTAATTCATTTGGCTCACTTCCCTGACCCAAAAAAGCACACCGTACTATATGCCCCTACCCTCCTCTTTGAAGAGGTTGAGCGGTGTCATATTTCTACTGGGGCTGCTTATTATGAGGGGTTCCCACCATCCCTGTGCTGTGCTGACTTCCTCCTGGGTGTTCTTATTATGAGGGGCTCCCACCATCCCTGTGCTGTGCTGACTTCCTCCTGGGGGTTCTTATTATGAGGGGCTCCCACCATCCCTGTGCTGTGCTGACTTCCTCCTGGGGGTTCTTATTATGAGGGGATCACACCATCCCTGTGCTGTGCTGACTTCCTCCTGGGGCTGCTTACGGTGCTGCTGTCAGCGCTGTATGTCACGGAGCTGCTGTCAGCGCTGTATGTCACGGAGCTGCTGTCAGCGCTGTATGTCACGGAGCTGCTGTCAGCGCTGTATGTCACGGAGCTGCTGTCAGCGCTGTATGTCACGGAGCTGCTGTCAGCGCTGTATGTCACGGAGCTGCTGTCAGCGCTGTATGTCACGGAGCTGCTGTCAGCGCTGTATGTCACGGTGCTGCTGTCAGCGCTGTATGTCACGGAGCTGCTGTCAGCGCTGTATGTCACGGAGCTGCTGTCAGTGCTGTATGTCACGGAGCTGCTGTCAGCGCTGTATGTCACGGAGCTGCTGTCAGCGCTGTATGTCACGGAGCTGCTGTCAGCGCTGTATGTCACGGAGCTGCTGTCAGCGCTGTATGTCACGGAGCTGCTGTCAGCGCTGTATGTCACGGTGCTGCTGTCAGCGCTGTATGTCACGGAGCTGCTGTCAGCGCTGTATGTCACGGAGCTGCTGTCAGCGCTGTATGTCACGGAGCTGCTGTCAGCGCTGTATGTCACGGAGCTGCTGTCAGCGCTGTATGTCACGGTGCTGCTGTCAGCGCTGTATGTCACGGAGCTGCTGTCAGCGCTGTATGTCACGGAGCTGCTGTCAGTGCTGTATGTCACGGAGCTGCTGTCAGCGCTGTATGTCACGGAGCTGCTGTCAGCGCTGTATGTCACGGAGCTGCTGTCAGCGCTGTATGTCACGGTGCTGCTGTCAGCGCTGTATGTCACGGAGCTGCTGTCAGCGCTGTATGTCACGGAGCTGCTGTCAGTGCTGTATGTCACGGAGCTGCTGTCAGCGCTGTATGTCACGGAGCTGCTGTCAGCGCTGTATGTCACGGAGCTGCTGTCAGCGCTGTATGTCACGGTGCTGCTGTCAGCGCTGTATGTCACGGAGCTGCTGTCAGCGCTGTATGTCACGGAGCTGCTGTCAGCGCTGTATGTCACGGAGCTGCTGTCAGCGCTGTATGTCACGGAGCTGCTGTCAGCGCTGTATGTCACGGAGCTGCTGTCAGCGCTGTATGTCACGGTGCTGATGTCAGTGCTCTGTATTACGGTGCTGCTGTCAGTGCTCTGTATCTCCTGCACCCTCTTGTTTGCCTACCCTGGTCCCTGACCTTCCCTCTCCTCCATTGCCTTCATTAGCTCCATAGTCCTGAATTGTCAGAACAATTTCCCAAATAAAAAAAAAATGCTTGTAGTTATCGATCCCAAATTCACCTCATACATGTATTATGCTATTGTCCAGGTGGTGGGACTACGTGCTACCCCCTAATAATTACCCCGTGGCCGCAAATTCGACCTAAAGGTTTGCGAAATTCGCCTCCCATTGAAGTCAATGGAGCCCGCGGCGAACGGTCGTTTTCGCGAACGTTTGTGCCCGTTCGCGTTTCGCGTTCGCGAAACGTCCCGTCGGAAGTTCGTCCATCACTACACATTATTAAATCCAATCACAGGACCCAATTGGTTCACGTTCTAAACAATTAAATGTTTTACGGAGATACAGAGATGACGCATGAATCCGACCGGTTTCGCGGTACTAAGAACACCGCTTCCTCAGGGAACGTCACTTTTAAAAATCTAGTATGAAAAATATATATATAAGTATACAATAATATCATACAAAATATCAGGAAGTTTTTTACAGAAAAAAGAGATAGCAGTAACAGCAGTAGTGAATAGACAATACATCAGCATTACATTAGAAAAAACAGTGTTGGATCATAACTCACCCCTGGAGCTCCCAACCCACAGCACACGAGCGACCTACTTCGAGACACCCTCAAAACAGGGTGCCCCCCCTAAGGGCGGACACGGGGGGCAAGGTGGAGAGACTCTGAACAGCGCATACAGGGACTGAAAAAATAATGATGCAATGGTCCATTTAAATGGTGTTCAATAGAGAGGGATAAATATATCAGAGACCATGGGCTGGTAAGATAGAGCAGTATAAGAGAATAAGTAAAGAGATGGATAGATAAGATCTCTCATGTTGACAAAAGGCACCCAGTGAGCCATGGTCAATAAAAGCAGTGTGCACCTCAGAGGATTATTATTGTTTAAGCGGAAGACATACCCCAAATACATTGGATAGTTAGATCAAATACTTCTAAGGTGTCACCAAATTTTCTATAAGGGATGTCCAGAAATTCAATTACAGATTTTTCCTGGTTCAGAATAAAGGGTAAGCATAGTTAGTCAATGACCAAGCATCTAAACGGACCAGGAGAGGAAATGCATGTAGCTGAAACATATATAGAGTCAGAATGAAGGGACAATACCTGAAGCTCAGAGGTCCTACGCATTGCTCGTCTCCACACAGGCAGCGCTCTGAAGATTCAAATCTCGAGCGCGCCATTTAAACCCCCAACCCGGAAGTGTTCAGGGCACAGTGGTGTGCTCCTTAATCCTGTCCCCGCATCACGGCGCATGCGCGGATGTACTCGTGCGCACGGCCAACATATTCCCCATGAACGGAAGACCAGGGGGAATGTCTAGGGGCGTGGCTGGGCGGGGATTTGTGTGACACATAATCCCCGTTCACCATCGCCTCAACCAAGCAGGGATCAGTCCGGGTCAGGCAGCCTGCGCATTGTATTGCGCTCCCATGTAAAGCTGCAGAGAATGTCTGCAGTGAAATGGGAGGTGTGAAAATCACACCAGGGTGCCACACGTCCGCCCGAGGGGGGGAGAACAAACTCCTCAGGTCTATCCAGCTGCGGGACACGGAAGAACCAATAGGGGAAAGCATAGCAGAGTCATGATCCAAGACTGTAGTACAAAGTTTATTGCTGTGAATGGACTGGGGAGTGTCACGATGCCGCGGACCCCCGCCACCAAGCGGGGCGGCAACAAAGGCCACCCTCACCTGGTGGCTCAGGCCGGCCGCAGGTGACAATCGCCAGACCAAACCAGCTAACATACAAAAAAATATATATATAAAAGTCCTAAAAGGACCGTCCTCAGAATAGCACCTGAATCATATAGATTCCACATTTAAAGGGGAACCAAATTTTACTTTAAATAAATATGAAAGTTACTAAATAGTGATATGATATCACAAAATCAGTATAACCAAGCGAGTATTAGCGTCTGATGGCAAAGAATTCTTAATACTAGGAACGACAGGAGGGGGGGAAAAAAAGGGAGGTGAGCGTAAGAAAAAAAGAGAAGGAAAGAAAAAGGGAAGAGGTAAGGGGAGGGCTAATGTCACTTCCCTCACAGAAACCCTCTTCAGTCCAGTGCCCTCAAACCAAATGCAAGGTTCTAGGGCATTACCTGCATTTTTTAAAAAAGGGGAGAAAGTGTACAATGTACATGTACAACATATAGCATCTTCAAAGAAAACATTTGTAGGAATGGGCTTCATTTAGGCCAGGGGGGGTGAGAGCATTCAGCCGCTCTATCCATAATGCTTCGCGTCTCAAAATGGCCTGATCCCAATTACCCCCTCTGGGGTCCTGTGGGATAACTTCAAGGACAAAGAATTTTACTAAATCAAATTGAAATTTGTGGTGTATACCCACATGGCGACCTACCGTGGTCATTTTTCCATTGGTCGAATAGTAGAGATGGTCACCCAAGCGCTGGCGTAATTCCCTGATGGTCTTCCCTACATAAAATGCTTGGCAGGCGCAGACCATCAGGTAAACCAGCCCTCGGGTGCCGCAATCGGCATGGTGTGAAGGCCGAAACATCTCTCCATTCGGTAATATTGTAACCCCTCCTTCTTGAATCCATGGGCATTTGGAGCATTGGCCACATTTATAAGTGCCTCTGGGTCCCTCCAAGGATCCAGAGGGCATTTGATAGTGACTTTTTGTTAATTTATCACGGAGAGAGGTGGCTTTTTTAAAAACTAATTCTGGGGTAGATTTAACATAGTTTCCTAATATGTGATGTTCAGTCAGTAAGTGCCAATGTTGGGACAAAATATGCCGAAGTTGTTGGTGGTGAGCAGAGTATTTTGTTATTATTTTAGTGGTAGGGGGCTGTTGTATACGGGCAGGGCCATAGAGCAGTGACTGGCGACTACGGGAAGAGGCTTTATTGAAGGCCTTTCTAAGATTAGTGGGGCTGTAGCCTCTAACTAACAAACGGTCCCGCAATAGATTGGCCTGTCTGTGGAAATCCCCGTCCTCAGAGCAGTTCCGCCTCAACCTTAGATATTGGGCAAAGGGGATGCTGCGAACTAGAGGGCGGGGATGTGCACTAGAGGCATATAGAATCGTATTTCCAGCGGTGGGTTTACGGTAAAGGTCTGTGGTAAGAGAGCCCGAGGGATGTTTCAAGATATTTAAATCTAAAAATGAAATATTGTTGTTGTCCGCCGTATAGGTGAATTGTAAATTAAATTATATCAAGAAGGAGGGGTTACAATATTACCGAATGGAGAGATGTTTCGGCCTTCACACCATGCCGATTGCGGCACCCGAGGGCTGGTTTACCTGATGGTCTGCGCCTGCCAAGCATTTTATGTAGGGAAGACCATCAGGGAATTACGCCAGCGCTTGGGTGACCATCTCTACTATTCGACCAATGGAAAAATGACCACGGTAGGTCGCCATGTGGGTATACACCACAAATTTCAATTTGATTTAGTAAAATTCTTTGTCCTTGAAGTTATCCCACAGGACCCCAGAGGGGGTAATTGGGATCAGGCCATTTTGAGACGCGAAGCATTATGGATAGAGCGGCTGAATGCTCTCACCCCCCCTGGCCTAAATGAAGCCCATTCCTACAAATGTTTTCTTTGAAGATGCTATATGTTGTACATGTACATTGTACACTTTCTCCCCTTTTTTAAAAAATGCAGGTAATGCCCTAGAACCTTGCATTTGGTTTGAGGGCACTGGACTGAAGAGGGTTTCTGTGAGGGAAGTGACATTAGCCCTCCCCTTACCTCTTCCCTTTTTCTTTCCTTCTCTTTTTTTCTTACGCTCACCTCCCTTTTTTTCCCCCCCTCCTGTCGTTCCTAGTATTAAGAATTCTTTGCCATCAGACGCTAATACTCGCTTGGTTATACTGATTTTGTGATATCATATCACTATTTAGTAACTTTCATATTTATTTAAAGTAAAATTTGGTTCCCCTTTAAATGTGGAATCTATATGATTCAGGTGCTATTCTGAGGACGGTCCTTTTAGGACTTTTATATATATATTTTTTTGTATGTTAGCTGGTTTGGTCTGGCGATTGTCACCTGCGGCCGGCCTGAGCCACCAGGTGAGGGTGGCCTTTGTTGCCGCCCCGCTTGGTGGCGGGGGTCCGCGGCATCGTGACACTCCCCAGTCCATTCACAGCAATAAACTTTGTACTACAGTCTTGGATCATGACTCTGCTATGCTTTCCCCTTTTGGTTCTTCCGTGTCCCGCAGCTGGATAGACCTGAGGAGTTTGTTCTCCCCCCCTCGGGCGGACGTGTGGCACCCTGGTGTGATTTTCACACCTCCCATTTCACTGCAGACATTCTCTGCAGCTTTACATGGGAGCGCAATACAATGCGCAGGCTGCCTGACCCGGACTGATCCCTGCTTGGTTGAGGCGATGGTGAACGGGGATTATGTGTCACACAAATCCCCGCCCAGCCACGCCCCTAGACATTCCCCCTGGTCTTCCGTTCATGGGGAATATGTTGGCCGTGCGCACGAGTACATCCGCGCATGCGCCGTGATGCGGGGACAGGATTAAGGAGCACACCACTGTGCCCTGAACACTTCCGGGTTGGGGGTTTAAATGGCGCGCTCGAGATTTGAATCTTCAGAGCGCTGCCTGTGTGGAGACGAGCAATGCGTAGGACCTCTGAGCTTCAGGTATTGTCCCTTCATTCTGACTCTATATATGTTTCAGCTACATGCATTTCCTCTCCTGGTCCGTTTAGATGCTTGGTCATTGACTAACTATGCTTACCCTTTATTCTGAACCAGGAAAAATCTGTAATTGAATTTCTGGACATCCCTTATAGAAAATTTGGTGACACCTTAGAAGTATTTGATCTAACTATCCAATGTATTTGGGGTATGTCTTCCGCTTAAACAATAATAATCCTCTGAGGTGCACACTGCTTTTATTGACCATGGCTCACTGGGTGCCTTTTGTCAACATGAGAGATCTTATCTATCCATCTCTTTACTTATTCTCTTATACTGCTCTATCTTACCAGCCCATGGTCTCTGATATATTTATCCCTCTCTATTGAACACCATTTAAATGGACCATTGCATCATTATTTTTTCAGTCCCTGTATGCGCTGTTCAGAGTCTCTCCACCTTGCCCCCCGTGTCCGCCCTTAGGGGGGGCACCCTGTTTTGAGGGTGTCTCGAAGTAGGTCGCTCGTGTGCTGTGGGTTGGGAGCTCCAGGGGTGAGTTATGATCCAACACTGTTTTTTCTAATGTAATGCTGATGTATTGTCTATTCACTACTGCTGTTACTGCTATCTCTTTTTTCTGTAAAAAACTTCCTGATATTTTGTATGATATTATTGTATACTTATATATATATTTTTCATACTAGATTTTTAAAAGTGACGTTCCCTGAGGAAGCGGTGTTCTTAGTACCGCGAAACCGGTCGGATTCATGCGTCATCTCTGTATCTCCGTAAAACATTTAATTGTTTAGAACGTGAACCAATTGGGTCCTGTGATTGGATTTAATAATGTGGTTCTGCTACAGCAATGTTTTTGTATTATCTGTTATATGGATTAAATTATAATAAAATGTAATTGTGTTTTAACGATTGTTTCACAATATTTTCTGATACCGTAATAGTCCCTGTTCCTACTGAACCAATTGGAAATTCATCTCTTTGAGGTTGTTTCCTCTTGGTTGTTCTGAGCTATATGCCCAGTTTTTTCTTATATAAAACAATACGTCATCTGCGTATGCTGCAAGTTTATGTTCCTCCTGCCCTGCCTTAATTCCGATTATTTCCGGGTTGTTTCTGATTGTCACGAGTAGGGGTTCCAACGAGAGCACAAAAAGAAGGGGTGAGAGTGGGCATCCCTGTCTGGTCCCATTTTCCATCTCAAAGGAAGAGGAGGGCAACCCATTAATGTTTACAGTCGCTGTAGGGTGATCATACATCATTTTAATCCATCTGACCATCCTGGGACCAATGCCCATTTTATCCATTGTCTGGAACATGAATTCCCAATCGACTCTATCAAAGGCCTTTTGGGCGTCCGTTGACAATAACAGAGCCGGGGGTTCCGTCTTCTTCCTTTGAGATAAAATCAGTAAGGTTCTCACCCCATTGTCCTTTCCCTCTCTTCCATTAATAAACCCAGTCTGATCCGGGTGTACCAATATATTCATTACTCTATTCATTCTTTTTGCTAACACCTTAGCAAACAGTTTAGTATCCTCATTTAGGAGTGATATTGGTCTATAACTGGCACACTTGGTCTCATCTTTTCCCTCTTTTCGTATGATCGTTATTGAGGCAGATAACGCCTCTTTACTCATAGCGTACTCTGTCCCAATCCCGTTCATATACTTACAGAGTTTCAGTGTCAAAATATTCTTGAACCTTTTGTAATAACTAATTGTCAGACCGTCTGGTCCAGGGCTTTTCCCAGGGGCTGATTCCGCTAATACCTCATTTATTTCTGCTTCCGTTATGGGATTTTCTAGATATTCTTTATCGATTTCACTAATCCTGGGGAGTCTCGCCTTGTTTAGATATTTATCAATTTCTTTTGGTTTATCTTTTTTATTTATTAAATTGTTTTTTACCGCATATAATTTCCCGTAATATGTTTTAAATGATTCGGCTATTTCTTTTGAGGAATATACTATGTCCCCGGTTTCTGTTTGGATTTTCTCTATGTAGTTCATGTCTTTTTTCTTTTGAAGCATCCTAGCTAGATATTTAGTGGGTTTATTTTCATCTTGATATCTTATTTTATTAAGCTGGTTGTAATATTTTTTGGTTTCTTGTTCCATTAGCCCCCGTAGTTCTTCTCTCCTGGACATTAATTTTTGATATAACTTTTTATCTGCAAACCCCTTTTTATGTTGTTCTATTCTGAAGATTTCCTCTCTGAGTTTATTACTCCTTTCTATGCGTTCTTTTTTTTTCTGCGAGCCTCGTGCGATCAAGACCCCTCGAATGTACGCTTTGTGGGCATCCCACAGAGCCCGCCCGGAGATTCCTTCGGTCTCATTAATCAGAAAGTACTTCTCTAATTCCTTACTCACTGCTTCCCCCCCCTCCTTATCAAGAATCAGCGTATCATTTAGTCGCCACCTAGAGGCGCACTTACTTTGTCCGGGAATCTGCATTTTCATTTTTATAGGCGCATGATCTGACTGTGTTGTTATTTCTATGCTTGTTTCCAGTACCATCTCTAGGGCTCTGTGTTCTACTAGGATATAATCAATCCTTGAATACGTCCCGTGTGCTGGGGAGAAGAATGTATAGTCCATTATCTTAGGGTGTTGTGCCCTCCATACATCTACTAACTGGTTTTTATTTAGGTTTTGAATTAACCTTTTTAATTGAGTACTACTCCTTCCCTGCACTCGGGACGAGCTATCAAGTACGGGATCTAGACAAAAATTCAGATCTCCCATTATGATTACATGGCCGCTTTTAAATTCTTGTATTTTGGCCAATATTTCCCTCAAAAAATTTATGGGATTTTTATTTGGGTAATAAATATTAGCCAATGTATATCCAATATTTCCTAGTTTTCCTTTCAAAAATAAATATCTTCCTTCTGGGTCTGCTTCTCTTCCTACTACGGTAAATCGAATATCTTTCCCGAATCCTATCGCTACTCCTCTTGCCCTCTTTGAGATCGTATCCCCATAGTACCATTTCGGATGGTCTTTAGAGTAAAGCCTACTCCTTGACGTATGTGATATATGCGTCTCCTGAAGAAAAATCACCTCTGCCTTTAGCTGTTTTAATTCTACTAGGATTTTATGCCTCTTTTTTGCTGTGTTAAGCCCCCTGACATTATAAGACAGAAAGTTTAATTCCATTTTCTTTTTGTCTATATTCTCTATTCTGACCATATTTTCTTTTTTTTTTTTTTCCTTTTTTCCCCCCGCAGGGTTTCACTACTGACATCTCCCTCCCTTCCCTTCCCTCCCATTACCCACTTTCCCTCCCACTTCCCCGTCCACCCCCCCATAACCCACTTTCCCTCCCACATCCCCATCCTCCCCACCCCCTCCCCCCCCTATGTGTTGGCCATCCTACGGCCCTCGACTTATCAATTGGCCTCCAATCTCTGGCCATTTCTAAGTCTTAGCGCTCTAAGGTGGGGTTCGCCTAATGCCTCCTTTCCCTCCCTACTTTGGTGTATCTCCTTATAGGGGTGGGAATGGGACTGCCCCCCCCAGCCGGTCAGACCTCACACATCCCCCCACCTCTCTTCCCCTCCCCCCCCGTCACCCCCGAGATCCCCATCTCTTCCTCTTCTGATTTATCATTTAAGATTGGTGACGTTTAAGGTATTTCCTCAAGCTCGTCTGTCCAGCCGGGTAAACTTGGAGTTTGAATCTCCAGTTTTTCACAGAATTCTCTTAATTCTTCAGGGAAGCTTAATTTAGCTGTTATTCCCTCTTTAAATGCCAACAGGCAGGCCGGGAAGCCCCATCTGTATCTAATGTTCCGTACTCTCATCTGTTCCAAGAGAGGTTTCAGAAGATGTCTTCTGGAAAGGGTCTCAAATGCTAGGTCCGGGAAGATTTGTATTTCTGTTTCCGCATATTTTAATGGGGGTTTTCCCCTTAATTTCCTCCAGATCTCCGCTTTATCTTCATAATGTTCAAACCTTATGATAATATCGCGGGGTCTTCCCCTTCCTGTTTCTTCAAGCCCTATCCTCCCGACCCGATGTACCCTCTCTAACAAAGGGAGTACCCCCTCTGCATTGTCTAGTATGGGGCGGAATATGTCTTTCAGAACCTCCCTTAAATCTTCTTTCTTGTTCTCTGGGACATTTCTTATTCTCAGATTTAGTCTTCTATTTCTGTTTTCCTGATCTTCGAGTCGATAGAGAATTCTTCTCTGGTTCTGAGAGATTAATTTAACTTGCGTCTGTACTTTGTTTAATTTCTGTTCTTGATTCTCAGTTCTTTCTTCCACGGCTTCAACTCTCGTTAGTAAGTGACCAAGGTCACTTCTTAGCATGCTAATATCTGATCTTATAGAGTTCTCCAATTTTTGGAGCATCTCCCTCATGGCCCCTTTTGTTATTCCCAGATCATCCCTCCTGTGATCTTCATATTTACTTAGTTCCAACTCGCTCTCCGTTGTCATTTCATCTCTAGATTGATCTGGGGTCTCCCCTGCTGTTTTTTCCGCCCCCTATTTTTCCCGTGGTTTGGAGGTACCTTTTCCTTCCCTCCTCCTCTCGGGCTGACTCCTTGAGTCATATATTGTTTTATAGTGCTTTCCATGGCGGCATTTGTTGGTGTCTTAGGGCCCCCCTTAGAGGATTGCTTTGAGGCTCTACTCATTTTACTTTTTTTTGTTTCCCGTGGTCGTCTCCCCAGTTTGCTGATCTCCTCATGTTCTCTTTCCACGGCTAGTGGTTTTACATCAGAGATTTCCCTTCGATCTGCCCCTTAAATTTATTTACCTGGGTAATACCCCTTGGATGTAGTTGAGCGGTTTTCTCCCCTGAGTCTGTCAGCCTAATACTTCTGTCAATGTTTCTCCTCCTAGTTTGTGGTCAGTCAGGGGCAAATAATTTCTGACCCACACCTTTTTTTTTTTTTTTTGAGACAAAAGGAGAGAGTCAAAATTATGTGGCACCACAGTCAGATCGAACCATTCAGAAAACCATTCAAGGGAAAGTAAGCACGGGGAAGTACTGAGCAGCAGCTAAACTTATCCGTCCGGTGCGTTACTCCTCTGCGTTTCCTGACCTTATCCCCCCTGGTGACCTTAATGAACATCCGCCGGTTAAAAGTCTACTTATATTCAACTCATATATTTCCAACACTTATTATCCTTTATGGGATTTCTTGCTTATTTCCGTTCACTTCACAGTTATTTCAATATAGGTCATATACAGAGAGATGAGAAAAATGCCAGGCTACTGCCCAACCTATCTGTTCTAAATGTTGTTCCCCAGTATATCCTGGAGCTGTCCTCCTAAGTAGACGTGTATAGCGCATATGACCATCCACATTGACCTTGACCGACAGCTTTAAAAATAGGGAGTTTTACATACAATTTTATCATACATGCTGTTCCTACTTCTTGCTGCTGAATTGACCATCCCTCAATTTATTGAGCAGATGGAAAAGAAGAAAGGAACATGGAAAAAAAAATAAAAAATATGCGTCTGGGTTATCTGTTACAACTGCTATTTGCACAGCATATCATATAGTTCCTTATTGTTTGATAGCCGGGAGATTTACCAGACAGTATTGATCTTCACACAGTTCCCCCTCTGTTACCATACTGTTCATCGTCATTCAGTTGTATATATTTATGTACAGACAGACTCCTGAGAGAGAGAAAACCAACCAAGTGTAGGAGGGAAAGGAATATCCACAGCAATATCAATCAGCGTTATAGCCTTATAATCAGCTGAGAGTTTCCAGATGGAATCTAAAATTTCCTGCCATTTGCTGCTTATTTTATCGATTACAATTACATTCAAACATATGTTTCCTGTGCACACAGAATGTATCCCACCGGACTACAGCCATCAAACTTATCTGTTTGTTCAGGAGTTGCACAGCTCGTTTTCCGGTGTTTCTCTCCTTCCTAAGCTCCAAGCTTCTCGGCGTTCCTTCAGGGGGCCCGTGGGGGGGAGCGGGGGGCGGAAGTTTATCGTGACCCGTCCGGCGGGCGGGCAGGTGCCGGAGTAGGCTCGTACATCTGTGGGCTCATACTATGGCGCATCGAAGCTTCCCCGGAGCCTCTCACCCTCTGACCGTCTCCTATCTCTTCCTCCGCACGTCCTCTCCGGCCAGCCTCTTCAAACCCCTCCCTCCGCAGTGAGCGTCGTACGTCATCCCCCCTGTATATTGCTATTGGTGTCTGTGTCTTTTATAATGTAAATGAGTCTAGTCTGGCTTGACACAGATTCTAAAGAGTATTTCACCTATTGTTGTTTTGTTGTTTGTGCTAATTAACCTGCAATTGAATGAAGGAGTCCAGTGTTGATTAGATAATTAGCTCATGCTAATTAGGTTAGGTTTTAGTCACCTCGCTGTATATATTTTGTGTGAGATCTCAAATAAAGGTAATTCCTGATGTCCTCCAAGACTGGTGTTGTCTATTTCTTGGTGGTTCCTATAGCCAGATCCATTGGACTCGTGTTCCAGGACTTAGGAAGTGGTATATAGACGGAAACACTCAATCGGAGTGTGGGGGACGTTCCGTCACACTTACAATTGCAAAGGCCTGGAAAAAGCTAAAGGTCTCTCTCTCAATGGCAAAAAGGAAAATATCATGGATAATGTCTCAGGAAAAGCTCTCCAGCATACTATTAGACTCCTCCAACAAGTTCTAAGCCACCTGGGAACCATGGGCCCGCCTAATAGGCATTTCTACTTTCCCAATAATTCCACATACCTGAATCCAAGTTTGACTGGAAAGTGGCGCTCCATCCCCTCCCTTTATTCTTCTTTTTTCCAGTTCCTCCCTTTCTTTCTTTTTTTAAGATTTCTCTTTCCTTCCTCCTTACCTATATGGGTCCTATGAGGACCTAGTTAGGATGATTATATCTCACAACCCATATAGAAGGGAAAGGTGCACCTGTCGGATAGAGTGGGTGAAGGCCATAACTAGAACTAGTGATTTGCTCAAAGTATGCAGATGTGGAAGATCACTGGACAGGGTATGGGGCAGGCGGACTGGTCGAGGGTGAGAGGGGAGTTAGGGAGGGCGCGGGCACCCTCTGACACAGCTAGATCCCCTTGGGGGTGTCGGGGTAGAGTGTTGTGTTTTCCAGGCAGGGACCGTCCTCGCCTGAGGACCGCTCGCGGCCACCCATTGGGCGGATCCTGTACAGTGTGGGTTGCAGGGCATGGAGATTATCTATTCCCATCTTGACCTACCCATTATTTTACACGTACCTTATCCCTATGCTGGATTTCTGTTTGAGATATTATCTTTTCAGTTATGTTCATACTGATGTTTTTTCAAAAATGACAATAACAATTTCTTGAAAGTAAAATGTGTGCGGTGGAGTGAAGACAAACCAATGTCCAAGTATGGGCTAGACCTGCGGTAGGAAAATTAGAAAAGCCAGTGTCAGCGAACAAGGAGAAGGTTCTTCAGTCCAGGGATGAAATCCCAGAGAACCAATAAGCCAATGTGTATAGAATACTGTTGTTAACTAAAAAGCAACTGCATAATAAGAGAAACATACTCTGGAGGTTTAACAATGCAGAAAGCTTGACATGGCGATAGGTGGCTTCCAGTACCGTTTATATGCTAATGACCTGGCGATAGGTGGCTTCCAGTATCGATTCTATGCTGATGGCACCCAAATATACTCTTCAACTCACCCCTCCAGTCTCTGAGTGCTTTATTGAGCTACTAACTGATATGGATTTCCACCACTTCTAAAGCTAAATTTTTCAAAAACTGAGCTCATGCCTCCTTCCCTTTGAGTCCCTACACTTAACATCTATAGCAGCTGTACTTAATATTACAAGATGATATCAACAAATAAATTCCTAAACTTAGTGCCCAGAGCATTTATAAAACTAATAATTCTACCTTTTACCTAATAAACATAAATACAATCTAGTTCATCATAATAATAATCCAAACATAAAAATAAAATAAAATGAAACAGTCAAATATTGTATTCTTCTGTGCTGTGATGTAATCCCTGAAAACCACAGTTCTGCCCTTGAACAATTTTCAAATAAATGCACCACCGTTTGTAGACTCTATAGATTTCCCACTGACTAAATAATAGTTGGGATATTTTTACCAAAGAAGTGTAGCAGAATACATTTCGTCCTAAATGCATGATGATTCATTTGCTAAATTTTAGAGCAAAAACTAAGAATGTTTTTTTTTTCACAATTTTCTGTATTTTTTATTTATATAGCAAAAAAAAAACAAAAAAAAAACTGTGGTAATTAAATACCACCTAAAGAAAGCTCTAGCTGCCTCAAGAATATGATAAAAAGTTATTTGGTACAGTGTTGCAATTGCTTTTAAAGGATAAGTTTTCCTTTACAAAAAAATAATAATAATTGCACATTTTTTTGCAGGTAAAAAAATCTGCATTCGTTATTTTTTGTTAGGAGCCTGTAAAGTATTGCACCACAATCAGCAGATTTTGGGTGTGATGCCACAGTCCTGCAGACTGTCTGTGTAGCTGTCTGTCCACACCTCCAATACGGACAGGCAGTTACTGAATGTCAGGAAGCTCAACGAACTACCTAGAATACTCAACAGCGCCCTGGTAGTTCCTTGGGAACTATATACAAGCCAACAGCCACAAAGGCTGTTGGAACTTGCAGTTTTCACATTCACAGAACACTATGAATAAATGATGTGGCCCAGTGGGCAGAGGCCCTACTTCCTGGAGGTACTGGGCAGGATATTGGTTCTTCAGGATGTATATGTGTGCTAAGGAATGCCTTGCATGAAAAGTCCTGCACATGAAAGTTTCTGTCCCAGACTGCTAATAATTGGTAAAAGGTGTGCAGCCAACATGCTTCGGGAGATTATGACCCCCCTCCTTTTTCAAGGTTCTTAGTGGTAAAATGGGTGTTTGCCCTGGACCTACTTGGGGTAACCTTATAGGGGGTCTTCATATATTCTCTACATCAGTGCTATAAATAAATGGTATAAAAACAAAATCAGAGAACTTGGAAGGAATGGCATGGGGCTTTGTTTGCCCTTCTTTGTCTGCAATGCAAAGGAATCTCAGTAGGTTGTACTACATCCAGAGAAACACAAAGCAGGTCAGACAGGTGGTGCCAACCACATCGCACATACTGTAGAAATATACTATTAACAAAACAAAAAACAAAAAAAAACTTGTTGGAATACTTGGTCTTTTTTCTGCCATCACTTTTCTATGTTTCTACGATTCTAAGTAAATGGGGTATCTGCTGATTTGAGTTTGATGTGCACCCGAAACACAAGGCCCATCAACGTAACCCCTATAAGGGGTTCAGAAGAACTGAAGATGGCCAGTGACCATGCTAAAGGCCTAATTTGCATATTAACCGAAAAAGAAGAAAACAACCTCCCAAACTGTTCACAATTTGAGAGGTTGCTTTCTGCACCTAGAACAATTAATGACACTATATAAACATGTGACACTTCTAATTATCTTTATTAATTAGCAGAAGGTGTATTGCTGACATGAAGGAAACTTCAGACATTTGCAGGGAATTCATTATGGGCATAGAGGAAGTGTCTCTGATGAGAAGCATGATAGGATCCACCTGGATCTCTCCAATCATCAGACTTCTAGGGATCCATCATCTTTAAAAACATGTAAAAGTTATTGCAATGTGGTTAGTCAGTGTGTAGAAAGAAGGAAAAGAAAACAGAAAAATAAAAGGAAAAAACTTTCAATTGGCGGGGCTGGATGTTTCTGGCTGGAATTACTTGTTGTAGATGGACCTGTCCTTCTTAGATACTCCATGTATTGTATACAGTGTACTAGAGGTTACTTGTAGCTCTCTGTGTTCTAATTCTGTGTATTATGTGTATTGGATGTTTAATGCACCTTTATTGAACAACTTTTTACTTTTATGATATTTTTGTTTTTCGCCCCCGGTACAATAATTCTTACCAACAACTATCTTGCTGTATTATGAACCAGTGAGCAGATCAAGTGGAAGGTAGATGGACTTACGTGAGCAGGGATTTGCTATTGTAGTAATTTATGGGCCTAACAGCAATAGCAAGATATTTTTTCAACAACTGTTTCAATTCACCAAAACTCACCAATGCCAGGATGGAATTATCATCAGTGGAGAATTCAGTGACATGCTCTCTTCTAAGGAAGATAGATTTACGGTTTCCAAAGCCTCATCAGGTCCAACATGTTTTCAGTCTGCCCATCTCTACATGTATATGTTGTCCAAGACTGTTGACCTTAATGATGTCTGGAGACATCTTCAATCTTTAGAATGGCATTTCACCCATTTCCCCACCCTCACCAGTCTAGGCTGCACACCTTTCTAGTGTTAGCGAATCTAATACCTCAGGAGGCTTCCACTGAAACGATGGCGGTCTCAGACCACTCACCTATGGTGATAACTGTTGAGCACATGAAACTCCTGACTACATGGTCATTACCATCATGCCAGGCTTCAGATTATTATGCAGATTGGAATGCCATACACATGTAGGAAATGATTGGCTTATGTCTTATGTACATCCAAAAAGAAACCAAAAAGAAAAGTTCATTCCTTGATATTTGGAATATTGTTCTGTGATGTGACAGCAAACTGAATTCAAACAATCAATTCAAACAGAACTAGCTTCAGAAGTGACAGGTCTGTGATCACTGGTTAACCCAATATGATACCAAGGTACTGTAAGATCTTGGAAAGTTTGACAAGAAGCCTGCCCCCCCCCCCCCATTAGTGAAGGCCAGATACAAAATGTGTATACATAAATAAAGTAACAATGAATTATGGGCTGTTCCCAGCCTCTAAACATAAACGACTTAATCGCACACAGCAGTGGATCGCTTATGGTTCATTTGTGGAGGACTTTATTCACATTCTTGAAAGAACTCTCTTTTGATTTACACATACAGACTTGTAATCCATACACTGGGTGTATTTAGAGTTTTGTATTGCTATACATAGGGACATGCGACTTGGTCCTATACTGCAAGGAATAGGCGGTTCGCATGGTCTGAGTTTGTAATATTTATATGCATTTATTATTTACGGTTTGATTTCATATTAATTTATGTTTAGAGGCTGGGAACAGCCCATAATTCATTGCTACTTTATTTATGTATACACAATTTGATGTTTGTGGGATTTAGCGCAGCTTATATTTTTATCTTTAGTTTTTTTCTGTAGTTATGTGACACAGTTAAGCCGCAGCCAAATCTGATATGTCTAGGATCAATCTATATAATTGTTTCTTGTGTCTCACCTTTTTTCCCCTTTTTTCAGATACAAAATGACCAGAGAAAATTAATGAGATCTTTAGACATTTTTACAGGTACATTTGTGGATCCGAGACACATTCGTAGGCTATAGCAGCCTGGGGATAATCTATGTACCATGGCATTATATTAACACCATCATTTGGAATTGTTCTTGACATTACTTGGAAGTCAACTAAAGATATTGCCTGCACTTTTTTGCCTCATTCAAAATTTGGCGTGGAATTCCCCTTAAAATCCATACCAGACTTGAAGGGTCTGGTATAGATATTTGGGGGGAACCCCACGTCATTTTTTCTTTTTAATTTGACACAGGGTTCCCCTTAATATCCATACCAGATCTGAAGGGCCTGGTAATTGTATTTGGGGGAACCCCACGCTTAAAAAAAAAAAAAAATTATCAATGATTGTTATCTGTATTACGGGGGGCCGACAATTCATTATAGCCACAAGTGCTTTTAAATTACTTTTTTTTCCTGCAGAAATGTGCAGGGACAGTTCTAAGCACGGGAAACATGTGCCTCTTTACAGGCATACTATACACACCCCCAGGTATGAAATTTAAAGGAATATTACACTTTTATTGTTTCACTTTAATCATTATTAAAATCACTGCTCCCGAAAAAACGGACGTTTTTAAAACTTTTTTTTTGCATTGATACACGTCCCCTGGGGCAGGACCCAGGTCCCCAAACACTTTTTAGGACAATAACTTGCATATAAGCCTTTAAAAATAGCACTTTAGATTTTGAATGTTCGAGTTCCATAGACTTTAATAGAGTTTCTAAAGTTCACACGAAGTTTAGGTCCGGTCGCAGGTTCTGGTACGAACCGAACCGGGGGTGTTCGCCTCATCCTTAGCCAAGAGGCTTAAAGGATCTTTCATATTTTGAAATGATGGTGGAAACCCCTGGAGGGCATTCAATTGTTTTTTAACCTTTTATTACTTTTCAATAAAAGTTGACCAACAAGTCCTAAATAGTATTTTTTGGCATGGATTAACCTCACTGGGAAGCACTACACTTGAGTTAAC
Source organism: Lithobates pipiens (assembly GCF_037356315.1). Lineage (NCBI taxonomy): Eukaryota > Metazoa > Chordata > Amphibia > Anura > Ranidae > Lithobates > Lithobates pipiens. Next base: position 609,775,200 of record NW_027507758.1, read on the forward strand.
AACCCCCTGTTTGGTGATTTACACATCTCCCAGACTTATTTCATATATCTTTCAGGACCTCTGATCTGCTGATCCACTCCGGGTGGTACGCCTCTCCTTTGCAGGCCCTTCAGGCTCACCTGGACACATAGTCATCACTACGCAGGAGCAGACAGGTTATGAATGTGCCCAAAAAGGTTGCTCACCCCAGAACACAGTATACTGCATATGCTACTTATCTCAGCTCACATAATAAATTATGTACTTTACAGTATAAAGTCCAACGGTGGGCACAAAAGACTCATTGGCCCTGTACTGTAGCGGGGTTAGACAATATTTATAAAGATACTGTCAGGCATTGCCAATTGGTACTCTTTAAACTTTAAAAGTTCTGTTGTAAAATCAGTCCAATGGCAACTTCTGATATGATTATTGTATATAACAAATTTGTGTTAGATTTTAATTCCTATACAGTCTTGTAGGGTCCTCCAAAGTGGGCATCTTAGTACCAGACAGTGCACTAAGCATCCTTGCTGAACAACAACTGCAAGAAATCTATTTACAGGCTACATCGCCTTGGGGGGCGCCTTGTTTCTGGGAGAACATTGTAGACTTGCATTAAGCAGTAAATCACCTTCTCTGTCCATGTACATATACAGAATAATTACAAGCTAAAACATTAAAAAGGTTTATATGTCGGAACACTATAAAAAACTCAATTATACTGAAATACAGGGGCTGTAGGGGTCTCAATTACAACCCTGCCCCATGCTCCAGAGAGCCTGTGCAGCCCCCTGAACTCCTGGATAGGAGGGGTGGCATATAGATCGACCAATCCCATCCATTTTCTTCCTGCAGCCATGGATAGGCTGCTGGAGGAAAACGGAAGGGATTGGTTCCTCTGCATGCAGCCCTGCTTCCCCTCATATATACTTCTTGCTGTGATCGGGCTCCTGAGTACCCCCCAACACCCTCCCCGTCAACCCTCGCAGTGCTGCCAGTTTCCCCCTCCCCTGTCCTGCTGGCTGCTGTGGGGGATCTGTCAGGATGGAGAGCAGGGTAGAGGCCGGTAAATGTGTCATTTGCTGCCCCCTTCATTGTCTTAATGAATAGAGTCAATGATCCATACCGATCATTCATAGCTGAGGCATAGTATGCTGTGTTTACTATGCTTCAGTTTGTGGATGAACAGGGTGCTCTGTACAGAGCTATTCCTATGTATGCATTCTGTGCAGCTGAGGCTGCAGAGATGGAGATTGAGAGCAGTGTCCGTTCTCTGTCTGCCTAGACCCCTGATATCTCACCTAATCCTCCAAATGGGGCTTCTAAAAAAATTATAAAAAATGATACAAAAATAAAATTGTAAATAAATACAGGCATACCCCACTTTTAAGTATGTAATGGGGTTTATTTACTAAAGCTGGAAAGTGCAAAATCAGGCTCACTTCTGCATAGAAACCAATGAGCTTCCAGGTTTTATTACCAAAGCTTAATTGAACAAGCTGGGGTTAGAAGCTCATTGGTTTCTATGCAGAATTGAGCCTGATTTTGCACTTTACAGCTTTAGTAAATAAACCCCATTGCGTACTTAAAAGTGGGGTGTGCCTTTAAAAGGAAATGGTAAAATAAATAAATACAATAACAAAAACAAAAACTATTGACACTGGTGGTGGAACTACCAGGGTTGCAAAGGTCGTATTTGGGACCGTGCCCTGGCGTTCCACCACTGTGGGGGGCCCAGATGGGGGTCAGGGCGGCCCTTTATGGTTTCTTGCACCAGGGCTCTGAAGATTCTAGTTATGTTTCTGCTGCAATACCTTTACTGTATAAAATGCAGTAATAATAGTTTTGGTTATGGAGCCTGCATTCGTGATAACAGCATTGCTGGGTGCCTTGGCACTGGTCATCTCTCTGGCACATGGGTGCAAATTTTGTAGTTATACACGCAAAGTCATCTAAGTATGGGCAGGCATTTTCCTTGACTGCAGAGAGAGAAACTAGCTGTGATGAGGATGGAAGGAAGAAGAGACTGAGAAACTGAGACTGAACTAGAGAATGAGAGCATAGACTGATGAGTGCAAGCTGTGACTATGAAAGGTGATGAGTGCAAGCTGGGACTATGAAGAGTGATGAGTGCAGATCGGAACTATGAAGGATGATGAGTGCAGGCCAGGACTATGAAGGGTAATTAGCGCAAGCTGGGACTATGGAGAGTGATGAGTACAGGCCGGGACTATGAAGGGTGATGACTGCAGGCAGGGAATATTAAGCGTGATGAGTGCGGGTCGGGGCTATGAAAGGTGATGAGTGTGAGCTGCTGCTATAAAATGGTTATGAATGCAGGCCTGAGCAATCCAGGGTAATGAGTGCAGGATGGGACGAAGAAAGGTGACAAGTGCAGGTTGGGACTATGAGGATTGATGAGTGCGGCCAGGACTATGAAGGGTAATGAGTGCAAGCCGGGACTATAAAGGGTGATGAGTGCAGGCCTGGACTATGAAAGGTGATGAGTGCAGGCCTGGACTATGAAGGGTAATGAATGTAAGCCAGGACTATAAAAGGTGATGAGTTCAGTTTAGGACTATGAGGGGTGATGAGCGCTGGCCGGGACCATAAGAGGTCGATGAGCGAAGGCGAGGCACTATATTAATGTTTATCTAAAGTTTATATATTTAAACTGATGTGTACCACATTTAATTTAATACATTACAAAAGATTCCCAGAAAGAGACAACAGAGTATTAGTTGCCTCCTTTATCACTACCATGGAGGAGGAGGAGCCTCTGCTCTGACTCTCTTATATGTGGACATTTCAGCTTCAGCTACCTATCTCTGTAAACAGCATTTTAACAACAGGAAGCATTGAGAAAAGTTGAAATACATCTGAAGATGTAGATTTAGATGAAGATGTCTCTCTTTCTGTTTATGTCTTGGACACAAAGCAGAACAGGTCATGTTTTTATGATCTCATCGTATTCTCAGACAGATTGTAAAAATTTACCGTACAATGGCGGCATACACCATCTTCTATGCTTCATGAAGCAGCACTTATCCTTCCCTTTGCAGTCTCCATCTCTCTTACATTTCTTCTCCAACGTGGAGCCATCAACTAGGAGATTCACATCTTCAGGACATGTACCAGGTTTCTCCCGAGGGAAGAGTACACCTGTGGGGGTTATGAGGTGAACCGCAAATGAACCACAGATATTTGCTTAGATATACACATACATACTCTACATACACTATATTGTCCAAAGTATTGGGACACCTGCCTTTACACTCACATGAACTTTAATGACATCCCAGTTTTAGTCCGTAGGGTTCAATATTGAGTTGGGCCACCCTTTGCAGCTATAACAGCTTCAGCTCTTCTGAGAAGGCTGTCCACAAGGTTTAGGAGTGTGTCTATGGGAATGTGTCAGGAACCATGAAACAGACAGAGACAGAAGTACAATCTAATCACACTTGTTTATTAATAAAAATAAAATAGGAAAAAGCGTAGTCAAGCAAGCCAGTGTCCAGTAACCAGAACGGGTAGTCAGCCAGTCTAAAGTTCATAAGCCAGATCGGGTAATCAGCCAGTCCAGACATCAGGGATCCACGGAGAGCAACTGCCAGCAGGATGGAAGCCAGGAGGGATGTTAGCAAGCCAATCTTGAAACAACAGCAGGAGATGATTCCTAGTGATGTGACCAAACGTAAAGGCAAAGGAGAATGAGCTGGAAGACTTATATATATATAGGCAGGCCAGACGAGCATCATCGGGAACAGCTGGTAACTGTGGAGAGAGAAGAGAGCTTGCAATTAGCCGACAGCTGAGTGGCCAGCCCAGAGGAGGAAGGGCTAAGCCAGCCCTGACAGTACCCCCCCCCCAATGACCCCTCTCCCTCGGGGGGCCACCGGGCTTGAGGGGAAACCGTCTATGGAACTCGTGGAGGAGGACAGGGGCATGTACGGTCGAGGATGAAACCTAGGAGCGTTCCTCCGGACCGTACCCCTTCCAATGTACCAGGTACTGTATGTGCCCACGGAAACCTATGGGAGTCAACAATGAATTGTACCTCATACTCCTCATGGTTCTCAAACCGAATAGGGTGAGGACGTGGCACCGAGGTGGTAAATCGGTTACAGACCAACGGTTTCAATAAGGAGACATGAAACACATTTGAGATGCGCATACTAGGAGGAAGTTCCAACGCGTAAGCTACTGGGTTAATCCTGCGAAGGTTACGGGAAGGCCCAATAAACCGAGGTGCAAACTTCAGTGAGGGAACACAAAGCCGGAGGTTGCGAGATGACAGCCAGACCCTATCCCCAACCTCATAGGAAGGCGCTGGCAGGCGTCTGCGGTCAGCATGGAGTCTGTACCTATCATTAGCATGACGCAAAGCCTCCTGGACTTGTACCCAAGTGGAACGAAGACCACGGAGATGCTCCTCTAATGCAGGAATACTCTGCGGAACAAACGAGTCAGGCAACATGGAAGGTTGGAAACCATAATTCACCATAAATGGAGACAATCGGGAGGCAGAATTCAAGGCACTGTTGTGAGCAAACTCTGCCCAAGGTAATAGGTCAGAGCAGTTGTTATGATGGTCAGAAATATAGCAACGTAGGAATTGCTGCAAGGACTGATTAGCTCGTTCTGCGGCCCCATTAGACTGCGGGTGATACGCAGAAGAGAACGCAAGCTGGATTCCCAACTGTGCACAAAAGGCTCGCCAGAACCGGGAGACAAACTGACTGCCCCTATCCGAGACAATCACCTTGGGTAGCCCATGTAAGTGAAAGATCTCCCGAGCAAAAATGGAAGCCAGTTCCTTAGAGGTGGGCAACTTCTTAAGTGGAATACAATGACACATCTTTGAGAACCGGTCAACCACCTTAAGGATAACAGTGTTGCCTTGGGAGTTGGGCAACTCCACAATGAAATCCATTGACAGGTGAGTCCAAGGCCTCTCTCCATTGGGTATGGGTTGTAGGAGGCCCCCTGGAAGGTGTCGTGGAGTCTTACTCTGAGCACACACGGGACAGGCAGCCACGAAAGCAGCAACATCAGCCCGTAGACTAGACCACCAGAATTGTTGGGAGATGGCCCAAATGAGTTGATTCTTCCCAGGATGGCCAGCTGCCTTGGGAGAAGGATAAGTCTGGAGCACTGCAGTACGGAGACTCTCTGGGACAAAGCAGCGGTCACAAGGTTGATCAGGAGGAGCATGGACCTGAGCAGCAAGAATTTTATCACCCAAAGGAGAAGTAAGACTGGTGCGAACCGTAGCTAAGATACAATCAGGAGGAATCATAGGAACCGGAACCGACTCCGACTTGGAAGTAGAGGAAAATTGTTGTGACAAGGCATCACCCCTTACATTCTTAGTACCGGGTAATTGGGACTCTGCTGCAATTGTGTTTTATCTTGTTAAGCGCACAAACCACTTTTTACATGTGAGTTTTGTACTTTTATCTTTTATCTATTTCTATAAAAACGGAATTACGCTATGTTTGGTCCCTGCTTCTTTTCCTTATGTTCTTAAACTGCCTATGGGTATATCTGATCGTAGTTAAAATACCTTGCAACCTATGAAGAGATCACCTACATTTGAAGTCCCCCTGGTTAACTGCTGCTGTGAGGATCTGCATATATTTGCAAAAGCTTGTATGATCCCCCAAATGTAAATTTGTGAGGATCCAACATCTCCGGTAAGCCTCCAATTCGCCTGGTGATGGGAACTTCACACGATTAATGTATGAATTTTTGAAAGGAGGTGTAATCTATTTCCTACACGCTTGTGGTTTATACAAAGACATCACACACAAAAGACTCAGTTTTTTTGGGACTTTGTTGTTTCTTTGTTTTTTTCTTTCACTTTATTACTTGGACATTTTTAGAAAACTAAATGCGGCAAGTCCAAGAATGGATTTGCCTAATTTGTCGACTCCCGCGCGCATGCGCGGGAGTGACGTCATCGCGGCTTCGCCGAATGGCAGTGGCGGAGCTGCGAGACGCGACTCCCGTGCGCATGCACGGGAGTGACGTCATCGTGGCTTCGCCGCTGTGATTCGTCGGAGCTGCGAGACGCCACCAGCAAGATGGATGCGGCGGACTACAGGGGACAGCGGCGACTTCGCTGGCTCCTGTGTCAGGTAAGTGACACATAATGAGCTACTATGCGATGCATAGTAGTCCATTATGCTTTACCTTTGCAGGGAAAAAAAGAGGAAGTAAACCCATCAGGGTTTACTTCCTCTTTAATGGACTCCGGAGACCAACTCTGTGGGTTACCGTCCTTTCTGGTCATATCAGTCAGAGGCTTGACCAGAGACGAGAAGTTACGAATAAACTTCCGATAGTAATTGGCAAAGCCCAGGAAACGCTGCAGAGGACGTAAACCTACGGGTCGAGGCCACTGTAGGACTGCCGAAAGTTTCTCTGGGTCCATTGAAAAACCAGCAGTGGAAATGACATAGCCCAGGAATGTAACCTGTTCACAATGGAACTCGCACTTCTCCAGTTTACAATAGAGATTGTTCTCTCTTAATTTCTGAAGTACCCGACAGACATCTGTGTGGTGGCTCTCCAGGGACTTGGAAAATATGAGGGTATCATTGAGATACACCACCACACACAACTGCAACAAATCTCGGAGGAAATCGTTAATAAATTCCTGGAAAACTGCCAGGGCGTTACAAAGGCCAAAAGGCATTACCAGGTATTCATAATGACCCGTTCAGGTATTAAACGCAGTCTTCCACTCGTCGCCCTCCTTAATGCACACGAGATTATATGCCCCTCTCAGGTCAAGCTTTGTGAAAACCGTTGCTCCCTTGAGATGGTCAAATAACTCAGTAATCAATGGAATCGGGTAGGCATTCTTAATCGTGACACGATTGAGACCCCTATACAAGGTCTCAGTTCACCGCTCTTCTTTTTCACAAAGAAGAAACCAGCACCTGCAGGAGACGAGGATTTGCGGATGAAACCTCGAGAAAGTGCGTCAGCAACATACTCCTCCATGGCCTTATCCTCCAAGACCGACAAAGGGTAATCCCGGCCACGAGGAGGTATGGCACCAGGTTGAAGGTCAATTGCACAATCATAAGGGCGGTGTGGAGGCAAACTACCAGCTTGACCTTTATCAAAGACATCGCCAAAATCACGGTACTCCTCCGGTAGGGAGGGGAGTGAAGCAGTGCACAGGACCTTGGATACCTTCAGGAAGCATGTCTCACTGCATTGTGGTGACCAGGAGAGAACCTCAGCACGGAGCCAATCAAAGGAGGGGTTGAGCCTCTGTAACCAAGGATAACCAATAACCAGCGGAAATCTGGGTGAGGAAATAACTTGGAATAGGATTATCTCATGGTGAAGAGCCCCTACGGCCATGGACAACGGAACCGTCTCATGAGTCACATGGGCAGGCTGTAAAGGTCTCCCGTCAAGAGCCTCAATGGCAAGTGGAGTGTCACGCAGCTGCAGCAGAATCGAGTGCTGCGAAAACAAATGCAGCATCAATGAACAGGCCTGCAGCCCCAGAGTCGATCAGAGCCTGTATCTCGATGGACGACTCAGCCCAAGAAAGGGTGACCAAAACCAGGGGCTTATCCTTCTGGATAACTGGGGACGAAACAACGCCACCTAAGGTCTGTCCATGACAGGACCTCAAGGTTTGGTCGTTCCCTGGATGGGTAGGACAAGACTTCAAAAAGTGAACTGCCTGGCCACAATAAAGGCAATCTCTCCATCCTCCTAAAGGCTCTCTCATCCGCAGAGAGACGCATGAAGCCCAGGTGCATGGGTTCATCTTCACTGACCAACTTGGTACCAGGAGGCATGGGAGGTGAGGGAGGCATGGGTGGGACTACAAAGCTCGGAGGCAAACGTACAGGAGGCTTCCGCAAGCGCTCCCTAAGAGAAAGTCTTTCTCTGAGTCTGAAGTCAATGAGGATGGCAAACGAGATCAAGCTCTCCAGCTCAGTGGGTATATCTCGGGCTGCTATCTCATCCTTGATGGAATCCTAGAGACCATGAGAAAAAGCAGCCACGAGGGCCTCATTGTTTCAAGCAACTTCTGCTGCCGGAGTATGGAATTCAATGGCGTAGTCGGCAACAGTTCTCGTACTTGGTTTGATGGACATGAGGCACTTGGCAGCAGAAGCGGAGCGTGCGGGAACGTCAAAAACCCTTTTAAAGGAGGCCACAAACTGAAGGTAACTCAAGACAACAGGTTTTTGCATCTCCCATAGAGGGTTAGCCCAGGCCAAGGCTCTCTCAGAAAGCAAAGGTATCACGAAACCTACTTTGCGTCTGTCCGTAGGAAACGCCTGGGGCAGCATTTCGAAGTATATCTCAACCTGATTGAGAAACCCTCTGCATTGAACTGGATCACCCCCAAATCGCTGGGGAAGTGGAGCAGAACCAGACATACCTCTTATAGAGGTAATACTCAAGGCGGGTGCCTGCACAGAGACTGGCGCAGCAGCAGGGACGGCCTGCGACTCAGGTTGTACCGGAGCAGCCACCGTGGGGGATTCCAGGTGAGCCGTGCGATTCAGGAGCGTTTGTAACGCCATCGCAAACTGATCCATGCGGTGATCTTGCTCATCCAATCTAGAAAAAATATTACCAACAAGTGGATTGACTGTATCTTCTGAATTAATGGCTCTCACGTACTGTCAGGAAACATGAAACAGACAGAGATAGAAGTACAATCTAATCACACTTGTTTATTAATAAAAATAAAATAGGAAAAAGCGTAGTCAAGCAAGCCAGTGACCAGTAACCAGATCGGGTAGTCAGCCAGTCCAAAGTTCATAAACCAGATCGGGTAATCAGCCAGTCCAGACGTCAGGGATCCACGGAGAGCAACTGCCAGCACGATGGAAGCCAGGAGGGATGTTAGCAAGCCAGTCTTGAAACAACAGCAGGGGATGGTTCCTAGTGATGTGCCCAAACGTGAAGGCAAAGGAGAATGCGCTGGAAGACTTATATATAGGGAGGCCAGACGAGCATCATCGGGAACAGCTGGTAACTGTGGAGAGAGGAGAGAGCTGGCAATTAGCCGACAGCTGAGTGGCCAGCCCAGAGGAGGAAGAGCTAAGCCAGCCCTGACAGAATGTTTGGCAATTCTTCCAGAAGCGCATTTGTGAGGTCAGGCACTGATGTTGGATGAGCAGGCCTGGCTCGCAGTATCCACTCGAATTCATCCCATTTATTTAGGGGGAACCCAACGTCATTTGTTTTTTAATTTGACGCGGAGTTCCCCTTAATATCCATACCAGACCTGAAGGGCCTGGTAATTGAATTTGGGGGAACCCCCCACTTTTTTTTTATCAATGACTTTCAATGACTGTTCTCTGTATTACGGGGAGCCGACAATTCATTATAGCCCTGAGTGATTTTAAATGACTTTTTTTCCTGCAGAATTGACACTTTGTGCAGGGACAGTTCTAAGCACGGGAAACATGCGCCCCTTTAAAGGCATACTATACACACCCCTCAGGTACGAAATTTAAAGGAATATTACACTTTTATTGTTTCACTTTAAGCATTATTAAAATACTGCTCCCGAAAAAACAGCAGTTTTTAAAACTTTTTTTTGCATTGATACATGTCCCCTGGGGCAGGACCCGGGTCCCCAAACACTTTTTAGGACAATAACTTGCATATTAGCCTTTAAAAATAGCACTTTAGATTGTGAACGTTTGAGTCCCATAGACTTTAATAGAGTTTCTAAAGTTCACACGAAGTTTAGGTCTGTTCGCAGGTTCTGGTACGAACCGAACCGGGGGTGTTCGGCTCATCCTTAGCCAAGAGGCTTAAAGGATATTTCATATTTTGAAATGATGATGGAAACCCCTGGAGGGCATTCAATTGTTTTTTAACCTTTTATTACTTTTCAATAAAAGTTGACCAACAAGTCCTAAATAGTATTTTTTGGCATGGATTAACCTCACTGGGCAGCACTACACTTGAGTTAACATCCCCCTGTTTGGTGATTTACACATCTCCCAGACTTATTTCATATATCTTTCAGGACCTCTGATCTGCTGATCCACTCCGGGTGGTGCACCTCTCCTTTGCAGGCCCTTCAGGCTCACCTGGACACACAGTCATCACTCCGCAGGAGCAGACAGGTTATGAATGTGCCCAAAAAGGTTGCTCACCCCAGGACACAGTATACTGCATATGCTAGTTATCTCAGCTCACATAATAAATTATGTACTTTACAGTATAAAGTCCAACGGTGGGCACAAAAGACTCATTGGCCCTGTACTGTAGCAGGGCCAGACAATATTTATAAAGATACTGTCATACATTGCCAATTGGTACTCTTTAAACTTTAAAGTTCTGTTGTAAAATCAGTCCCAAGGCTACTTCTGATATGATTATTGTATATAATAAATGTGTGTTAGATTTTAATTCCTATACAGTCTTGTAGGGTCCTCCAAAGTGGGCATCTTAGTACCAGACAGCGCACTAAACATCCTTGCTGAACAACAACTGCAAGAAATCTATTTACATGCAACATCGCCTTGGGGGGCACCTTGTTTCTGGAAGAACAATGTAGACTTGTATTAAGCAGTAAAGCGACTTCTCTGAACATCAGAGCTGGGAGCTCGGCATATATGTGTATGAGGAACTACAGCTGTCCATGTACATGTACTGAATAATTACAAGCTAAAACATTAATAAGGTTTATATGTCAGAACACTATAGAAAACTCAATTATACTGAAATACAGGGGCTGTAGGGGTCTCAATTACAACCCTGCCCCATGCTCCAGGGAGCCTGTGCAGCCCCCTGAACTCCTGAATAGGAGGGGTGGCATATAGATCGACCAATCCCATCCATTTTCTTCCTGCAACCACGGAAAGGCTGCTGGAGGAAAATGGAAGGGATTGGTTCCTCTACATGCAGCCCCTGCTTCCCCTCCTATCCACTTCTTGCTGTGATCGGGCTCCTGAGTACCCCCCCCCCACACCCTCCCCGTCAACCCTCGCAGTGCTGCCAGTTTCCCCCTCCCCTGTCCTGCTGGCTGCTGTGGGGATCTGTCAGGATGGAGAGCAGGGTAGAGGCTGGTAAATGTGTCATTTACTGCCCCCTTCATTGTCTTAATGAATAGAGTCAGTGATCCGTACCGATCATTCATAGCTGAGGCATAGTATGCTGTGTTTACTATGCTTCAGTTTGTGGATGAACAGGGAGCTCTGTACAGAGCTATTCCTATGTATGCATTCTGTGAATCCGAGGCTGCAGAGATGGAGATTGAGAGCAGTGTCCGTTCTCTGTCTGTCTAGACCCCTGATATCTCACCTAATCCTCCAAATGGGGCTCCTAAAAAAATTATAAAAAATGGTACAAAAATAAAATTGTAAATAAATACAGGCATACCCCACTTTTACGTACGCAATGGGGTTTATTTACTAAAGCTGGAAAGTGCAAAACCAGGCTCACTTCTGCATAGAAACCAATGAGCTTCCAGGTTTTATTACCAAAGCTTAATTGAACAAGCTGGGGATAGAAGCTCATTGGTTTCTATGCAGAAGTGAGCCTGATTTTGCACTTTCCAGCTTTAGTAAATAAAAAAAGTGGGATGTGCCTTTAAAAGGAAATGGTAACATAAATAAATACAATAACAAAAACAAAAACGATTGACTCTAGTGGTGGGACTACCAGGGTTGCAAAGGTCGCATGTGGGACCATGCCTGACATTCCACCACTGTGGGGGGCCCCAGATGGGGGTCAGGGCGGCACTTTATTATTTCTTGCACCAGGACTCTGAAGATTCTAGTTATGTTTCTGCTGCAATACCTTTATAAAATGCAGTAATAATAGTTTTGGTTATGGTGCCTGCATTCGTAATAACAGCATCGCTCGGTGCCTTGCCCCTAGCCATCTCTCTGGCACATGGGTGCAAATTCCGTAGTTATACACACAAAGTCATCTAAGTATGGGCAGGCATTTTCCTTGACTGCAGAGAGAGAAAAAAGCTGTGATGAGGATGGAAGGAAGAAGAGACTGAGAAACTGAGACTGAACTGGAGACTGAGAGAAGAGACTGATGAGTGCAAGCTGTGACTATGAAAGGTGATGAGTGCAAGCTGTGACTATGAAAGGTGATCAGTGCAAGATGGGACTATGAAGGATGATGAGTGCAGGCTGGGACTATGGAGATTGATGAGTACAGGCCGGGACTATGAAGGGTGATAACTGCAGGCAGGGACTATTAAAGGTGATGAGTGCGGGCCGGGGCTATGAAAGGTGATGAGTGTGGGCTGCTACTATAAAATGGTTATGAATGCAGGCCTGAGCAATCCAGGGTAATGAGTGCAGGCTGGGATGAAGAAAGGTGACAAGTGTAGGTTGGGGCTATGAGGAGTGATGAGTGCAGCCAGGACTATGATGGGTGATGAGTGCAAGCCGGGACTATGAAGGGTGATGAGTGCAGGCCTGGACTATGAAAGGTGATGAGTGCAGGCCTGGACTATGAAGAGTGCTGAGTGCAGGCTGGGACTATGAAGGGTAATGAATGTAAGCCAGGACTATAAAGGGTGATGAGTTCAGGTTAGGACTATGAGGGGTGATGAGCGCTGGCCGGGCACTATATTAATGTTTATCTAAAGTTTATATATTTAAACTGATGTGTACTACATTTAATTTTTTACGATACAATAGATTCCCAGAAAGAGACAACAGAGTATTATTTGCCTCCTTTCTCACTACCTTGGAGGAGGAGGAGTCTCTTCTCTGACTCTCTTATATGTGGACATTTCAGCTTCAGTTACCTATCTCTGTAAACACCATTTTTACAACAGGAAGCATTGAGAAAAGTTGAAATACATCTGAAGATGTAGATTTAGATGAAGATGTCTCTCTTTCTGTTTATGTCTCGGACACAAAGCAGGTCATGTTTTTATGATCTCATCGTATTCTCAGACAGATTGTAAAAATTTACCGTCCAATGGCAGCAGACATCGTCTTCTACCCCCCCAGAAGCAGCACTTTTTCTTCCATTTGCAGTCTCCATCTCTCTTACATTTCTTCTCCAACGTGGAGCCCTCATCTGGGAGAATCACATCTTCAGGACATTTACCAGGTTTCTCCCGTGGGAAGAGTACACCTGAGGGGGTTATGAGGTGAACCACAAATGAACCACAGATATTTTCTTAGATATACACACACTTACTGTAAATACACTATATTGTCCAAAGTATTGGGACACCTGCCTTTACACGCACATGAACTTTAATGACATACCAGTCTTAGTCCATAGGGTTCAATATTGAGTTGGCCCACCCTTTGCAGCTATAACAGCTTCAACTCTTCTGGGAAGGCTCTCCACAAGGTTTAGGAGTGTGTCTATGGGAATGTTTGGCCATTCCTCCAGAAATGCATTTGTTAGGTCAGGCCCTGATGTTGGATGAGCAGGCCTAGCTTGTAGTCTCCTCTCTAATTCATCTCAAAGGTGTTCTATCGGGTTGAGGTCAGGACTCTGTGCAGGCCAGTCAGTTTCCTCCACCCCAAACTTGCTCATCCATGTCTTTATGGACCTTACTTTGTGCACTGGTGCTCAGACCTGTTGGAGCAGGGAGGGGCCATCCCCAAACTGTTCCCACAAAGTTGGGAGCATGAAATTGCCCAAAATGTCTTGGTACAGTATGCTGACACCTTAAGAGTTCCCTTCACTGGAACTAAGGGGCCAAGCCCAACCCCTGAAGGACAACCGCACACCATAATCCCCCCTCCACCAAATGATTTGGACCAGTCTAAGGTATTTAGTAAGAGGCATGACGGGTTTTTTGAAGTTGTCATTTTTATGTCATAATTTTTAGAAAATTAGAAGAAATAAAAAAAAATGTTCACAATTTTTATTTATTTTTTTGCATACTGTCACTGGTGCAGTACAGTGTTGTCATATAACAGGTGTGTCGGTGATCAGGGACACTGAATATTGACAGTACGGAAAAAAAATTATATTTTCTCTCTTTTTATTTACAATTTTTTTTTTTTAACACAAAGCAATATAATGTTACCATAGTAACATTGAACTACTCTGGGGAAGTGATAATTTTTTTATTTTATTTTTTTTAAACCACTTACGGACCACCCACCTTTATTATACGGTGGCTGTTTGAAGAGGAATACCATTGTTATGTCAGCAGATAGCTGCAATAACCCCTTTTCATTTTCTTCAGCGGGCGGTCCACTTTCAGATAAAAGTGGTCTCTGCAGCGGATTTGCTGCAAGATCACTTTTATTGGGGGTGGGAGAGGCCGTGCTCCAGTGGTCTTTGCCACTTAGCAGATCGCATCCTCTCCCCTGGATGCCTGGCTGCTGAATGCCCCACTGGGCTCCATAGCATTGACTGGCAGAAGCAACGTCAAACTTTACTTCTGCCCAATGCTCTTAAATGAGCATTTTTTTTTTTTTCAAATTACATTTTAGTGTAAATACGAGATCTGAGGTCTTTTTGACCCAAGACCCTCATATTTAATTACATTTTTTATGTTACAAGGACAGTGTCAAAACAAAATAAAAAGTAAATTAAATAACAAAAAATTTTTTAATTTTAAAGCGCTCTATCCCGAGGAGCTTGCGTGCAGAAGCGAACGCATACATGAGTAGCGCCCGCATATGAAAACGGTGTTCAAACCACACATGTGCAATATCACCACGATCGTTAGAGCGAGAGCAATAATTCTAGCCCGAGAACTTCTCTGTAACTCAAAACTGGTAACCTTTAGAAATTTTTAAACGTTGCCTATGGAGATTTTTTAAGGGTAAAAGTTTGTCGCCGTTCCACGAGAGGGCGCAATTTTGAAACGTGACATGTCGGGTATCAATTCACTCGGGGTAACATTATCTTTCAAAATATAAGAAACAATTGGGCTAACTTTATTGTTGTCTTATTTGCTAATTCAAAAAAGTGAACTTGTACGACTGCTGCGCAAATACGGTGTGACAGAAAATATTGCAACGACCGCCATTTTATTCTGTAGGGTGTTAGAAAAAAAAATATATATACATATATCTATATATATATCTATATATATATCTACCGTATATACTCGAGTATAGGCCGACCCGAATATAAGCCGAGGCCCCCAATTTACCCCCAAAAAAACTGGCAAACTTATTGACTCGTGTATAAGCCGAGGGTGAGACATGCCTGTCCATCCCTGTGTGTGTGTCCGTCCATCCCTGTGTGTCCGTCCATCCCTGTGTGTCCGTCCATCCCTGTGTGTCCGTCCATCCATCCCTGTGTGTGTGTGTGTCCATCCATCCATCCATCCATCCATCCCTGTGTGTGTGTGTCTCCATCCATCCATCCATCCATCCCTGTGTGTGTGTGTCTCCATCCATCCATCCATCCATCCCTGTGTGTGTGTGTCTCCATCCATCCATCCATCCATCCCTGTGTGTGTGTGTCTCCATCCATCCATCCCTGTGTGTGTGTGTCTCCATCCATCCATCCATCCCTGTGTGTGTGTGTATCCATCCCTGTGTGTGTGTGTGTCTCCATCCGTGTGTGTGTGTGTCTCCATCCGTGTGTGTGTGTGTGTGTGTGTGTGTGTGTGTGTGTGTGTCCAGCCTACCTGTGTCCCGAGCCTTTGTCCCGAGCCTCCGTCCCGTGCCTTGCCTCCTTGCCTCCGTCCCGTGCCGTGCCGTGCCTTGCCTTGCCTCCGTCCCGTGTCGTGCCTTGCCTTGCCTCCGTCCCGTCCCGTGCCGTGCCTTGCCTTGCCTCCGTCCCGTGCCCTCTTCGTCGGCGCCTCGGCGGCCATTGTAAAATTCAAAAGCTGCGCCGCCGCCTTCGCCTGTGATAGGCGGAACACTGAATTTCCCAGCAGCCTGTGTTCCGCCTATCACGGACATCGTATCATCCTCGTCCGTAGTACGAGGATGATACGATGTCCGTGATAGGCGGAACACAGGCTGCTGGGAAATTCAGTGTTCCGCCTATCACAGGCGAAGGCGGAGCCGGAGGCGCGGCTTTTGAATTATAGAATGGCCGCTGTCTGTCTGCTCGACACGCTGATCGAGCGGGCAGACAGCGATGACTCGAGTATAAGCCGAGGGGGGCACTTTCAGCCTCAAAAAAGAGGCTGAAAATCTCGGCTTATACTCGAGTATATACGGTATATATATATATATATATATATATATATATACCGTGTTTCCCCGAAAGTAAGACAGTGTCTTACTTTCTTTTTATCCCCAAAAGCCCCACTATGTCTTACTTTCGGGGTATGTCTTATATTGGAAAAAAATTTTCAAATTTTTTGTTTTAACCATAAAATTAACATTTATTAACAACCTGAACAGTATTGTATTCACCACAAAACAGTTTTATAAAAGGAAGTGCCAAGAATGTCTTGTTACAACATTGCATAACATGTAAAACAATGAAAAATGGTAAGAACGAACAGTGGAATACTGGAAGATAAAACAGATTTATGTGTGATACATTACCACCTGCTGTATTTAATCCAGTGTGACACCTGCTGATACCCACTGGGTTACATACAGCAGATGATACCCCAGTATGCCAGTGTGTATGTTTTACTGATGTATGATTAATACTGTGTGCATTACCGTATTTTAAGCAGGAGGCGGCAGTGACAAGTGCAGGGGACGGCGCGGTGACGTATGGAGAGGGGGACGGCTCAGGCGTGGGCAGGAGGCGGCGCTCATTAAGATCAGAGGGAAATGGCAGATGCGGCGACGTATGGAGAGGGGGACGGTGCAGACGTGGGCAGGAGGCGGCGTGCAGCTAGATGAGAGGGAGGCGGCAATACCCCCGTGTTTCCCCCGAAAGTAAGACATATGTCTTACTTTCGGGGTACGGCTTATATTAGCCGACCCCTCTGAAACTCCCGATACGTCTTACAATCGGGGGTGTCTTACTATTGGGGAAACACGATATATATATATATATATATATATATATATATATATGTAGCACTGACCCCCGAAGCTGGTTTTTAAAGAACTGTCACACAGCACCAGTTTCCTTCAGCCAACCCGGCGATACTGTGTGGTTGGTGACCCGGGTTACCTCCTCCAACTGAGTTTCCAGGCTCTTCCAGAGATACCAGCCTTGATGCTCAGTCTTCTCCTGGAAAAGTCCTCCCCTGGATCCTCCAGTCGCTTGGCTTCTCCCCGCAGGCAAGACAGCACAGGACCACCTTTAGGTCAGTAGGCCCCAAGATTTCTGGGCCTATAATTTCAGTCGCAAAGTCTCAGGCCAGCCGGCCCGAGGCGCAGGAACACACACCAGGCCAGGAGGGCCACGAGGTCAGGACAGTGAACCCCGGAAAACGAACCCACCAAAATTGCGTCAGTACCATAAATACCCCTACCCAGAATGCACAGCGGGGTATCCAATGCATCCAACCTTGTTGCATTTCTACACTTACCGGTGGTGACGGCGGCACCTACGGTCAAGTGGAAACCAGTGCAACCCAGCTGAACTGGTGCAGAAACCAGAACTTTGGAATCATTTTCCTGAGCCAAACTGCAGCTTCAGGCAACTTAAATTTGAAAAAACAATAGCATCTGCTCATCAGGAGCAGGGTGCTACATATATATATATATATAATGTTTGGGGGTTCTAAGTAAATTTGTAGCGAAAAAAATTATTTTAACTTGATTTTAACTTGTAAACACCTAGTCTAAAAAATAGGCCCGGTCCTTAAGTGGTTAAACATTATGTTTGCTTATAGCAGTGAATTGCATTGCTATAAGCAAGCACTTTACTGAATGAAACTGAATCATTCAGTTTGTTTTGTTGTGATTACCTGTACTTGGTCAAAGCCATAGCTCCCATCTGTCCCTGATTTGGAGGGACTGTCCCGGATTTGAAGCAATGTCCCTCGATCCTCATTCCTGCTCATGTGTCCCTCATTTGGGTCTGATCTATATATTTGTATATAAAATGCACTTTTTATCTTTCAAACAGTGTTTTCCGGGGCTAAATCTTTCATCCAAATTCAAAATTTCTGCATTTGTAAATTTTAAAAGCCAATATAAAGGAATATTAGTTGTAAAAAAAAGTCCCTTCAATTCCTTAGGTGCACATGCTCAAGAGCCCCAAGATGGGTGGACCGTCCCCACCGCGAGTCCAACTTGCCGCCCAGCCCTGCTCCGGCGCCGCTGGACTTACGAACGAGCCCTCCACCACCCGGTGAAATGTTTTCACCACTCCGTTCGCCTCGCTCGCCAGCCGCTGTCTCCCACACAGACTTCCGCCTGCACAGGATGTACCAAGATGGGCGCCGGACATTTATAAGACACAGCACCGCCTGTCTCTTCCTCAGCCTGCAACCAGAGGACACATATTAAGGTACCCAGGTCCCCCCCTTCTAACAGAGACCCCCTGCATGTCTAAGCTCTGCGCTAGAAGGAGCCTACAGTGGGAATTATTAGCCACCTCACAAACAGGAGGCACCAATATGGCCGCCATGGCTGCTGCAGGCCCTCAGCTCTCCCATCCTCACCCGATACCAGAACACAGGACTGTTCTAGCCCCTGCTCTCCTCCATTTTACCCCTGTGTCCCAGAGCCCCGGAGCTCAAGCTCAGACACCCACTCCTGCAGCCACGGAGTCCCTGATTAGCCACTCTTTTGGGGGTCAGGCATTATCCCCAGGCAGTCCTACCTAACATGGTCACCCCTGGCTCTTATGGTCCCTCCACTCCGACCCCTCAGTTTTCAGTGGAAGACTTGTATCTTAAATTCTCAACACTCCTAGAAAGGGGTCTGGTTGCCACTGCCGCCACCATCATGGGAGAAATAAAAGCTGACCTACAGAACATCAGATGGATGGATGTTATAGAAGACAAATTGGATGAGACAACAGCAGTCGCCCATCAGAATTCTGACCTAATCCAAACTCTGCAGGACCCGCTGGACACTGCGTTCTCACGCATAGATGATTTGGAAAATAGGTACAGGAGACTGTACTTCAGGATCAGAGGCCTGCCTGGATCGATTACTGATGTTGCAGCTGCCACTCAAGACCTGATTAAGTCGCTCATTCCAAACATCTCACCGGCTCGCCTCGAGTTGGATAGAGTACACAGAGCCCTGGGTCCCCCCAGGAAAGACGGCTCTCCCAGGGACATCATTGCAAAGGAATCCACAATGAAACAAGACCAGGCTCTCCCCCAGGTTACCTGCCAGGGTCATCCCATTCAACTATTTGCTGAACTCTCCCCCTCCACCATCCAACGGAGAAGGGCCCTAAAACCGCTTTTGACAGCCATGGCCCAGAGGGACATTAAGTACAAGTGGGCCTTCCCATTTTGCGGTAAAATTCACCCACAATGGCCAACAACATTCCTTTTCCACCTTTGTTTCGGGCAAAAAGCTCCTCCTTAATCTGAAAATAATTTCCCAAGAAATGGAAATGGAGGCCCCTTCCCTCTTCCCTCCCCCCTTTTTTTGGGGTGGGGTTTTTGGGTGCTCCCTGAGCCCTTTGGGCGGTACCTACAGTTGTTAGCTATCAGACCCTGCTCTTTTACTATTGTTCGTTAGAAGCTCTGTTAGTGGTATAGCAAAGCAGGTCTCAAGGAGCTTGGGAGCAGTGTGGTTCACATGCGCCTCCTCCTACTCCTTTGACTTCTTCGGTAGTCGGGGGAGTGGGACATCCAACCTTGCGGGTGGTAATTGATTCATTCTCTCACATCTCACGGTTCATAGTGGGATGTCTACCGAGGATTTTGCTCTCCCCAGGGTCTCTGTCCCCCTGGGAGGGAGTAAACTTCTCTTTCTCTGGCTTTTCATTCTCTCTCTTTCTATTCCCTTCCCCTTTATGGAGTATCGCTCACTAGCTATTTCTCTTTCAGACCATCCACAAAGTAGACTGGGGCAAAGGGGCGCTGCCAGCAGGAGCGGCTTCTCGCCCTTCCATTTGACATCTCTATACAAGTCCGAAAAGAGGGTAAGTGATGTTGGATTTAGCAGCTCGCTCTCCTCCCGGGTCCATGGCTGATCGCACACGCAGTGTTTGGAGGGTAGCCACACATAATGTTCAAGGCATAAACTCTCCCCTTAAGTGCAATAAGGTTTTCAATGCATATAAATCATCCAAAATTGACATTGTCCTCCTGCAGGAAATCCATTTTCCCATTGGATACAACCCCAAAACCCCAAATTTCTTCTCCCACTATCCCAAGTTTTAAATGGCAAATGCAGAAAATAAAACCAAGGGAGTAGCAGTGGCAATAGCCAAGACGTGCAACTTTAACTGGATCTCTGATACTAAGGATCCTGGGGGTAGATACATCTTTGTCAAGGGCACAATAGATATCCAGCTACACACTCTGATTTCCTACTATACCCCTAACAAGGGACAAGCAGCTTTCTTCAGATGCCTCCTACATACCCTGTCCCCGCTACTTGAGGGTACAGTCATTTTTGGGGGCAACTCCAATGTGACCTTTGAATAAGGGCTTGACAAATCTAGGCCTATTAAAGCACAACTTACCCGCCCTACCAATGAAAGCCTCAAAATAGCTAAACTGATACATGCGCAGGGGTTGGCGGATCTCTGGAGGGAGCGGAATCCCAATAAGAGGGACTACACCCACTTTTCTCACCCACACAACGCATACCCTAGGATTGATCATCTCCTCGTACGTCTCCATTCAATCCCACCCATACTGAAGTCCTACATCACTGACTCCACCTTGTCCGATCACTTCATGGTAGTTATGACACTCCACTCCCATTACAACAGGCTGGACCAGAGACAGTGGAGACTCAATGAGTCCATTCTCTCTGACCCTGTTCGCATAACAATGCTGGATAAGTCCCTCAAAGAATATTTCCGATTCAATGACCAAGAAGATGTTTCAGCTGAAATGCTGTGGGCAGCTCATAAGGCCTTCATTAGAGGGGAGATCATCAGAATGGCTTTCACCATCAAGAGGGAAAGGGAGGCTGACATAAAGAGGTTGGAAACTGATTACCTTAAACTTAGAGCACTCCACAAACTAAAACCCTCTCCCTCCAGGATCCCTCAACTTGATATGGCTAAGCTAGAACACAACCTGTCCCTAGCAGCTAAGGAGAAACAAATCTGCTGGTCTCAAAACTGGTTCTACATGCAAGGAGACAAGATGGGCTCCATGCTGGCTGCCAAATTGACACCCCGAATCATGGCGCACACAATGCCGAAAATCAGAATCCCAGGCCAAGGCACCACGGTTAATCCCTCCAAGATCTTAGACTCCTTCTACGAGTTTCATAACAAACTTTAGTCGTCGAGCCCCCCACTGACTGAATCCATCTTAAGCGATTTCCTGGATAATCTCCCTATCCCAAAACAGCCTCACAGCTAAAGTTGAAAATCTGTACTGTCACAACTATCCCCCATGTATCATAAACTAGAAACAGACTTACACAACTGGGCACAACATAATATTTCCTGGTTAGGTAGGATAAACGTCATTAACGCCATACTTCCCAGACTACTGTATCTTTTCCGCTCCCTTCCCATTCGAAAAGACCATATCCAAATCTTCCAAAGCAAGATCCTGAAGTTCGTATGGGGTAAGACAGGGTACAGATTATCTCAAGGAATCCTATATGCGCACAGGAAAAAAGGGGGCTTGGGACTTCCCCAACTTATAAATATTACCAAGCAGCCAGGCTGGCCCAATTGTCAATAGTCTATTCCAGATTTGAGAAGCCTGATTGGGTACACATAGAAAAACATTCTTGCCCCAACCTTATCTCACTCTTTCGCTCTTTGGGACTCTTTATGCTCCTCTGCCTCACTAGTCTCGGAATACAAACCTTTGACCCACATTAAGGATGAGCCGAACACCCCCCGGGTTCGGTTTGCACCAGAACTTTCGAACGGACCCCAAATTCGTACGAACGTTAGAACCCCATTGAAGTCTATGGGACTCAAACGTTCGAAATGAAAAGTGTTAATTTTAACGGCTAATATGCAAGATACTGTCCTAAAAAGGGTTTGGGGCCCTTGTTTTCTGCCCCAGGGGACATGGGTCAATGCAAAAAAAACTTTTAAAAACGGCCGTTTTGGCGGGAGCACTGATTTTAATGACGATTAAAGTGAAAAAAAAAGTGAAATATTCCTTTAAATATCGTACCTGGGGGGTGTCTGTAGTATGCCTGTGAAGTGCCACGTGTTTTCCATGTTTAGAACAGTCCCTGCACAAAATGACATTTAACGGAAATAACGTCATTTAAAGCTGCTTGCGGTTTTAATGTTATATCTGGTTCCTGCAATATGGTTGAAAATAATTGAGAAAAATGGCATGGGTAGCCCTCCCTGCCCATTACCAGCCCCTTTGGGTCTTGTACGCATATTAAGGGGAACCCCGTACCCATATTAAAAAAAGGAAATACGTGTGGCCCCCAGGCCCTATATACTCAGAACAGCAGTATACAGGCGGTGCAAACAAGACAGGGACTGTGTAGGTTTGTTGTGTTAAGTTGAATCTGTTTGTAATTTTCAACCGGTACATTTTTAATGTGTAGCTCCAGTCAAAAAAACTATTTTTAAGCTTTTTGGAAAACATAGGGAAGGGTTATCACCCCTGTATAATTTGTTTTGCCGTCCGTCTTTTTCAGAGCATGCAGACAGCACGCACAATCTCCTACCGCTGACTGCAAGCTCTATTTAAAACGAGCAAGATAGTTAGCTATATAGGTGGATATAGCGGTGTATACTGCGTTCAGAGCACGCAGACAGCACGCACAATCTCCTAACACTGACTGAAAGCTCTATTTAAAACGAGCAAGATATTTAGCTATATAGGTGGATATAGCGGTGTATACTGCGTTCAGAGCACGCAGACAGCATGCACAATCTCCTAACACTGACTGAAAGCTCTATTTAAAACGAGCAAGATATTTAGCTATATAGGTGGATATAGCGGTGTATACTGCGTTCAGAGCACGCAGACAGCACGCACAATCTCCTAACACCGACTGAAAGCTCTATTTAAAACGAGCAAGATATTTAGCTATATAGGTGGATATAGCGGTGTATACTGCGTTCAGAGCCCGCAGACAGCACGCACAATCTCCTAACACCGACTGAAAGCTCTATTTAAAACGAGCAAGATATTTAGCTATATAGGTGGATATAGCGGTGTATATTGCCTTCAGAGCACGCAGACAGCACGCACAATCTCCTAACACTGACTGAAAGCTCTATTTAAAACGAGCAAGATATTTAGCTATATAGGTGGATATAGCGGTGTATACTGCCTTCAGAGCACGCAGACAGCATGCACAATCTCCTAACACTGACTGAAAGCTCTATTTAAAACGAGCAAGATATTTAGCTATATAGGTGGATATAGCGGTGTATACTGCGTTCAGAGCACGCAGACAGCACGCACAATCTCCTAACACTGACTGAAAGCTCTATTTAAAACGAGCAAGATATTTAGCTATATAGGTGGATATAGTGGTGTATACTGCGTTCAGAGAACGCAGACAGCACGCACAATCTCCTAACACTGAATGAAAGCTCTATTTAAAACGAGAAAGATATTTAGCTATATATGTGGATATAGCGGTGTATACTGCGTTCAGAGCACGCAGACAGCACGCACAATCTCCTAACACTGACTGACAGCTCTATTATAAAAGATAGATATATCGCTAGATATATAGGTGAATATAGCAGTGTATACTGCGGTCAGGGCATGCAGACAACAACCACTACAGAAGAGCAAGAACGAAAAATCGCCCGATAACGATTGGTGTATACTGTGTTGAAGGTACACAGAACACCCACTAACTGCTACAGACGCCAACACACTACACAAGGCCGCCGCGCTGGCGGCCTTATATAGTGTGGGGCATGTACTACACAGCCTGAGCTATGATTGGCCACAGGCATCCTGCCTGTGGCCAATCATGGCTCTCCTCGCTGCCGGCGCTGTGATTGGCCAAGCATGTGGGGGTCACAGTGCATGCTTGGCCAATCATGAGACAGCAATGCACTGCGCCATCGCAGTGCATTGTGGGCCGTGAGCGCCACAGGAATTTGGTGCGAACGGCCCATAACGTTCGAAATTCGCCGAACGGGCGAACAGCCGATGTTCGAGTCGAACGTATGTTCGTCACGAACACGAAGCTCATCCCTAACCCACATATTCAATAATCCAAACTTCCCCCCAGGCAGAAACGTCCTAGCCTTTAAATGGCGGGTTGATAAAGGACTTTACAGGATAGGACATTTCTGCACAGTGGCAGGTCCGTTCACCCTTAAACATTGCACAAAAAATCTAGACCTTCCCAGCTCTGAACTTTTCAGGTTTCATCAGATTCACAATTTTTTGCATTCCCCGTGCAAAGACAATCCTCAACCCTCAACAATCACTGATTACGAAATGTGGTGCAGCCAAGCCATGGACCAGAGGGTGAGGAGGGGGGATCTCGACTATACTCGTCACTGATTGCTCCTGTTTCTAAAACTTCCTTCATGGTAGCTTGGGAAACGAACTTCAATTTTATCTGGTCCAAGGAGAAATGGTATTCGTTGTGCTCTAAGTCTTTCAGGGGCATTCTTAATACCACGTTGATGGAGACTAGTCTAAAAGTACTAACCAGATGGTACTACACGCCTTCCAGAGTAGCCTCAATGTTTCCTGATGCCAGCCCTCTCTGCTTCAGAGGCTGTCAACTCCTGGGTACAATGTCACACATATGGTGGGAATGCCCAAGGATTCACTCTGGAAGAGAATTTTTTAACATACTGGATAAGTTGGTAGGCTCTTGCATTCCCAGGACCCCCAAGGTGGTTCTCCTAAATTAACCAATCCCACACATATCTAAGCAATCTGGTAGATTGGTACACTTTGTGCCCTTGGGAGCTAGACTCACGATTGCTAGGGCCTGGAAGAGGCCTGGTGTCTCTCTCCCAATGGCAAAACGTAAATATTGTGGGTAATGTCTCAGGAAAAACTCACCAGTTTATTATTGGACTCATCTAAAAAGTTTGAAGCCACCAGGGAACTGCAGGCTCGTCTAATGGGTATATCTACTTTCCCCCTCATACCACATACCTGAAATCTAACTTCACTAGGTAGTGGCACTCTTACCCCTTTCCTTCTCCGACCCTCCTTTCTTTCCCTATCTATTTCTCTAACTGCTTTACTTTTATCTTTCCTTACCTAGGTTAGTCCTAGTTCATATTGAGGTGAAAGGTGTTATTGATTTACTCCGTACACTTTACCCCGTGTCAAATTAAAAAAAAAATTGGCGTGGGGGTCCCCCTAAAAATCCATACCAGACCCTTTATCCGAGCAGGCAACCTGGCAGGCCGCAGGAAAAGAGGGGGGGACGAGAGAGCGGCCCCCCTCCCTCCTGAACCGTACCAGGCCACATGCCCTCAACATTGGGAGGATGCTTTGGGGGTCTGTGACCCCTCAATTTTTTTTTTTTTTTTGACGCGGGGTTCCCCTTAATATCCATACCAGACCTGAAGGGTCTGGTTATGGATATTTAGGGGGAACCCCACGTCAAATTTTTTCTTAAATTTGAGGCAGGGTTCCCCTTATTATCCATACCAGACCTAAAGGGCCTGGTAATTGAATTTGGGGGACCCCACGCTTTTTTATTTATTTATTTTTTTATTTTTTTATCAATGACTTTCAATGAGTGTTCTCTGTATTACGGAGCCGACAATTCATAATAGCTGCGAGTGATTTTAAAGGACTTTTTTTTCTGCATAAATGACACTTTGTGCAGGGTCAGTTCTAAGCACCAGACACATGCGCCCCTTCACAGGCATACTATAGACACCCCCCCCCCTACGAAATTTAAAGGAATATTACACTTTTATTGTTTCACTTTAATCATTATTAAAATCACTGCTCCCGAAAAAACTGCTGTTTTTTAAACCTTTTTTTTGCATTGATCCATGTCCCCTGGGGCAGGACCCAGGTCCCCAAACACTTTTTAGGACAGTAACTTGCAAATTAGCACTTTAGATTTTGAACGTTGGAGTCCCATAGACTTTAATAGGGTTCTAAAGTTCACACGAAGTATGCTATATACTAGCTCCGTCGAATCTTCTTTATACATTCGACAGACACCATAAGCCTTCAAAGACAGATTCGACCGTAATTCATGTGGATTTTTGGACTAATGCAATTTTTGAACGAAATTCCGAAATAAATAAAAAAACGAATTTCGGGAGTAACTAAATAAATTAATTTTTCGTACGAAAACGAAATTCCGAAACAAAATATTTTACTCTGCACATGTCTACCTTATATTATGTCCACTCAGGATAAGAAAGCCAATTACTGGCGGTAAAAAAGGTATTTCATTTTTTTATGGCTACAAAAAATGTTTTGCATTTTATTTTTATTTTAAATTGAATAGGTTGTTTTACAAGGTGAGGGTTTTTCACAATCACTTTAAAGTCCCTTATATCAAGTAATTTGACCATCACTACTCTAAACCTTCTCCATCCTAGAACAAAATAACAAAGCATTGGAAGAGGTTTTGCACCCATCCTCATCCATGAATGATGAATATACACATTGCACAACACTCTAAAAATATAATAGACTTGCCTGCATTTTATTTGCTATATTAATATATCCGAGAGACGTAGACATTTATAAGTTGGTTGAGTTATTACCTGTATTTTACATCATTTTGAATTCTTACCTAAATCTTCTTTGTCCTCGGTGGGGTCTGCAGGAGTTAGATGATTGACAGCAGCTGCTCCGGCACAGAACAGGAGGAGTAGCAGGAGGGATCCGGTCTCTGGAGACATGTTCAGTTCCTATAAAGTCAGAGAGATGATGAGGCTTTTATATAGACCATATGAGCAAAAAGGAAGGGAGGCATCAGGAACAGGGTGGAGCCAGACACCACATGATTGGATGATTGCAAAAGAAAGAGCTTCTTATGTACTTAGCCACTTACACAAATTCCTATTGCATAACTGGGTCCCTATAATGACACGGTGAATTTAATTGGTCTTGGGCTTTGATATGGAAGAAGGAAAGGAGGCACTGAGAAGAACAGGCTGAACCTGCTCTCATACAATACAATATACAATTGTAAAAGAAGGTTCTTCTCATGTACGTTACTATGGTAGAATATACCTGACCTTTGGGGTTTTATGACTTGTATGGGAAAGATGGACCCTTGCCCACCCTTGCTCATCACTAGACAAAAATGCTAAATGTAAAACTGCGCCCCTATAATGACATTGCTGAACGTTCTTTCATTCGCTGCTGGATCTTCTGTGTGAAAGCCTATAAAGACCCATGTAAAGGGTGACAATGTGCGGTAATGGTTTGGGGTCCATTTTATTTTTCAAATTAAACTCTGAGACACTTAATAATCCAAAGGTTTCCATTTCTGTCCAGCCAGTTGTTGGGTTTTCACAGCTCTTGATAGACTGCACAGGCAAATAGATGACCTACATTTCTTCAACTGCAGTTAAGCAATATAGCCTGGTCCACTACCCATCCCCAGTCTGGGGCTGGACTGTGATGATGCAGCAGCAGACTAAAAAGGTCATCACCCAACTTATTCTGTTTTCTCCTTTTGTCTGTTTTTGGCCAGTAAATGCGCATTCAGCTTAACCTGATTGGCTCCTTATGATTTGTTGCACAGGAGATTACACCAAGTCTTATTCAGCTGCTTATAATATTCACATGTAATGACATTTTAATGGGCTCAAATGTTTTTTTTTTTCATTTTTATTTTATGGTTATTTTTATTCATATTCATTCATTTTATTATTATTATCTTGTTAACTAATTTTAATGGATTGCAATGCAATTCATACTCCCTCTCTTTAATTTCTGTTTCCACCACCTTATATCCCCAGCTCCATCACCTCTCATTCCCAGCTCCACCACATCCAATCCCTGGTTCCACAACCTCCCATTCCCCACTCCTCCACCTTCCATCCCTGGTTCGACTACCTCCTGTTCCCAGCTCCACCACCCCCCATTCCCAACTCCACCACCTCCCATTCCTGGTTCCACCAACTCCTGCTCCAAACCTCACCACCTTACATCCTAGGTTCCATCACCTCCCATTTCCAGCTTCATTACCTCTCATTCCCAGCTCCACCACCTTCAATCCCTGGTTCCACTACCTCTCATTCTCAACTCTACAAGCTCCCATTCATGGTTAAACCACCTCTGATTTCCAACTTCAGCTCCTCCCATCCCTGCTTCCACCACCTTCTATTCTAAGCTCCAGAACTTCCCAATCTCAGCTCTACCACCTCCCATTCCCAGCTCTACCATCTCCCATCCCTGGTTCTACCACTTCCTTTTCCAAACCCCATCGCTTCCCATCCCTGGTTCCACCAATTCCCATTTCCAACTTCACCACCTCCCATTTCTGGTTCCACCGCCTCTCATTCAGCTTCAGCTCCTCCCATCCCTGGTCCCACCACCTTCCATTCCTAGCTCTACCCATCCCTGGTTCCACCACGTCCCATTTCCAACTTCACCTCCTCCTATCCCAAGCTCCAACACTCCCCATTCTCAGCTCCACCACGTTCCATTTCCAGCTCCACCACCTCCAAGCCTTGGTTCCACCACTTCTCATTTTCAGCTTCACCACCTCCCATTCCTGATTCCACCACCTTCTATTCCAAATCCCACCACTTTCCACTCCTGAATCAACCATTTCCAGCTTTAAATCCTCCCATTTGTGGTTCCACCACCTCTCATTCCCAGCTCCACCACCTTCCATGCCTGATTCTACCACTTCCTATTCTCAACACTACCACCTCCCATCCCTGGTTTCACTACCTCCCATGTGCAACTTCACTACCTCCCCTCTCTGGTTCCACTGCCACCTATTCAAAACCCTACCACCTCTTATTTTCGGTTCCACCACCTCTCATTCCCAGCTCCAGCACATTCCATCCTTGTTTCCACCACCTCTCATTCCCAGGTCCACTACCTTCCATGCCTGGTTCCACCACCTCCCATTCCCAACCCTACCACCTCCCATCCCTGGTTTCACCACCTCCCATTTTCAACTTCTCCACCTCCTACCCCTGATTCCACCACCTCCTATTTCAAAGTCCAACAACTCCCATTCTCAGCTGAACCACATTTTTTTAAAGAAGTTTTTATTAACATTTTGCATGTTTACAGAGGTTATAAATAGGCTTTTGCAAATTTACAAATGTTATAAACAGAATTACATTTGCATTAACAGAAACACTTGGGTGGAAGATGCCATATTGCATATACCAAGTGAACTGTAAGCGTGTTGTGAAGGGGTACATTTCCAGTATCACTAAGCAGCTCATAATATGATGTGTACATACTCTTGCTTCCCTTTCCAGGGCATCTACCCTTCCTTCGTTCCTATCTGGGACGTATGACAGATGTTTTGAAGGGAGAGTAATATTTTAAAATGTTTGCCTCTGGTAATTTGCATGCTGTGTTACACTATATGTCAGGTACCACATCTTCCACTCCCAGTCACCCCTAAAGGGATCTCGCTGTGACCGGGCGCAGGATAATGTGGTGTCCATCCTAGTACGGAGTATTAAGTGCCTGTTTTGGTATGAGTGAGCCATAGTGAGACTAGGAAATGCCCAGGTAAATTCTTATATAGAAGTTAGAAAGTGTGAAGAAAAACAGTGAGGTCGCAACCGCTCTATAACTTTACATCAAATGAAACAACCTTGAGGAAAACTATCATTATTTTCATTTGAAATACATAAGTCATCTACATTCACTAGAGAGTGTCAAGTAGGTTGCAGTCTGGA
Source organism: Lithobates pipiens (assembly GCF_037356315.1). NCBI lineage: Eukaryota > Metazoa > Chordata > Amphibia > Anura > Ranidae > Lithobates > Lithobates pipiens. The sequence goes on from NW_027507758.1 coordinate 609,804,939, forward strand.
TGGTGGGGTGTAAGGATTTGCGGTAGGAAGTTCGTAGGCTCGGTCCTGTTTTCAGGTCGGGGGTTAAAGAAAATAAAAATTTTTTTGCAAGTGCATCCTGTTTATTGCTGTAACAGATAGAGTCCAATATTATATCTGATGTATATATGTGTCTATATCTGGAGTAGTTCTTAGTTCTACATGTGTGTAATTGAAAGTAAAGTAGTTGTCTAAGTTCTGGGTATAGTGAAAGAGATGCTATTAGTGATGTTATACAGGAGAAGACTGACCCGAAAGCTCAGCAGATACGATGACATGCTAGAAAGGGCTTTCATTACCTGAGTAATTTGTGGTAGAGATCCGTCGTAGTGAAGTGTAGCCAACAGGACCATGTCTGAGCAAATTTGGAGGGTGTATCTCTGGCCTGTTGTATTAGGTCTTCCATTTCTGCATTTTTTTGGATGCGGAGGAGCCAATCCTTAATGCTTGGTGGATCAGTGGAACGCCATTTGCAGGGGATACACATATTTGTTGCGGATATCATGTGCATAGGTAAGGATCGTAAGTAAGCGCGTGTGTTCAATATCGGGTGGTGAAGTAAAAATTGTGCTGGCATGTAATCAAGTTTGGATGTGGTAATATGAAGTATGAGTTTGTTAACTTCTTCCCAAAAAGGTTGAATTTTAGAACAGGACCACCATATGTGGCGCAAGGAACCGGGTTATTTTCCGCATCTCCAGCAAAGCGGGGAAACTGAGGGGAAGATGCGATTTAGTTAGTGGGATGTTTTGTACCATCTTCATATTATTTTGAAAGCATTCTCTTGTGCATGAATGTTTAAGGAGCCCTTGTGTGCAATCGTATATATGGTCTTCCATTCTTTATCCGAGATGTTTACAGATAGATCTTTGCCCCATTGACTAGTATACCACTCTTTAGAAGGGTTTTGTTCTGAGGAGTGTATAGATAAACGATATAAGATGCCTTTGTGGGTCTTTTTTGGTGCAAATTTCTTCGAACGCCGTGAGGGGTCGGGACCAGTCGGAGGTGTGTGCTGTTGTGGTTAGGAAGTGTCTAATTTGTAGGTATGTCCAATAGGGAAGACTCTTTGGCTGTGTAGTGTCCTGTAATTCCACGTAAGGGGAGAGTTTATTGTCAATAAAGAAATGAGAGGCCCATACATTTGTATGTGGCCATATATCCTGCTAAAAGAAGGGGTGCATTCCCGGTTCAAATGCCGGATTCAACTTCAACGGGGTCATTGGGCCCACCATCGACGAGATTCTATGTTTGGAGTTGGCATGTTGGTATGTTGAAAGCGTTGGGCCTATCAGTGGGTGTGCAGTATAAGAAGGTGGGATATGTGCATCGAGTAACCATGGAGTTTGGGCAATGGATATGGAAGATGGGGAGTTTTCCAGGTGGCCCAACCTTTGGAATTTGAGTGTATGTTCCAGTCTATAATTCTGGTCAAATGGCATGCTTGCTGGTATTTTTTGATGTCTGAGAGGCCTAATCCCCATTGCAGTTTCAGGGAAGTGAGTTTTGTATAATTTAGTCTTTGGCATAAAGTGCCCCAGATGAATTTTGTACAAATGGTACGATAGGTTGTAAAGAAGGCTGCGGGGAGCTTTATCTGGATCGTTTGGAAGAGGTATAATAATCTTGGTAAGATGTTAATTTGGAGTATGGCCACTCTACCAAACCATAAAAAGAGTCCAGGCAACAATTTTTGTAGGTCACTCGTTATAGATTGCACTAGGGGTTGGTAGTTGGCTGAGTACAATTCGAGATAGAGGCAGTTAATTGAATACCTAGGTATGTTAGGGAATGTTTGTTCCATTTGAATGGAAAATTCATTAGACATTGTGCGTATTGTTCAGAGGGTAACGAAATATTCAGGGCGATGGACTTGGTAAAGTTTATGTGGTGATTGGATAAGAGTTTAAAATATTCCAGTGTATTGAGAAGGTTTGGTAGCGTTGTCAAGGGTTCAGAAAGGAACAAGAGCACGTCATCGGCAAACGCTGCTATTTTATAGGTATCATTCTGCACATTGATCCCCCTAATATCTGGATTTGCTCTGATACATCTCAGTAATGGTTCTAGTGTGAGGACATAAATGAGAGGGGAAAAGGAGCATCCCTTTCGAGTACCATTAGAGATGGAGAAGGCGTCCAACAGGTGACTGTTCACTCATACTTTAGCAGTGGGATTGGAGTATAGTGTGAGGATGTAATTAAGCATACGTTCTGGAAGACCAATGGTTAGTAGGGATTTTGACATATAATCCCAGGCCACTCTATCGAACGCCTTCTCTGCGTCCAATGACAGGAAGAATCCCCGTTGGTTAGTGTTTGTGAGCCAATGTTGAATATTAAGGGCCTTGAGGGTATTATCCCTCGCTTCTCTACTGGGGATAAACCCCACCTGGTCTAAGTGAATTAGTTGCAGGAGTAACTTGGAGAAGTCTGTTAGCCAAGATTTTTGCATACCATTTGAGGTCCACATTCAGTAATGAGATGGGTCTGTAATTGGTAGTCAGTTGTGGATCCTTTCTAGGTTTGGGGATAACCGTTATGTGGGCGGATAATAAGTCTCGAGGGGGTGTTGCGGGTGTTGCATATTTATCATAGGTAGATAAAAATATGGGTGTTAATGTATCCCTAAAGGATTTATAATAGCCTACCGCTAGGCCATTGGGACCAGGACTTTTGCATGTTTAAGGCTAGTTTCGCTTCCTCCTGATTTAGAGGTTTGTCAAGAACCTGATACTGGGCCACCAAAATGGGGGTAGGGCTATATTGTTTAAGGAAGGCAGAGATCATATGTAATCTCTCCGTCTCTTGTTGAGGTGGATGGGGTGTGGGCAAATTGTAAAGCTTAGAGTAATATGTCATAAATTGTTTGGCTATATCTGGAGCAGAATGTAGTTTATGTCTTTGAGCGTCAGTGACCGTCGTGTTAGCTTTTTTGGATTGAAGTGCTCTTGCTAGCAATTTGCCTGCCTTGTTTCCAAATTCATAATACTGTACATCTTTTGGGTTAAGATAAATTTACGCTTGGTTTGTTTGTCTAATAGGTCTAGGAGATCTTTTCTGGCGAAAATAAGGGAATTTAAAGTATCCAGTGCTTGGGAGCGTTTGTGAGCTTTTTCTAATTGGCTAATCCGTTTGGTCAGATCATTAAAATGTTTTGATTTTAATTTCTGTCTTTTAGCTGCAGCAGCAATTAGAATTCCCCGTATTACGCATTTGTGCGCTTCCCATATTATGGACGGTGAGGTGTCCATTGTTTTCCAGAAATAATTGTTTTAAACCTTTATCCACTTCCTGAACTATTTCGGGATCAGTGAGCAAGGAGTTGTCAAGCTTCCATGTATTTGGGCGAGGGTGGCATTCAGGAAACATCAAAGAGATGGATATCGTGGTCTGAGAGGTACATTGGGTCAATGGATGCTTTTTGGAGGTAAGGGAGGTCCGTTTGGGTTAGAAGAAAAATAGTCTATTCTTGAACATTTGTCATGTGGCTTTGAGAAGAAAGTATATTCTTTACAATTGGGGTATAGAGTACGCCATGTGTCATGTAATGTTAGAGATTGGAATTCTGTTCTAAGGGCTTTTAGGGCTCAATATGGAAGAGAAGTCCCGTTAGATTTATCCAAGAGAGGGTTGAGCGAGATATTAAAATTGCCTCCAAGTTTCAGGGTGCCTCCCAGGAAGCCTGTTAATTGGAGTATCATCTTGCAAAAGAAGGAAATCTGTCCATTATTTGGTGCATACACGTTAGCTAGTGTGATTTTCCTGCCTTTGCAATCGCCCTTCAGGAAGAGGAATCTACCTAGATCATCAGCCAAAGAGTCAGTGATTTGTAGGAGGCATTTTTTTGCTAATAGGATGGAAACTCCTTTTGTTTTGGATTCTGTGGTTGTGGAGTGATAAGCTTCAGGGTAATTCAAGTTAGTGATGGACGAACTTCCGACGGGACGTTTCGTGAACGCGAAACGCGAACGCGGCCGATAGTTTGCGAACCGGAATGTTCGCGGCGGGCCCCATTGACTTCAATGGGAGGCGAACTTCGCAATCCTACAGGTCAAATTTGCAGCCACAAAATAATTAATAGCTGTGCAAACATAGTCCCACCACATGGCCAATGACATAACACATGTATGAGGTGAATCTGGGATCGACAACTACAAGCATTCTTTTTTTATATGGGAAATTGTTGTGACAATTCAGGACTGTGGAGCGCATGAACGCAATGGAGGAGAGGGAAGGTCAGGGTAGGCAAAGAGGGTGCAGGAGATGATCACCAGCAGCGTGACATACAGCAATGATACCTGCACCGTGATAGAGAGCACTGACATCAGCAGCGTGACATAAAGCACTAACACCAGCAGCGTGACATAAAGCACTAACACCAGCACCGTGAAATACAGCACTGACAGCAGCACCGTGATAGAGAGCACTGACATCAGCAGCGTGACATAAAGCACTAACACCAGCACCGTGATATACAGCACTGACAGCAGCACCGTGATAGAGAGCACTGACATCAGCAGCGTGACATAAAGCACTAACACCAGCACCGTGAAATACAGCACTATCAGCAGCACCGTGATAGAGAGCACTGACATCAGCAGCGTGACATAAAGCACTAACACCAGCACCGTGATATACAGCACTGACAGCAGCACCGTGATAGAGAGCACTGACATCAGCAGCGTGACATAAAGCACTAACACCAGCACCGTGAAATACAGCACTGACAGCAGCACCGTGATAGAGAGCACTGACATCAGCAGCGTGACATACAGCAATGACACCTGCACCGTGATAGAGTCATCTGACAACAGCACCATGATAGAGAGCACTGACATCAGCAGCGTGACATAAAGCACTAACACCAGCACAGTGAAATGCAGCACTAACAGCAGCACCGTGATAGAGAGCACTGACATCAGCAGCGTGACATACAGCAATGACACCTTGTTAGAATATTATTCCAAATTCATAATTCGGCATTTATAGGTGTTATAATATATTTATGGCAAGCTTGCAAAACATATTTGGTTTTATGATTAATCATAATAAATAGTATGTGTGAATGACCTTGATCAAGTGTTCAGTGATCCTCATCGAAAGCTGAGTTAGTAATAAGTTTCTGATGTAACCAATCTGAGCATGACATATATGGTATCTTGGTACAGAATGTCATGAGAAGACAAAAATAGACATGTGTCTACATAGCTAAAGCAATGAAACATTGTGGATTATATCTTGTTAAAATAAGTTTAGAGTAGTCTCAGTCATGTTAATACATATTAGTATATAGTTATTTAATGTAAAGTTGCTAATATGTGTTCATATTATGTAAATGTATGGTTATATCACATTACATGAACAGCACATGATGTCAAGTATGGAGTGTTACATGTGAGCTTGTCAATCAAGCTCCATATGACTCTCTGAGTTAGTTTTGGATCGCACATTGCGGAAGTTAGCAGACATGAATGTGTGCCATACAAGGTACTAAGTTTGTGAAGTTATGACGTTCGCATGTAATATTTAAGCCTATGTTTTCAGAGCTCTCGGAGACACTCAGGGGGCACTCATTGACTGACACACACACGTACCCTCATACTCTCACAGACACGCACACATCCTGACATATTCATACAGAGACTAATGACTTGGGACAGCTGAATTCTGCCAGAAGTCTAAGAACGTCATTTCCTGTTGCTTCTTGAAGGACACACAAGACAGCAAGACAGCAGCCATTGAAGCACACATGTTTTCATAAGCTTATTACAGCTTTATAACTATTCAATTTTATATATTTTTACCTACACTTAACTGAACTATTATACTTTTTACATTGTATTTATGATGCCAACTGTGTGACAAATAAACTCACACTTTCTTTTAAGTCAGTTTGACTATCAATGCTATTGATTCGGAAACGCCTCTGAGATACGAGAATATTAGACATAAATAATATTCTTCAGTGGCGAGGCAGCCAGGAGACAATTGAATCAAAGCAATCTAACACACGAGGTAGCTATAATTCAATGTGACAAAAATAATCAGGCTGCAGACATGTCAGAAAAGACAGGTCATAGCAGGAATGACAAGGACAGGTGCAGACAAATGAGGCAAGGAGAGCCTATCACGTGTCTTTACTGTCATAGATCTGACCATATGAGAAAACATTTCTGTAAATTTAAGAGTGATTCACAAATAAAAACTAAAGATATGGAGAATGAAAAATCAGCTTTTGTACAACCTGTTTTTTCATGTCAAAATAAAATTTTGACTGAATTGCCTTATGACACAGAAGTCAAACAGATCAGTAATTTGACTGTTAACAGCAGTTCAGACAACACTGTCACTGAAAGAGAAGGTTTATTGCCATTGCCAAAATTAGAATTACATCGGGATTCAATTTCTCTGCCATTACAATATGTAGCACCAATTATATTGGATGAGAATGGTAGACCATATATACAATGTTTGCTGAATGGTAAAAGTATTAATTGTCTCATTGATAGTGGATCTGAGATTAGCCTTACCAGAGAAAACATACCTATGAAACCTAATTCTCCTATGTGCAATATAGTGGGTTTTAATAATACAGGTAATTCCACAGCTAGACAGGTATCTAATGTAACATTTGAGGTACCTGGATTAGTGAAAACTAAAATTAACATTTGGGTTTGTCACAAAGCAGAAAATATACTCGGCATTGATGTAATCAATGAACAAAAGTGGGTGATTGGTTTGACAAATAAAAGTATTTGGAAAGATCCATCTAGGCCCAAATCAGTGCTTATTGATCCCTCTGTATACAGTAATGTTGGTTCCCTTACCAATATGTCTACAGAACAAAAGTGGCCTGATGTTGATGGTAATTGTGCTTTGAAGGAAGTGGTACAAAGTTTTCCAAGTTTGTGGTCAAAGTTTAAAAATGATATTGGAACTTTGAAAAATACAGAATTGAATATTGAGGGAAAAGATCCAGAACCTCTTAGTCAGTATGAGTTACCACTAGAATCAATTGGTCCACTTTCTGCCATTATTCAAGAGTTTGTACAACTTGGAATTGTAAAGAAAGCTAAATCAGTGGTAAATAACTGTATTTGGCCTATCAAAAATACTGATAATTCATATTCTTTATCAGTTGACTTGCGGACATTGAATAAACACATCACAAATAACCCAGTTCTTCCTGATAAATCTAACATAAAGTTAAATTTGAATGCTGAGGACAAAGTGTTCTCTGTACTAGAAATCGCTAATAGCCATTTTTCAATTCCTTTAACGAATAGTTGTCAGTACAAACTTGCATTCACATTCAGAAAAGAGACTTATACATTCACTCGATTAATACCTGGTCTAGGTATTGGTGATGGTATAGTTCATGAAACTATAGCAAAAATACTTTCAAAATTTTCTAGGCCAGACTGCATTTGTCAGCATGTGGATACGATTTTGCTGAGTACTCGGAATAACGATGAACATATTGCTCTTTTGTCTGAGTTGTTTATGATGTTACAAGCTGAAGGTTTAAAATTAAACACAACGAAAGTTCAGTTGATGAAAAGTCAAGTGAAATTCCTTCACATGCAATTAGTCAAGGAAAGAGACAATTGTTGCAAGAAACAGTTAGAGACATCACTGCAATTCCAACTCCAACAACTCATAAGGCATTGCATCAATTTTTGCATAAAATAAATCTTTGCAAAGAGTTTGTACACTGTTTCGCAGAAAAAGTTAATCCACTCTATATTCTTTTGAGAAATAAAGGTAATATAGTTGACCAATGGTGTCCAAATGAGAAAAATGCCTTTGAAATGTTGAAAAAAGATTTGCAGAATGCTCCTGCATTAAATACAGTAGAGGTTTGTTCTGAAATATCTTTTGTTTTTAAAACTCATGTATCTGGGAATGCCATCTAAGTAACATTGTCTCGATTGCTAAAAGGTAAGGAGAAAATAATTGCCTATTTCTCCAGGGTTTTATCAGTTTTGGAAAAGACTTATGAGTCAGGTGTAAAGCAACTGCTAAGTGTTTACTATGCAATTAAAGCTACAGAGAGCATAGTAAAATCAAACAAAATCATTGTACAGACACCTGACTGCTCACTAAAAGATATTTTTGAGGAAGATAGTTTTAAAGAATGTCGTAAAAGATATCCTCTATGGTTCAGAGCTTTATCAGACAAACACATTCAAATAGATGTAAAAGGAAGACATCTTCAGAAATGTACACCAGCACATGTTTATACAGCTGTATCGGAGAAGTCTTCATCTCAGGTTTCCAGCATAAGAACAGAGAAGGACATAGAATCAGTACTTGTTACTGCAGAACATTCAAACACTAGAATAAAAGCTTCAACACAGAATACACTTAAGCATATTTTTAATCTTTTAGAAATGAGAACAGGGGGGCACGTGGCGACCGAGCGCTAAGATGGACGCTTGAGCTGAGAGCTCTGTTCGACCACTGGAGAGAACAACCCTATAAAAACTCCATTGGTGACATATTTCCACATAAACCTATCTACAACGCAGTGTAGACACCTTCGCTTCTACCGAAGATGCCAAAAAATAGAAAGAATCAACAACCGCCGCGGAAACTTCCGAACCTTTTCAAAGCGCGCGGAATCACACAAAATGGATTGTGCGTGACTGAAACTCAGGAACAGGCCTCGCAACAACCTCACCTCCGAACGACTTCCCCCAGCGATTCCTCCTCGGGGACGAATAGCCCAACGACTAGAAGCCCAGCCAAACAAAGGCAACGGATATCTTCTCCAGACGTAAACCGAGCGGACCGTGACATGGAGGTAAGCGGATCTGCTCCTGTAGGCCATGCTATACATCCACCGGCATCCGACCTGATTGTGGCCTACCCCACATCCGATCGATCGGTCTCAGCTACAGTCCTTAAGGAGATGCTGATGTCACTCAAAGCCTCCATACAAGCTGACCTCACTGTAGAAGTCACTAACTGCCATAGGGAAGTATTGGCCCTAGGTAATAGAGTGGATCAAGTGGAGCGCAACATGGGGGAATGCACAACTTCCTTCAATACTTTAGTAGAGGCCCACAAGTCCCATGATGAAGAGATAGCATGGCTAAAGAGTAAAGTTGCAGACCTCGAAGACCGCTCTAGGAGGTGCAATATTAAAATCAGAGGTGTTCCTGAAGCCATACCTCCAAACCAATTACTGCAGTATGTACACACGCTATTCTCCACCATTATCCCTACATTATCTCCTCAAGAACTGACCATTGACAGGATTCACAGAATCCCCAAGCCAGCATTTCTCCCTGAAGGTACCCCTCGGGATGTTTTGCTCAAGATGCATTACTATCATATCAAGGAACAAATTATGACTGCGTTTCGTACTCAGGGCAACAACCTATCTCAATATGCTGAATTGATCCTCCTCCCTGACCTATCAAGGCATACTCTGCAAAAACTTAGCGACCATCACTAAGGCCCTGCGCAACCACAATATACCACACAAATGGCGTTACCCAGCAAAATTATCCATCTCATATGATGGTACCACGCACACAGTTACCACTTTAGCTGAAGGTATCGCACTCTTGCGTCAATGGGGCATACTTCCACAACAAAGCCCTCTGGAACCACCTGCAACACAACTACGCCCTATTCCGGATGAGTGGCAAGTAGTTTCGCGCAGACGAGCCCCCAAAAATGTCACTGATGGCAGTAAATAATCACACACCATTGACAAATATGTTCTCTCCCTGGGCACACGGATTTCTTCATCTCTCCTTGTTCTTACCCCTGACATTTGTCATTTTTGCAACTTTGTTTGCATATGGATCACTTATATGATTCTATTTTTATTATTCTATACATTATTGTTTATTTTTGTGGTTACACCCTTTGTTCAATTAGCACTGGACCTACACATGATGGACCCTTCATCTCCTGTCCTACTACATTTCTAAATACCATGGCAGCATCTCTTCTGTCAATCTCATGGAGATCAGATGACTCTAATAATTCTCGAAGGACACTGTGAGTACACCTGCACATTTTTTCCCACCTGAAATATGACCATTACTTTTGTTTCCATTAATGCCAGAGGCCTCAACCACCCCGTGAAACGCTACTCGCTGTGGACTGAAGCTCAGAAACTAAAGGCGGATATTTTATCTGTACAGGAAACTCATTTTTAACAGGACAACCATCCCAAATGTACACACAAAAACTACCCACATATATTCCTGGCAAATAACCCGAATAAAAAAAGCGGAGGTGTCCTTCTTGCCATCCATGACACGGTCTCCTTCCATCTCAAGAAATCCATCACAGCCGACAATGGTCGCTATATTATTCTCCAGGGTGATATTAACTCTAAACCGTACACCATTGTATCCTTATACGCCCCAAACACCCGACAGATTAGGTTTTTGAATAGACTAATCCGAAAAATACAACCTATCCAATAAGGTAGTCTCATTATTGGTGGCGATTTTAACCTCATTGTCGACCCACAACTTGACACTTCTAATGTCAAACGTAACAACAACACCTGCCTAAATAAGGTCCTACATTCTGAAAAACTGTACGACGTATGGAGATGCACACATGGCAACGAGAAAGACTTTACCTTCTTCTCCCATGTACATGGGTCTTATTCCAGAATAGACTTCTTTTTATCAGATCAATGGACCTTACAAAATGTTTCATCCTCTGAGATATATGATATTACGTGGTCTGACCATTCTGCCATATCGCTTTCTATTCATGAGAAGGGTGTCTCCCCCTCGTCACCCATCTGGCGCTGCAGTGTTAGATTACTACAGGACCCTGGTACCAGGGAACTGATTTCTCAAAACCTTAAAACATATTTCCAACAAAATGAACATTCAGTAGAGAGTCCCTTCACACTCTGGAACGCCCACAAAGCGTTTATTAGAGGCATCCTTATCCAGCTAGGAGCTAGAGCTAAAAAGAAGTATACTGCAACCATAGACTCCATTACTTCCGATATCCACAATTTAGAAACCCTCAATAAAGCATCTCCCTCTCACCAGCAGACTACTCAAATAACCTCACTTAGAGAAAAATTGAGAGATCACTTGGCCCAAAACTATGATTTCTACCTTAGACGCTTGAAGTTACGTACCTATGCCTGTGCAAATAGAGCAGGCAAATATCTTGCCAATAGGATTAGAGCAATACGCACCAAAACTAGGATTTCCCACCTGATACACCCTACATCCCTTCATAAAATCATCAATCCTCAGGAAATCGCAAACCACTTTGCACAATATTACAGTGAGCTTTACAACCTTAGCACCGACCCCCACACTCCTCAACCCACTGTTCCCAAAATACAGCATTTCCTCAAAGATTTAGATCTCCCTAAACTCTCCGAACCACAGCTTGAATTGCTGAATTCACCGTTCACAAGCCATGAAATAACATCAGTCATTACTTCACTCCCTCATGGGAAATCCCCTGGTCCTGATGGACTAAATAATGAATATTTTAAAACCTTTTCCACTATTCTTTCCCCATATCTCCAAAAGATGTTCACACGGGCAGCACACTCAGCATCCTTTCCAAATGAAATGTTAAAAGCATACGTGACCACCATACCCAAACCTGGCAAAGATCCCACTACCCCTAGTAATTTTGGACCTATTTCTCTCCTAAACACGGATATAAAGATCTACGCCAAAATTATCGCCCTTAGACTGTCAGAGTTTATGCCTTCCTTAATTAAAAGCGACCAGATGGGCTTTATCAGGGGGAGACAAACTTCTGATGCTACGAGACGTATTATTAACATTGTTCATTATGCTAATTTAACTAAAACTCCTTCTCTGCTGCTCTCCATAGACGCAGAGAAGGCGTTTGATAGGGTGGAGTGGTGTTATATGAAAGAAGTTCTCCAAAAATTTGTCTTTCACGGTCTCATCTCCAACGCAATGTTGGCTTTATATTCCAACCCATCCACCCAAGTCTTAACAGCTGGAATGCTTTCCACACCGTTCCCTATTTCTAATGGCACCCGTCAGGGGTGTCCACTATCCCCAACCATTTTTAACCTTATGATAGAACCTCTGGCGGAGGCCATTAGATCCCAGGCCGATATTACTGGACACGTGTTAGGATCTCGTAACCACGTTATTAATTTGTTTGCCGATGATGTTGTCCTGATGCTGACAAACCCATCCAGATCTCTCCCCTTAGTCCATGAAACTTTGAAAATCTTTGGTGAGATTTCGTACTATAAAGTTAATTTCGCTAAATCATTGATTCTAGATTTAGGAATTGACAAACGTATCAAACTCCAACTTCAAACCACCCTTCCGTATGTATGGAAAGAGGATAGCATACCCTACTTAGGTATAAAAATCACCAATTCCACGAAAACCCTAGTCTCTGTCAACATAAAGCCACTGCTTCTAAAGATAGATGAAACGCTTAAATGCATAGCCAAGACTGAACTTTCCTGGATGGGTAGACTGGCAGCGTGTAAGATGTTAGTTCTTCCTCTCATATTGTATATGTTCAGATCCATACCTATACCTATCCCAACCCATTTCCTTAAGACCTTGTCTACTACTCTGTGGAAATTCATATGGAATGGTAAAAAAGCTCGTTGCTCTCCTAGTAACCTGATCCCGAATAACCGTGTAGGTGGAGTAGGACTAATTGACGTTTATGATTATTTGTGGGCATCTAGACTGGACCAACTCCAACACTGGTTCAAAACTATAGATTCACCACCTTGGGTTGAGCTGGAAAGGCATATGGCCCCAATGCCAGATCTCGTGGCACTACTCGTGAGTGATGTCTGGAAACCCTGGGCTCTCCATTCCATGGCTCCCACCCTCATAGCCTCCCTACAGGCATGGAGGTTCTTCCTACATCATACCCATAAATCTCAAAATGCTGTGGAATACAAATTTCCGCTTAGCCTGCTCGAGCATAAAATCCCTATGCTGTCCCTAAAACAGTTCCCCAACCAGGGTATCCATACCATCCAAGACCTATTGTCTAATGGTACAGCTCTTTCCAGCACACAGATTATGGCTCAATATGATCTCCCCAACAAGTACCAGTTTACATGTATCCAAGTGGCACATTTTCTAAAACGTAACCCTCCCCCTACTATAACAATGCCATCCAGTGCATGGAACTTCTTAACTCGCGAACGCCCCACCAGGAAAGGCATTTCGCTTTTCTACTCCCTTCTACATGATAAACAATCCTTTGTGAAAACAAAATCGATTGATAAATGGGAGGCGGATTTAGGGAAAACATTTACAGATGATCAGTGGACAACTACATTTTGGGAAATCCAAAAAGCCTCCCGTTCTATTAATCATTGGGCAATGACCATTAGAATTATTAACAGGTGGCAATACACACCGTGTAGACTGGCAACATTTTCTCCATCTGCCCAAAGTACATGTTGGAGAAATTTTGGACAGCTAGGACATCTACTACACATGTTTTGGGAGTGCCCCAATTTGGTTAGTTACTGGAACCAAGTGTTCCAACTAATAACATCGCTCACGGGTATTGTCACTCGCCCCAATCCATCCCTAGGGATTTTACATATGGGTATTGAACAATTTCCACATGATATGCGGATTGTTATTTCCAACATCCTTCTTTCTGCTAGATCCATGATGTTACAACATTGGAAAACTGCCATGACGGTAAACATCTCTGACCTAATTAGAAGAGTGAACCAACACCACACTATAGAGCGTGCTCTTGCTATAAATACATTGAAGTGCGATCTATTTGATAAGCAATGGAAAATTTGGACCAACAAATATAAGAATTCTGTGAACTAGATCTTAATCCTGATAAGATATATTCTGTGTAGTAACCAGAATTTGCATTACTGTTTGTGTAACCACCTACTTATCCATTTCTTTCTCGTTTTTTTTCTTGTTTCTTTTTGTTTCTTTTTTTTTCTTCCCTACCCTTTCTTTCCCTACCCTTTCTTTCCCTCTCCCCTCTTCCCTCCCTCTATTGCATCGTCTGTTAATTACAACTGTAAAAGTCAACATGTCCTGTACCACTTGCCTTTGTATATCCTTTATAAAACAATAAAAATTTATTGACAAAAAAAAAAGAAATGAGAACAAAGGCATAGTCCATTGTTGTCTTTGGGTGATATAAAACCTTTGTTTGTGAAAATATGGATTTGTATCATGACTAAAAAGAAATGTTGCATCCCGTCTTACCTAAACTTCACAGTACATATGTTTTATAGTTGAGGCCATTTTAGACAGGATAAGGACAGTACATTGTCATACAGAAGTTCTCTTTGAAGGAAATACAAGATAGTATTATTTTACATATAGTTTAATGAATTCACTAAGTTATTTCCTACTAATGTTTTAACATTTGTTGAAAAAATATAGAAAAAGTTACAAGAATTGAATGTAAATATTTTATGCCTAATTAATGATACTGCATCTCTTTTACAGATATGGCATCTAAAATCAAATAAATATGGAAGATAACAAGCTCCTATGAAGAGCAAAGAGAATATCAGGAATTTCAAAGTTAAAGAAGAGATCCTATCGGAAAGAATATTGGACAAAAGATTTATATTTCATATTTATGACTGATTTATCTTATTCAGCAAGGTTTTTCTAACCTAACAGAACTTGAAGAAGAAGACATTTCATGAAGAAAAAATGAATCAGAAGAAACGTTATCTATCTACTATAGATAATTTAGGACTGAAACATTTATCCACATATATATTTTTTTGATAATCCAATTATTCTGATAGTAATGTTCATATTAAGTTAGGATTATCATTATTATTTTTATTTATTTTTCCTTATTCATATATTGAATATTTTTAGGTTACAAATGCACAATCATTAATTCTAGTTAGTAGAACATCTTTTGTTCATAATTTAGGAAGCATATCACTATTAATCGAACTATGGAAAGTTATCACAAGTTTTAGAGTGTAAAGTATATTTCCAAAGAGCTAAAATATTATTTGAGCACAAATATGGAAATATATTATTGCATCATGTATTAATTTTAATAATTATAATAATAATAATAATAATAATTATTATTATTATTATTATTATTATTAATAATTATTGATATGAGTCATGATTATGTTATACTTAAAAAAAAAAAAAAAAAGAAACTATACAATTATTTTAAGATTTTGAATAGATAGATCTAAGAGGAGTTAAAAGGAAAGAGAATAGCATTTAGAATGAGAGTTATTTCTAGCTGCTTCAGTTCTGAGGAATATTGTGTCCGATCATTTGATACAAGGATGAGTGAATGTGTCATAAATGATGTTATGAGTGTATTTAATCAATTTGATATGATTAATCATAATTCAGGGGGGATTGTTAGAATATTATTCCAAATTCATAATTCGGCATTTATAGGTGTTATAATATATTTATGGCAAGCTTGCAAAACATATTTGGTTTTATGATTAATCATAATAAATAGTATGTGTGAATGACCTTGATCAAGTGTTCAGTGAAACATATCCTCATCGAAAGCTGAGTTAGTAATAAGTTTCTGATGTAACCAATTTGAGCATGACATATATGGTATCTTGGTACAGAATGTCATGAGAAGACAAAAATAGACATGTGTCTACGTAGCTAAAGCAATGATACATTGTGGATTATATCTTGTTAAAATAAGTTTAGAGTAGTCTCAGTCATGTTAATACATATTAGTATATAGTTATTTAATGTAAAGTTGCTAATATGTGTTCATATTATGTAAATGTATGGTTATATGACATTACATGAACAGCACATGATGTCAAGTATGGAGTGTTACATGTGAGCTTGTCAATCAAGTTCCATATGACTCTCTGAGTTAGTTTTGCACATCGCGGAAGTTAGCAGACATGAATGTGTGCCATACAAGGTACTAAGTTTGTGAGGTTATGACGTTCGCATGTAATATTTAAGCCTATGTTTTCAGAGCTCTCGGAGACACTCAGGGGGCACTCATTGACTGACACACACACGTACCCTCATACTCTCACAGACACGCACACATCCTGACATATTCATACAGAGACTAATGACTTGGGACAGCTGAATTCTGCCAGAAGTCTAAGAACGTCATTTCCTGTTGCTTCTTGAAGGACACACAAGACAGCAAGACAGCAGCCATTGAAGCACACATGTTTTCATAAGCTTATTACAGCTTTATAACTATTCAATTTTATATATTTTTACCTACACTTAACTGAACTATTATACTTTTTACATTGTATTTATGATGCCAACTGTGTGACAAATAAACTCACACTTTCTTTTAAGTCAGTTTGACTATCAATGCTATTGATTCGGGAACGCCTCTGAGATAGGAGAATATTAGACATAAATAATATTCTTCACACCTGCACCGTGATAGAGTCATCTGACAACAGCACCGTGATAGAGAGCACTGACATCAGCAGCGTGACATAAAGCACTAACACCAGCACCTTGATATACAGCACTGACAGCAGCACCGTGATAGAGAGTACTGACATCAGCACCGTGATATACAGCACTGACACCTGCACCGTAAGCAGCCCCAGGAGGAAGTCAGCATAGCACAGGGATGGTGGGAGCCCCTCATAATGAGCATAGCACAGGGATGGTGGGAGCCCCTCATAATGAGCATAGCACAGGGATGGTGGGAGCCCCTCATAATAAGCAGCCCCAGGAGGATGTCAGCATAGAACAGGGATGGTGGGAGCCCCTCATAATAAGCAGCCTCAGGAGGATGTCAGCATAGCACAGGGATGGTGGGAGCCCCTCATAATAAGCAGCCCCAGGAGTAAGTCAGCACAGCACAGGGATGGTAGGAGCTTCTCATAATGAGCATAGCACAGGGATGGTGGGAGCACCTCAAAATATGCACAGCAGAGGTACAGCCCCAGGAGGAAGTCAGCACAGCACAGGGATGGTGGGAGCCCCTCATAATATGCACAGCAGAGGTACAGCCCCAGGAGGATGTCAGCACAGCACAAGGATGGTGGGAGCCCCTCATAATAAGCAGCCCCAGTAGAAATATGACACCGCTCAACCTTTTCAAAGAGGAGGGTATGGGCATATAGTACGGTGTGCTTTTTTTTGGACAAGGAAGTGAGCCAAATGAAGAACGAAGGTCTCTGTGCTCGATTAAAAAAATTGTTTATAGACATATACATGGTCTACTGGTCACATGTGTTGAATTCCTCTGAGATCCATGCCTCATTCATTTTTAGAGATGTGAGGTAGTTAACACTGTCGTGAGCTAGGTGAGTACGCTTATCGGTCACGATCCCCCCTGCTGCGCTGAACGTCCTTTCGGACAGGACACTGGACGAGGGGCAAGCCAACAGTTCGATTGCAAATTGGGCAAGCTCTGGCCAGAGGTCAAGCCTGTCCACCCAGTAGTCCAGGGGTTCATCACTCCTCAGAGCGTCCACACCGGCCGTTAACCCGATGTAGTCGGACACCTGACGGTCTAGGCGTTCCCTGATGCTGGATCCGGATGACACCTGTCGATGGGTCGGCTCAAAGAATGACCTCATATCCGACGTCACCAACACATCTTCAAACCGGCCTCTTCTTGCAGGGGCTGTTGGATTGGTACCCTCAACTCCTTCTCTGGGAGTGGGAATTGCTCCTCTGCCAGCGCACGCAAAGGCAGAATGCAGCATTAATTGAAGCAAGGCCTGGAAGTGCTCCATTCTGCCAGCCCTCTGTGACGGCGGTAACATTTCCGCCATTTTGTGTTTGTACCGGGGGTCTAAGTACGTTGCCACCCAGTACTGGTCCTTGACCCTTATGCTTTTTATACGGGGGTCCCTATTAAAACACTGGAGCATGAAGGCCCCCATTTGCACTAAAGTGGAAGCGGTATGGTGGCCTGGCTCCTGCTCATCATCCAGGATAATGTCGTCCTCTTCATTCTCCTCTCCCCATCCACGCACAACAGGGATCCCAGAAAGGTTTAAAGCATGCTCTTCTTGCTCCTCCTCATCCGCCCCGGCACCATCCTCCTCTGACTCCTCTTCAGACTCCTGTTGTTGACTTGTCTCAGATAGAGTAGCCCCCCTGGGAATTCATCCAGCATTGCGACTTCCTCATCTTCCCGCTCCTGCTCCTCCACAGCTTGATCAATGACACGACGCAATGCACGCTCCATAAAGAAGGCATAAGGTACCATGTCACTGATGGCGCCATGGCTGCGACTGACCAGTTTGGTGATCTCCTCAAATGGCCGCAGAAGTCTGCATGCGTCGCGCATGAGCAGCCACTGGCGCGGTGAAAAAAACCCCAGCTCCCCAGAACCTGTTCTGCCGCAGAGTTCATACAGGTAGACGTTAACTGCACGTTTCTGCTGGAGCAGCCTATCAAGCATATAGAAGGTTGAGTTCCATCGCGTCGGGCAATCGCAAATAAGACGTCTGACCGGCAGATTGTGTCACCGCTGAATGTCAGCAAGGCGAGCCATGGCCGTGTAAGATCTTCTGAAATGGGCCGAGATTTTCCTTGCCTACCGCAAGATGTCCTGGACCCCAGCGTATTTGACAACGAATCGCTGCACGACCAAGTTTAAGACGTGTGCCATGCATGACACATGCGTGATTTTGCCCTGTTTCAATGCGCTAAGCAGATTGGCACCGTTGTCACACACCACTTTACCAACTGTCAAATTGAGCGGTGTTAGCCACTGATCTGCCTGTGAACGCAAAGCTGAAAGGAATGCTGGGCCAGTGTGGCTCTTGGCTTCCAGGCACAACAGACGCAGCACGGCATGGCAACGTCTCACTTGGCATGTTGAATAGGTTCTGGGGAGCTTGGGCGGCGCAGCGGAAGAGACACTAGCAGCGGAAAAGGAGGAGTCAGCCAAGGAGGAGAGGAAGGAGGATGGAGTAGGAGGAGGAGGAAAAGAAGAGTCAGGCCTGCATGCAATCCGTGGCTGTAAAACAAAATCTACACGGGTGCCATGGGTTACATGCTTGAAGGCCGTCAGAAGGTTCACCCAGTGGGCAGTAAAAGTGATATACCTTCCCTGCCCGTGTTTGCTAGACCACGTGTCTGTGGTCAGATGTATCTTGGCACCGACACTGTGTGCCAGAGATACATTCACTTGCTGCTGAACATGGCCATATAGCTCTGGGATGCCCTTCTCTGAGAAATACTTCCTTCCTAGGACCTTCCATTGTGGTGCTCCAATGGCCACAAATTTGTGAAAGGCCTCCGAGTCCACCAGTTTATATGGCAGTAGTTGGCGGGCTATGAGTTCTGACAAGCCAGCCGTCAACCGTTGGGCAAGAGGGTTATCCGGCGTCATCATTTTTTTACGCTCGAACATTAGGCCCACGCAAGCCTGCCTTTTTGCAGAAAAACGTGAGCTTGGCATGATGGAAGGTGGAGTGGAGGACAATTGTGAAGAGAGAGGAGAAGGAGAAGTAGAAGACGAGGCTGGATGGTGAGAGCCTGGAGTGTGGCTTTGTGTGTTCCGTTGCTCCCACTGGGCTCGGTGATGGCTGCTCATGTGCCTTCTTAAGGCGGTCGTCCCTAGGTGAGTGTTGGGCTTACCGCGACTAATGCATTGACTGCAAAGATTGCAGATGGCAACACTATTGTCAGCAGCGGACACGTTAAAAAAAGCCCACACTGCGGAGCCATGTGCCGGTGTCCTGGGAGTGCCAGATGTGACCGTACATGGTCGATGACTCGCTCCTGATACATTTGCAGTCTGCTTTGTCCCTCCTGTGCAATGTAAGTTATTCCTGCTTTTCCTCCCTATCTGCTGGTCCATATCTCCCTCTGAACTCCCCTCCTCTTCCTCTCTTGTGGGCACCCACGTGACATCACTAGACACGTCATCATCGACGTCACCTTCCCCACTGCTATAAGTAGAGATCTCGGAGTAGGCAGCAACACCGGGGACCAACCTCCTCCTTGGGCTGATCTGGGTACTGTCGTCAGACTGCTGAGAAGCGGTTGTTGCTACCTCCTCTTCCTGATCCAATACCAAGAGTGGCTGCGCATCAGAAATGTCTTGATATGGATCGGAAAATAATTCCTGTGACTCAAGCGGAAGGTAAGTGGTGGTGGTGGTGTTGTTGGTAGTAGTGTCTTTGGGGGTGCACATAGCAGAGAGTGAAGAAGAGGGTGCAAATCGAGAGGATGAGGAGGGTGCAGAAGAGTAAGGCTGAGTGAGCCACTCAACCAAGTCTGGTGCATCCTTTAAAGTAATTGAACGCACCTTCTGCAACTTCCCACTTTGGCTCAAGCCTGTTGCTCCTGCCCTACCCCTACCACCCCTGCGGAAGGGCCTGCCTCTTCCTCTGCCTGTCATTTTTTAAATGACCCTGTGACAAAACTCTCAGTCCCTATACCGATGAAGGACTGCTGCAGTATAGGGCAGCGGTCAGCAGTAGTGCACCTCAACCCTATGTATTGTGGACCTATACCAGTCCTTATAGAATAGCAGACTGTACCTCACTCAACCCTATGTACTGTAGCACCCTAGACAGACCAAGTTACCAGTTCTTATAAGGACCTTTGTGGAACAAGTAGGTTGTGTGTGACTGATTAGCAGACTGTACGTCAGTCCCTATACCGATGAAGGACTGCTGCAGTATAGGGCAGCGGTCAGCAGTAGTGCACCCCAACCCTATGTATTGTGGACCTATACCAGTCCTTATAGAATAGCAGACTGTACCTCACTCAACCCTATGTACTGTAGCACCCTAGACAGACCAAGTTACCAGTCCTTATAAGGACCTTTGTGGAACAAGTAGGTTGTGTGTGACTGATTAGCAGACTGCAGCAGAAGGGCAGCAGTCAAGTATAATATTCTTTCTATATTTGGAAGAAAGAATATTATATGTGTACAAGCCTATTACCATACCACTGATACCAGTCCTGAAAAGAACCTTTGTGGACCTAATATAGTAACAGCTACTGATTAAACTGACCCTCACTGCCTCACACACTGCTTCCTGCCTGTCCCTATATAAACTGACAAAACAGAGGCTACTGGAACAATAACTGGAATAGCATTTTTGTGGACCTGATAGTAACAGCTAATGACTAAACTGACTGTCCCTACAGCAGACACACCGTTCTGTCCCTTTCTCTAAACTGACAAAAGACACTCAGGCTGCTGCAACAATCAGTAGCACAGAAAACCTATATCCTGAACTACACCTAACACCTATACCAGTCCTGAAAAGAACTTTTGTGTACCAAATAGCTAGCAATTGGGGTCACTGCAATCTCTCCCTGCTCCACACAGCAACCTCTCCCTATAGTGACAGAAGAAAGAATGTAAAATGGCCGCCGGATCGGGTCTATTTATAAGTTAGGTGGAATGTCCAAGTGTCCATGTGCTGTAATGTCTCAATTGGCTTTCCTGTACCCCATGATGGATGTGTCATTATAGGTCAAAGTTCTTTTACACAGTAAACACAGAAGTCCACCGGGCGAACGGCGCCAATAGTCCGCCGATCGGGCGGACCGCGAACAGCCGAAATTCGCTGCGAAACGACCGCCGGGCGAACCGTTCGGCCATCCCTACTCCTTGTTTCCTAGTCCGTAGCTCTGAGTCCATACTCTATAGTTGAAAGTCTACAGTCCATAGGCTATAGTACATAGCCCCTACTCCATAGTCTATAGTCTAAAGTCCTGAGCTTATAATCTATAGATTAAAGTCCATAGTCTATAGTCCTTACTTCATAGTCTATAGATCCTAGTCCAGAGATCATAGTCCATAGTCCATAGATCATATTACATAGTCCCTAGTTCATAATCTATAGTCCACAGTCCATAGTCCATAGTTTATAGTCCATAGTCTATAGTCCATAGTCTTTTTTTTTTTTAAACATTAGAACTTTATTATAGATTGCAGATGACAAGCGCTCAAATACAGAAATATACAACAGAGTACATAGCAATACAACTCAATAACGTATAAGTAACTTCTTTCTTGTTCTTTCGTTTCACAAGAGGCGGCATAACAGAACATATCAAAACATTTGAACATTCTAGAAGATATTCACGAAAAGTCCCAGTAGCACGTGTCTCACTTAAATTATATCAGAATACGTTTATCGGTTATCCCATATAAACCATATATTACTCTTAAGACATCCTAGGTGAAAGTTAGCCCTTTGGACAGTATAGTAATAATTAGAGAAATAGAGAAAAGGGGGCTAGGTAGACATATTGGGGTGTTGGTAAACTCAAGCATGTTCATTAAATATAACTAAATTCTTTATTACAAATATCATAATAATAAGGACTGGTGTTCAATGAGCCAAAAAATGTACATTCAAAGATATATTGGCCTAGCAGGCCTAGAAGTGTAGAAGGAAGGTCAATCCATCCAAGTATCAACCAGTTTTCAGCAAGTAATATGCATTTGAAAAATGAAATTTGAACCACGGTGACCATGTTTTATGAAATCTTTCCATACTGTCAGAGGCCTGTGCCAGTGTCTCTTCCATTGTACAAATCTCCAAGACTCAGCCCACAAAAGTCCAACACAGATGGGACTTGTGCAGTTTTCTAGAGGATTGGGATCTTAGCTTTGGCAGCATTCAACAAGTGCTAGGTTAATTATTTTTTTGTAACATTTGAGTGGGAAGTTTGAAATGTGTAGTAGACAACAGGCAGCATTTAGTACTAGTTTTTGCTTAATTATGCTTTTGCTTAATTATGTCTCTGACCCTATTCCAAAATACGGCCGGTCATGGACAGTGCCACCAAATGTGTATGAGAGTTTCTGTATCGCTTCCACATCTCCAACAAGCACTAGGCATCTGTGGGTACCATACGTTCAGTTTCTCTGGAGTGGCATACCAGTTTGTAAGCAGCTTGTATGCTGTTTCCTGCATCTTTGTGCCGATAGACCATTTATATCTCAGATTACATGCGTTTTTACACTGATTATAAGTTATGGTCACTTGAAGGGCTTTGTGCCAATTCCCCCTGAATCTATCCTCAGTAATGGGGCTAGAATTCTGTAACCACACGTATGTGACTGAGGTTGCCCTATGAAAATGTGTATCATTAATACAAACTGACTCCAAGTCTGTCAGTAATCTAGAGAAGTCTCTTTACTTATCTTTACTGCTTGTGTAAATGTGTATTTGGAAATATGACCAAAGTTGTAGTTGTGGTATTCGACTATCGTTTTTTAGAGCCACAAAATCCTTAAATCGACCCCTGTGGAAGAAGTCCCCTGTGAGCAAGGGGTTATCTCCAGTTCGGCCATGGAGCAATTGGTTTCCAAACCCGGGTGTGAAGGCTGGGTTGTCTTTTATTGGTGTTAGGGGGCTGAGCAGGTAAGTCGCTGTAGAGTGTTTTGCTATAGCATTGAAAGCAGTTAGAGTAGTCTCCATCAATGGGTGTCTTAGAAGTTGATTGCGTCTTATCCCCAGATTCCATGGAGAGAAGCGCAGAGGCCAAGGGCTCAGACCTGCTTCTAATGCTACCCAATCTTTAGTATCACAGTGGCAATGCCAGTCAACTAGTCTGTTCAAATGAGAGGCCAAATAATTGTTATTAAAGTCCAGTAGTCCAATCTAGGGATGGGCTTTATGTTCGGGTCAAACATGAGTTTGACTCGAACAATGGCTGTTCACCCGTTTGCTGAATAGCGAACAATTTGAGGTGTTTGTGGCAAATTCCAAAGCTGTGGAACACCGTTTAAAAGTCTATGGGAGAAATCAAAAGTGCTAATTTTAAAGGTTAATATGCAAGTTATTGTCATAAAAAAGTGTTTGGGGACCTGGGTCCTGCCCCAGGGGACATGTATCAATGCAACAAAAATGGCCGTTTTAATAATGCTTAAAGTGGAACAATAAAAGTGTAATATTCCTTTGAATTTCGTACCTGGGGGGTGTCTATATTATGCCTGTAAAGTGGCGCATGTTTCCCCGTGTTTAGAACAGTCTGAGAGTAAAATTACATTTCTAAAGGAAAATAAGTCATTTAAAACTACTTGCAGCTATAATGAATTGTCGGTCCCGGCAATACACATAAAAGTCACTGGGAAAAACATCATGGGATTCTCCCACAGGGGAACCCCCGAACCAAAGTAAAAAAAAAATGCGCCGGGGTCCCTCCACATTCCATACCAGGCCCTTCAGGTCTGGTATGGATATTAAGGGGAACCCTGTGCCAAAATTGAAAAAAAAAATGGCATGGGGTCCCCCCAAAAATCCATACCAGACCCTTATCCAAGCACGCAACCTGGCAGGAAAAGAGGGGGGACAAGAGAGTGCCCCCCCGAATCGTACCAGGCCACATGCCCTCAACATGGGGAGGATGTCCCCATGTTGATGGGGACAAGGGTCTCATCCCTGCAACTCTTGCCCAGTGGTTGTGGGAGTCTGCGGGGGGCTTATCGGGATGTGGAAGCCCGCTTTAACAAGGGGACCTCCAAATCCCAGCCCCTCTCTTTTCCTGCGGCCTGCCAGGTTGCGTGCTTGGATAAGGGTCTGGTATGGATTTTTGGGGGGACTCCACACCATTTTTTTTTATTTTGCCACGGGTTCCCCTTCAGGTCTGGTATGGATTTTGAGGGGGGCCCACACGCCATTTTTTTTTCAATTTTGGCGTGGGGTTCCCCTTAATATCCATACCAGACCTGAATGGCCTGGTATAGAATTTGGAGGGACCCCTGTGCATTTTTTTTTACTTTGGTTCGGGGTTCCCCTGTGGAGGAATCCCATGCCATTTTTTTCAATGATTTTTATGTGTAGTGCCGGGACCGACAATTCATTATAGCCGCGAGTAGTTTTAAATGACTTTTTTCCTTTAGAAATTTAATTTTTCGGGGGGGCGTGGCCGGCCGGGACCGAGGACGGACGCTTTTCAGCAGAGCTCCGCCAGGCCTCCGTTAATCTGGTGCCATCCTCCGCTCCAGAACGCCCTAAGTGCCCAAAAACCACCTTATCTTACTCCTCGGACGCTTCTCCACAGGTCAGGGTACATTTGATAGCCATTTTCCGCTCGGGGACCGCAGGATTTAATCCGTTCAGGCCGCTGGAGGCCGTCGCGCCGGGCGCCATCTTGCGGCCTACTAGGCCTCTATAATCCCCGGACTTTCCTACGGGGCTGCCCGGCGGTGGAACCAGACATCCCGGAGGGGGCATACTCGGCCGCCGCACCGCTGCACCCGCTGCACCGCTGCACACAGGAGGCTCCTGGGATCACCTGCCCTGCACCCCTCCGGCCTGGTGAGTCCCCTGTGGGGATAGTTGAACTTTCATCTGCCTGCTCCCCTCCAATTCTCTCTCCCCCCCTCCCCACACCATCAGGAGGATTCCTTGCTAGGCCACCCCTGGGTGCTTGTGAGGACTGGTTCGCTGCTATCCTTCTACCATTGCATCAGGCAACAATCATCCCTGGCAACACCCTCCAGGCGAGACCCTGGCTTTGACCTATATTGGTTCCTGGTGGCCATCTTGCTACACCCTGCTACACCCAGGTTTTCACAGCTCCCATTGCCACAGCTCCACAGGGTGAAGGGGTT
Organism: Lithobates pipiens; assembly: GCF_037356315.1. Lineage (NCBI taxonomy): Eukaryota > Metazoa > Chordata > Amphibia > Anura > Ranidae > Lithobates > Lithobates pipiens. The sequence continues at coordinate 609,830,480 of NW_027507758.1, forward strand.
AAAACAAAAATAAGCCTCCTGACATTGACTGCACCTGTCGCCAGTAATTAATATGACCACGATCAACTTTAACCTCTGTGGCTCCTAAATGAGTTAGGGGGCCCATCTACTCTCCACGACCCCCGCTAAACAACGCTAGCTACTAATAGATCCGGGGGTAAGCTTTTCTTATCTCTACAGTACCAAAGCACCCCATGGGAAAAATCGGTCAGCAGCAGGAACTTTACAAGCATATCCCTGAACAACAACAGACAGGGCCTATTATGGATCGTTTTGTCACCAGATCTCAACTTGCGCCCTCTCATTCTCCGCCGGATCCCTTCGCCATTATGGATTCAACTCTGGGGATTGAGGGCTCTAGCTCCTCCTCGGCTAATGCTCTCCAGGCCCCTGACCCGGGTCCCTCCTCAGTACAGGGGGTCCTTACCCCTGCTATCTTGGATGCCAAATTGGACGCCAAGCTGCACCTTTTACTTCAACAGATCACGACTAATGTCTCGGCCGAGGTAAATAAGCTTGCGGTGGAACTGAGAAAGGAGATCAACCAGCTGGGTGAGCGTACAGACACACTTGAAAATAAGTTTGACGAGATGGTTAGCTATGTCCAAGCCGTTAAAGAAGACAATCACAACCTCTGCCTCTCTGTCTCCCAACTACAGCTGCAACAGGAGGACCAGGAGAATAGAGAGAGACGCCAGAACTTACGCTTTAGGGGTATCCCGGAGACTGTGGGTGACTCTGATCTACGTTCTTACCTCCTGGGCCTCTTTAACACCCTGGCCCCCACGGTCATGGACATAGACTGGCGCCTTGACAGAGCACATCGCTCCCTGGCCCCCAAAACTCCTGCTGGAGCCAGACCCAGGGACGTTGTTGTCCGGTTTCACTTCTTTGAAAGCAAGGAGGCACTGATCCGCTCCACACGCAATAAACCTCAAATAACCTACCAAGGGGTGAAACTGCAAATCTTCAGTGATCTTTCTCCCATCACTCTGGCAAAATGTAGGAACCTCCGGCCGATCACCTCCCACCTGCAACACCACAAGGTCCCATACTTCTGGGGGTTTCCCTTTTGCTTGATGGTGTCAAAAAACGGAACTCAGCACGTCTTACGGGACCTTCCAGAAAGCGAAACCTTCTTAAAGAACCTTGGTCTTCCTCCCCTCCCTGAGTAGGACATACATCCCGCCGAAGTCCAGATTAGTCCGTTACCCAACACTCCAAGCCGCATCTGGACGCCCGTGCGAAGCAAGACCAGGAGGCACCTCTCTACACCTCAGCGCCCACGGTTCTCCAAGCAACCTCCCTGAACCCTCTCAAAACTTCTCTTGTGGTTCAGTTTATTTGCTACTTTGACCCACTCATTTCTCCCTTCCTCCTGTGTATGGGAAGGGAGAAGTTCCTGTTGCTGTGGCATCAATCTGTTTGTCCTTTGCCTTGACTCGTTAAGCTGGGACTTTTTTTCCCCACCCCATGGGGCTCCGTTTGTTTGTTTTTTTCTACGAGAACTATAGGTTGTTAATGTTATTTGTTCATCTACAAATTCATAAGGAGAGTTGATGGCCCTTCCTTTTTTTCAGTCCGACCACCCCTGGTGCTCGTCCGGCCATGACCCTCTTGACCTGGGTTGACTCCCTAGGTCCCCTGAGGCACATGACGCCCTCAGGTCATGCTAATGTTTTTTTCTTTTTTTCTGCTCTTTTTATTTTTATTTTTGTTGTTTATTTTTTGTTGTTTTTGTTACTGTATTTTACTAATGTTTTATGTTCTACTGTGTCCACTTGTAGAGCTCAGTTTCATTATTCTCCTATGCACTACAAAGGTTGGTTAGGCCTCAGGCTATCTTGGCTTTGGGCGCTCCTATTTTTTTCTCATTGCCGGGGTATATCTGACGCCAAAGTCACATTTTCTTCAATGATGCCCCGGTATAATGTTGTTTACTATAATGTTGTTTACTATAGGCTCTACTCCCATCATTGCTTATCTTAATAACGCATCCTTATGGCTTTAAAAATTCTGTCCTATAATGTTAAAGGCCTAGGTTCCATACGTAAGCACTGGTTGGCCCTGAAGGAATTCAGGTCTTCCGGTGCGGACGTGATTATGCTGCAAGAAACTCATTTTAGAGCGGATGGCTCCCTTAAGTTTGCCTCCAGACATTTCCCTACCTCCTTCCTGGCCTCTGACCCCACAGGCAAGGCAGGGGTTGCAATTTTGATTAAGAAGTCGTGCTCTATTAAGGTTACAAAATCCCATGCAGATCCCCATGGCAGGTACCTAGTTTTAGAATGTCAGCACTTGAGCACCTCCCTGACCCTTGTCAACCTGTATGCCCCTAACGTTGGGCAGCTTGACTTCCTTAGTACCCTGCTTGACTCCCCTCATTGCCCATCCCAGCCTTTCATTATAGTTGGGGGGGGATTTTAACTTGGTCATGTCTCCCTCCAGGGATAGGAAAACTCTGTTCTCATCCACACCCTCCAGGAAGTTGGCTTCCCAAGCCACCTCATTCCGTCAGCTCATCAGGTCCCATCGGCTCTTCGACTCATGGAGGATCAAGCATCCCACAGCTCAGCAATTCACCTTTTATTCTCCAGCCCATAAAATGTACTCGCGGCTCGATCACTTTCTTATTTCCGCCCCTCTCATCCCACACGTGGTCGACTCTGAGGTGTTACCGATTACCTGGTCCGACCATGCCCCCATTACCCTAAACCTCTTGCTCACTCAGGCTTATCCTAGATCTTGTCACTGGAGGCTTAACAGACACCTCCTACATTCTGAAAGCTCCCGCTCGGTCCTTGCGAAGAGTCTCACAGAATTTTTCCACCCTGTGGGAGGCCCATAAGGCCGTCTTCAGAGGCGCTTGTATTGCAGAGAGCTCTAGATTGAAGAGGGATAGGTCCGCACTTATCCGATCACTAACCTCTGCTCTTCTCACTGCTGAGCGGAAGCTCCTGGCCACACCCACGGTGGAGAGGCTCCACAGGGTCACTCTCCTTAGGGAACAGATTAAAACAGCACAACTCAACCGGGCAGCCAAATCGCTGCTTTGGATGAGGCAGAAATTCTACGAATTTTCCAATAAACCTCATACAATGCTAGTCAACAAATTGCTTCCACGTGCATTCAATTCTTTTCCTGAGTCTCTTTCCCGACCTGACGGATCTAGGACCTACTGCCCTCGTGAAATTTCAAACATTTTCTGTAAATTTTACCATAAACTCTACAACTGTCTTTCCCCGGAAAACCATTTTCACTTTACTCAAGAGAAATTTAGAGCCTTCTTCTCCAATCTTAAACTCCCCAAACTCTCGTCGAGCGATCTAGAGACCCTTAATAAGGCGGTATCGGCGGAGGAGCTTTCTGACGTAGTGTGGGATCTTCCTTTGCATAAGTCACATGGTCCTGATGGACTCCCCTATTTCTACTATAAAACCTAGACATTTTAGGACCTCACATGCTCACTTTATTTGATACTCTACTACAGGGGACCCATCCCCATCCACATTTCTCACACTCCTTCATCTCAGTGATCCCCAAGCCGGGTAAGGATCCCTCCATCGCAGATAATTATAGGCCCATAGCCCTTCTGAATTCTGACTACAAAATATTTACTAAAATTCTTGCCTCCCGGCTATCGGTTCTTGCCCCTAAACTTATTCACAGAGATCAGGTGGGGTTTGTGCCTGGCAGACACGCAGGTGACAACACCCGCCGCACGATCAACCTGGTCGATCTTCTGGATTTGACCAACACACCAGCACTCCTACTTAGCTTAGAAAGGCCTTTGATAGGCTCAGCTGGCCTTATCTGTTCGCCACGCTCAGGGTTTATGGGTTTCGGGGCCCTTTTTTGAGGGCATTGGAAGCTTTATAATCAACGGTCACTGCTCAGGTACAGATGTCGTCCTTTCTGTCGCCTCGCTTCCCCCTGTTGAATGGTACTCGGTAGGGGTGTCCTCTATCTCCGCTAATATTTATTTTATGTCTGGAACCCCTGACTGAGGCTGTACGCTCTCATCCAGATATTCGTGGGGTGGTGATGCGACAGGGAGAGTACAAATTATCACTTTTTGCTGACGACGTCCTGCTAACTATTACCAACCCACAGATATCCCTCCCCTCATTGCACAAGCTACTAACATCCTTTGGGGGTATTTCTGGGTACAAGGTTAACACCTCTAAGACTGAGGCCCTCCCCATACACATCCCTGCCACACAACTTTCTAGACTAAAAGAATCTTACCCCTACAGATGGTGCAGTGATTCACTCAAGTACCTGGGGGTTTTTCTGACCCCTTCTTATTCCCACCTGTTCCGTGCGAACTTTCCTGCCCTGTTTCAGGATATAAATAATTCACTACTGACCTGGTCTAAATACCCTATATCCCTGCTGGGCAGGGTCAACATCCTTAAAATGTCAGTCTTGCCCAGACTGCTCTATCACTTTGAGACACTGACAGTTGCCGTTCCGTCCCCTCAGCTTAAACTTCTCCGACGACGTTTCCTTAAATTTATTTGGGCTGATAGGTCTCATCGCTTTGCCAGCTCTGTGGTGTTTGCGCCCGCGGGTCGGGGGGGGGGGGGGGTTGGGTGCTCCGGATATTGTGAAATATTATCAAGCTACCCATTTACGAATTATTGCTACCTGGTCCTCTCTTAATGCCACGAGTCGGTGGGCTACTATTGAAAAGGGGGTCCTGTATCCGGTTCACCCATGCTCCTTGATCTGGGGCGCACCATCCCCACTGCCCTCTACCCTCAGATGTCAATGTATGGCCCCAATGTCATTTACCTTGGACTTGTGGCAAAAGTGTAACAAAAAGTACTCCCTCTCTTCGGCCTGCCCCCCCCCCCCTCACGAATGTCTTATTTAATCCTACTATCCCTGATGGACTGTCCATGGGTAGGATTTCCACGTGGCTAGATCCCCCTCTTTTCCAACTTAGAAACCTGGTACACCCTGTCTCCCGTAGACTCCACGCCTTTGAGACCTTGCGAGAAAAATATGACATTCCCAAACATTCGTTTTACTTCTACCTACAGGTGAGACACTTCTTTAACTCTAAATCTCCGACCTTAACCCTTGACACTCCCACAGATTTTGAGCATCTCTGCGCTCAAGGCCCATATCAACCTAATTTAATTTCCTCTTTTCACCGAATCCTCCATGAGTCGACCCCTCTAACCGAATTTACGCATCTGTATATGAGTAGATGGTCTCAGTTGTTGGACAAGCCTATCTCCCTGCAGACGTGGGATAGGATTTGGTCCTCTACTTTCAAATCCTCTAAGTGTGTCACGCAAAGGCAAACAGCAATAAAAATCCTTATGTTTTGGTATAAGACCCCCGATGTCATCCACAAATACGATTCCTCAGTCTCGCCATCTTGTTGGCGTTGTGGACTTGACATTGGGTCATTCTTCCATATCTTCTGGACATGCCCTTTGATACGGCCTTTCTGGATAGCGGTGGGGTCTTTGGTGGTGGAGGTGTCGGGGGTATCCCTCCCGATTGATCCCCTATATTGCTTGCTGGGTCTCCCTATACCAGGTATACCTAAAAACAACAATCGACTGGTTTCCTACATTTTACTTGCTGCTAACAGGCTTGTCCCATTGTGTTGGTTGTCCAATGCAACTCCCCCCTGGCCTAGGTTATGCCAACTGGTGTCTGAAATTAGGAGAATGGAGTATTTGACAGCCTTGGTGCATGATTTGGTTCCCCAGTTCGATAAAGTGTGGGAACCCTGGGATCGATCAGCATATGGGGCCCCCCCTGCCGGTACATCCATCTGACTGCAGCTACTGACCGGGGCCCTTTGTTGATGGCTTCCGTCCCCCCCCCCCCTTCCCTACCCAGTCCTCCGGGTAACCTGTCCCCTCCCCTCCCGGGGACATACTATGCTGACCATGTGAATATTCGTTTTTTTTTTGCCTTTCTCTTTTTGGCCTCTGGCCTCTTGTTGTTCAGAATAGTTTGTTTGATTTACATTAACTGTTTGTTATTTATAGTACGAGATACGGATACGCAGTTCACCCTTGTGCCTGCGTTTGTGGACATTTTTCTCTGTCTGTTGTAACTTATGCCTTACACCTTAATCTATATCTCTCTATATTTACTGATTCTTCTAATGCTCTAGTGTATTGTTTTTGTTTTTGCTTTGAAAAATAATAAAAATTACAATTATAAAAAAAAAAAAGAAATGTAATTTTTCATTTTGCTCTCAGACTGTTCTAAACATGGGAAACATGTGCCACTTTACAGACATACTATAGACACCCCCAGGTATGAAATTTAAAGGAATATTTCACTTTTATTGTTCCACTTTAAGTATTATTAAAATCACTGCTCCCAAAAAAATGGTCGCTTTTAGAACTTTTTTTGCATTGATACATGTGCTCTGGGGCAGGACCCGGGTCACCAAACACTTTTTATGACAATAACTTGCATATAAGCCTTTAAAATTAGCACTTTTGATTATTCATGTTCATGTCCCATAGATTTTAATGGTGTTCGCTTGTTCAAACAAATTTTTTGCCTATTCGCATGTTCTGGATGCGAACCGAACCAGGGGGTGTTTGGCTCATCCCTAGTCCCATCCCCCCAGCTCCTTTGGCTTAATCAAGAGGGAAATTTTTATTCTAGTATTTTTGTGTTTCCACAGAAATGTCATTAGTATAATGTGTAGTTTTTTAAAGAAACTTTGGGGGATTTTGACTGGTAGGGCACAAAGCAAATAAAGCAGCCTGGGTAGGATGGTCATCTTAAGAATGGTGGCTCACCTTAAACCAGGAAAAGTATCAGGCATTCCATATTTTAAGGTCCCTCTCTCTATCTGGATTAACGGCGGGAAATTTTTGTCAATAATCGAGGACAACCGTGGGGTCACCCAGATTCTCAGGTACTTCAATGTCTTTCCCTCCCATTTAAAAGGGCAGTTTTCTTGGGTCCTAATGAGGTCAGTGTTGAACAGGTTGATATTCATGCCCTCCGATTCAGAATAATTGATTTTGAGATTGGACACATATCCATAATGCGTGAATGCTTTGATGAGGTTAGGTAGTGTGATATGTAGCTTTGTCAAAAAAGAATAAAAGGTCATCTGCGTATGCCACAGTTTTGAACTCTCTCTCTAGAAGGTGGATTCCATGCACCGATTTATCCCTGTTGACCGTTCTAATGAAAGGCTCTAGGGATAGAATAAACAATAGTGATGACAGGGGCCTGCCCTGCCTTGTACCGTTCATTATTTCTATCTTCTCCGACATGGAACCATTCATTTTTATTCTGGCTGAAGGTTTTGATATAGTGCCATAATTCAATTCATCATGTTTGCGCCCAGATCTATATGGTCGCATGTTGCAAACATGAAGTCCCAGAAAACCCTATCAAAGGCCTTCTCTGCATCCGTGGACTGGAGAAGGGTCTTGATGTGTTGGATACAGGAGGCATGTGTTAGGAGAAGAGCTCTGATAATGTTATCTTTAGCTTCCCAGCCTGGCACGAAGCCTACTTGTTCCAGGGCCTAATATGGCATCTAGGATTGGTCTTAACCTGGTCGCCAGGAATTTTGCAAGCAAATTGAGATCTAAATTCAATAATGAAATTGGTCTATAGCTGGAGCAATCGGTCAGGTCCTTGTTGGGCTTAGGTATATCTGCCATGTGGGCGATGAGAAAATCAGTGGGTACCGCTTGTGGTCCAGACAGGGTTCTATGCCTTCGTCAAGGGGTCTGTTAGAAAATGTATAAAAGTTTTGAAGTAGATGTAGGTGAAGCCATCTGTCACTAGGCTTTTCCTGGGCTTTACATTTTTAATGGCCTGTCGTGCTTCCATGGTGGAGATCTGTTCCTCTAACGGGGATGTGTCAGCTGCCGTCAGTTTGGTGAGGTCACTATTATCTAGGTAGTTTTGAATAGCTTGCGCCCTAGGACTTGCCACTCCAGGGTGCCTATGCTGTGGAGCTAGGTTGTACAATTTAGAATAGTAGTTGTGGAAATGAGTCGCAATGGCATCTGTAGTAACATCTATAGTTCCACCCGGTTGTTTAATATCCATTATATTTTGGAGATGCTAGGTTCCCTCAGGGCTCTAGCAAGTAGTCTACTCGTTTTGTAACCTGTCTCATAGTAGATTTTCTTTTAAAGAACAATAGGTTTCATTTTAGCTTCCAGTGTCTGCTGCAATGTTTTCCTTGTTTCTAGAAGCTCTGTAGCTGACAGGGATTGTTTATGTCTGGCTTCTAAGTGGAAAATTTTCTCGGGTAGTTGTTTCATTTCTGCCTCTTGTAGTTTTTTCATGGTGGGAGCCCAGTTTAATCAAATCCCCCTGATGGAACACTTATCAACAAATCATCAAAGGATCTACCTCTAGGGTGTCGTTGATTTTGAAGGAGTCGATGAGTGAAGAGGTGATTTGGGAGAGCAAATTGGGGTCCGTCAGAAGGGATGCATTAAAGTGGTTTAAACCCTTACAAACCACTTTGACCTACAGGTAAGCCTAGATTAAGGCTTACCTGTAGGTCCAAGAAATATCTCCCAAACCTATATGGTTTAGGAGATATTTGCCCGAAGACGGGCACCGCTATCTACGGCGCATGCGCCATAGACAGCGGCGCGCAGGCGCACTGAGCGGGGCATTGTCGATGACGGCAATGCCGCGTGTCTCGGCTCCCATGCGCATGCGCGGGAGTGACGTCATCGCCGCTCCGGCGAATCACAGCGCCGGAGCAGTGAGACCCACGGAGACCCACTAAAAAGATGGACGCTCGGAACTACAGGGGACAGCGGTGACTTCGCTGGCTCCTGTGTCAGGTAAGTGACACATAATGGACTACTATGCGATGCATAGTAGTCCATTATGCTTTGCCTTTACAGGGAATGAAAGAGGAAGTAAACTCATCAGGGTTTACTTCCTCTTTAAGTCTCCAGGAGTTTGATTTAGGATTAAAAGTAAGGAAGTCCACGATCAATGAGATGAAGGAGAAATCAACTGAATTCCAATCTGAGCTCCTATAGTTTTAGGTAGGACACTCTGAGAAATAAACAGATAGTATATGCGAGAGTAGCAGTTATGTGATATGGAATGAAGTGTAAAGTCCCTAGCCTTGGGATGAAGAAATCTCCACGAATCAATTAATTGCAGTGAGTGTAGAAGAGACTTGACCTTTTGAAGGATCTGGTAAGTAATGCATGACTTCCCAGAGGACAAGTCAACTAGGGAATTCAGTGGAATACTAAAGTCCCCTCCCAATATGAGACACCCAGATGCAAACCCTAGAGCAACCGCGTCACACGTTGACAGAAGGTTATATGTGCTGAGTTAGGGAAGTACACATTTGCTAGCGTGGTGGGGGATCCCCCGTATGTGGCTTTCAGGAAGATATATCTGCCACCAGGGTCCGAAAAGCAGTCTGTGATGGAGAAGGGTGCCTCTAAGCTCGCCGGAATCAAAGCTACTTTAGACTTGGAGGGGTCATTTTTGGCGTGGTATGCCTCAGTAAAGAAGGAGTCAGTAAGTTTTGGAACCTGGTGGGTCTTGACGTGGGTCTCCTGTAAGAATGCAAAGTGTGGCCTACCTTTCTTAGGTTCTCTGAAGAGTGTGGATCTTTTTTTCTGGGATATTCAGTCCTTTTACATTGCGGGAGATGACCTGGGGTGGTACCCGTGTGAAGAGTATGCCATCTGGTATATTCAGGAGGGATTGTTGAGTATAAAACATTTTACTCCAAGCACATTCACGTGTGCGTTATAAAAGTTTTTTTTTAGAAACCAACATCTTTGGTGTATAACATGTACGTGTGACAGTATATAGCCTTTTTTGTGGCTAAACAGGTATGTTTAAAACCATAACATACACATCCACAACTCGGGAACTTACAAAGTTCAATTTTGATAAAGTGAAGGCAATATGAGACATTAGTATGTGAAAACTGTGTTGATTTTTCCTTCATCAGGTGGGGTGATGTCACCCCTGTAAAAGCCAAATTTTGAAGGTGCACACAAATTGGGACTCAAAAATATGGATTTCCGTCATGATCCCATGCCTAAAATGTGTGTATTTCCCTACATCTATTTTTATAGATGTAGGGAAAAGACACACATGTGCTATCTGCCATCATGGGATATACGCGTTTTGTGGGTGCAACCCCTTCCTCACAACTAAAGTAAATGAGAGGAAGGGGTTGCATCCACAAAACGCATACATTGATAGCCCATGTTGACACACTGTGTGCATCTTCAAAATTTGGCTTTCAAATTACTTTATTTATATAAAAACTTAAAAAATAATGACAACATTGAATTTTGTTTTTGTTTGGTTAGATTTTGGCTAAAACATCAATGAGACCATCACTCTCAATCCTTCCTTCCATACTTCCTTCCACATCAGATAAGGCTCCTGATGTCCAACCTGGGCCTTCCAACCAGGAAGTTGTGGAGGTGCCCAGCTTGAGCCAGGTATAGCATTGTTCAACATATTTCTTATCAAAAATGTAATGGTGTTAACTGGATGTTATTATTGATCACTAATTTCTGATTTAACAAAGTGGTTTCCATATCAATAGACAATAATAGTAGCCAAAAATGATTGGGGCAAGAATTAAAAATGCTGGGGTCAGAATGATAGTCTTTTCTATTTGTTAACATTCAATTTGCAACAGTCATGAGCTCAAAATTGTGTGTGATTGATGAGCAAAACACTAAAACTATATCCCATTTTCATACACGGGAAAGTCTCAGCCAGGAGGAGGCCGTGGAAAGTCTCAGCCAGGAGGAGGCCATGGAAAGTCTCAGCCAGGAGGTGGCCGTGGAAAGCAGCCTGACCGAATCCCAGGTTCCTCCCCTCCTCCTTCTAACAAAAGGACCAGAAAGGCAAGGAATATGGAGGAGTCAGCAACTGCTTTGATTTGGCAGGCTACTGCAGTCCTCACAACAACCCCTGATGGCCCCGAGTCATATGGCTGTCTGACAGCCAGTAAACTGGAACAAATGGAGGAGGGCCAATGCCTCACCTGTGAGAAGATATTACTTCAGGCCCTAAACAAGGGGATGAGGGGCGAACTCACAACTAAAAGCCACCTGTGAAAGTTGGACCATATTACTCCTCCATCACCTCCAGCATCACCTCCAACACCACAGCCACCCAACCCACCACAGCAGCCTGGAAGGAAGCATTGAGAGTGATGGCCTGGGTTTGGTGTGGTCTGGCAAAAGACGCAGGCTGTTGTAAGACCACAGCCTCTGGACATATATGTCATCTGCCACTGCTCCCAATCTCTCAGAGTCCTGGTCCCGATTGTGCTCCCTAATAAATGGACTCCTCAAGTTACCAATTTTGCCTGTCAAATAACTGATGTCTGCCCTGGGGTATAAAGGCTTCACCAATTACAACTGTTTCTCCAGCGTTGCCTTCCTCTTTATTTTTTTATGACCCCTAATAAATGTAACATTTTTGTTTTGACAAATACTTGGCTATGTCTTTTACTTCAAAAAGGACAATTTGTTTGTGAGAAGTCAGGTACATTTCAGAAATACAATGTCAAATTAACAAGGAACACCAACACCAACCAACCTCTTTGAGGTAAAAAAAATACAAGATAATAATGGTGTTGTGGTAACTTGATACATAAAATGACAAATAATATTAATGGAGATCATTATTAAAAAAAAAGATTATTCTGGAGATCTGGAAAAATAAAAATAAAAAAAGGGACATCACTATAAAAAATTTTAAATAAAGATTATTCTGGAGATCTTGATAAAAAAAAAATAGCAAAAACAAAGATTATTCATGAGATCATGAGAAATAAGAAAAAATCAGTTTGTCAGAACGCTGTGTGAATATCAGCAGCAAAGCAACTTCATTATTCTAGCATTATAAAGAAAAAGTGAATGGACTGCATTGAAGGATTTCAAAATTTGCAGCGTGACGAATGTGCTATCTCCATTACGAGCACTAGTTTTACAAGGCTGAGCGCTTCCGTCTCGTACTTGATTCTGAGCATGTGTTAATTTTTGTGCGAGAACTTGTGTATACACGATCGGACTTTCCGACAACAACGTTTTGTTGACAGAAAATGTGAGAACCTGCTCTCAAACATTTGTGTGCGGAAATTCCAAATGTTCGATGGAGCATACACACGGTTGGACTTTCCGATAACGAGCTCACATTGAACATTTCCCATAAGAAAATCCAACCGCATGTACGCGGCATAAGACTTTATAAACCGAATTAATCTTACAAAGTCGTTAAAAAAAAAAAAAAAAACATATAAGGATGAGACAACCCCCCCGCTACCCCCCCCCCCCCCCCCCCGGTTCAGTTTGCACCAAAACATGCCAACAGACAAAAAATTTGTGCGAACATGCAAACACCGTTAAAGTCTATGTGACACAAACATGAAGAATCAAGAGTGCTTATTTTAAAGGTGTCAGAAACCATGACTCAGACCAAGACAGAAGTACAGTTAAATCACACTTGTTTAATAGCATAAAAAGGGTAAACAGAGTAAACATAGTCAAAACATAGCATTACGTTAGCCTTAGGCCGCGTACACACGGGCGGACTGTCTGTCCAACTTAGTCCGCTGAAACGTGTTTCAGCAGACAGTCCGCTCGTGTGTGGGCTTCAGCGGACTTTTTCAGCGGACAGTCTGGCGGACTAAGTCTTTCGGAATTTCTGTAATATTGTCCGTCCAACTTTGGTTTCAGCGGACAGTCCGCTCGTGAGTAGGCAAGTTGGACGGACTAAGTATGACGCATGCCCAGAAAGGATTTACAGGGCGGAAGCGCTCGGTCTTGTAAAACTAGTCTTCGTATTGAAGCTAGCTAATTCGTCATGCTGCTAATTTTGTGGTTTTTTAATATAGCCTGTTCTTTTCTTCTTCATAATGCAAGAAAAGTGAAGTAGCTTTGCTGCTTATATTCACACAGAGTTATCCCAAATGTTTTTATTCATCCTCATCCTATGATTAATATTCCAATTTTATAAAAATATTTTAAAAAATAAATAAAACAAAAAACAAAAAAATATATAAAAAAAAAATATATATATATATAAAAAAAAAAAAAAAAAAAAAAATATATATATATATATATATATATATATATATATATATATATATATATATTAAAAAAATATAGAATTTATATATTACTATATATTTTTGGAACTACTATTGTCAGTTAAAAATTATTTATTTATTTATTTTTTGGGGGGGGGGGTTGAAACAAGATGGACTTGCGTTTTTTTTGGCCAAGCAGGACTATGTAAGTAGAGATAGATAGATAGATAGATAGATAGATAGATAGATAGATAGATAGATAGATAGATAGATACCCAAACCAGCATTTTAGCTTACACATGATTGAATGTTCAAAATCAGCAGAGCTTCCCCTCATTTCTAATGTTAAGCCTCAAATTTACAGCGACTGCACTTCCAAGTGCACTTGCAGTGCTTTAAAAATTGCACTTGAAGTTAGCATATTTCTATTAACATGAACGTGTGTTTTGTAAATAACCCCCAGAGTCTTTTGACATGTACCTGCCTACTCACAAATAAACTCTGTTTTTTTAAGCCAAAATAACAAAAAAAAAACATACAATATTTTTGGAAATAATAAATATGTATTTTTCGTCAGAACAAAACTAAATCAAGAGGGAGGCAACACTGGAGACAATTTTGAAGTTTGTGAAGCCTTTTGTCCCCCAGGCACACATCAAGTGAGTGGCCACCAAAATTCAGAACCTGTGTAACATGAAAATAGGGAGCACAACCAGGTCCTAGAATCCCACAGACCAGGAACAGCAGCAGATGAGATCTATGTCCCCAGACTGTGGTACTACAACAGCCTGCGTCTTCTGTCAGAGCAGACTGAAGCCAGGCAGTCACTTCCGACTCTTCCGTCTAGCCTTCCCTCCACGCTTCGCTGGAGGCTGTGCCTCTGGTGGTGGACTTATGGTAGGAGGAGGAGGAGGAGGAGCAGTAGGGTCTGTGTTATACAGTCTGGTGGTCGGTGTTAGCTCACCCTTCAGACCCCGTTGAATCGCATAAAAAAAAAATGGCTTCGCACAAGTTGCGCTGCCCCTTCTCCATTTCTAGCAACTTGCTTGCCAAATATGTACCGTAGGCCTCCTCAGGATTGGGGGGTTTGCTCAGCACTTGGGTGGCTTGGCGTATAAGTGCCAATGACTCCTCCTCTGTCCGTGTCATCCCCCTGGGCCTTTTGCTGGCTAGGCAGAGGGGAGGGACCTGACTTTCGGTCCGACTCCTGCTGGGCCCAGCTATCTCCTGCGTGTGTCTGGTCTCCTCCTCCATACCACTGGTCCCGGCCTCCTCCTGGGTGAGCTCATCCTGTGTAAAAAACAAAGAAATCAATAAATAAAATATGTCTATATTTTGAAATCATCAATCACTAACAATTTTACAGTTCTCACTTGCAAATACATTTGTCTTGAAATACAAAAGGCTATCATTTTGACACCATCATTTTTCCATCAGTTCACCAAGATTTGAGCCACATTTGTGGAAACTACTGTATCCTTATATCTAATTTAATTTGTGATGAAATCCTAGATTTGGAAGCAATTCAAACATTGAACTTTACATCATTAATATTTGAGCAATCCTAACTTTAGAAACTAAAATATACCTGGCTCCAGCTGGGCGCATCAACTTCGTCCAGCAAGGAAGGGTCTGGATCTTCCAGGGATGGCTCACCTGAGGTGGAGGGAAGGGTGGAGGGAAGGGTAGACGGAAGAGTGGAAAGTGACTGCCTGGCTTCTGACGTGTCATCCAGAAAACGCAGCCTGTCGTAATACCACAGCCTAGGTACATAGATCTGACCTGCTGCTGCTCCTGATGTTTGGGAGTCTAGGACCTTTTTGCGCTCCCGCCTATACACGTTACGCAGGTTCTGAATTTTGGAGCTCACAAAGTCAATGTCTGCCTGGGGGAGTCGGGTTTTCACAAACGTCAAAATTGTCTCCAGTGTCTTCCTCCGGCCAGGACGGCTGGAATATTGTGGGTGTTTGGAATCCCACAGGCTCCTGTGCATCTCCAACATATCGATAAATGTGGCGAGGAAGGCCTCCTCCTTAAAGGGGTCTGGGGTATACTTTTGCATTTTGATTTCTGAAAAAAAAAAAAAAAAAAAAAAAAAACTAATGTCAGACCAAATGCACACTATTTATATTGTGACAATGTAGGCGAGACCCACACTACACCCACACACACACTACCACACACGCTACCCCCCCCCCCACACACACACTACCCCCCCACACACCCACACTACCCCCACACACTACCCCCCCACACACACACTACCCCCCCATACACACACACACTACCCCCACACACTACCCCCACACAATACCCCCCCATACACCCACCCCCACCCCCCCCCACACACACACACACACTACCCCCCCATACACCCACCCCCACCCCCACACTACCACACAAAACACCAACCCCACTCAACCACCAACCCACATAAAAGTCAATTAACCATCAACAAGGTGAAATCTCACTATATACATTCCTAACACAGGCTTAAAATTAAAATAAAATAAAAAGATAACCATCTTACCGTCGCATGTAGCACTCGCTGCTTTCGTTCGGACAAGCGTACGGCCTCGCGGTAACGCTTTATATACAGCGCATGCGTTCAAGCTCCGCCTGCGTCGCCCACGTTGCCCGCCCCTGACGTTCCGTGTGACCGTATTTCCCCGCCCCTTTTACCCTCATTCCGCTGTGGGAGATTGATAGATGAAAATGGCGGACGGAATTTCAGTGAGCAGCGCGGAGGAAAGCCCTCAACCCCATGCTTCCGGAGCAAGGAAGAGATATAAGGCCACAAACATGGCCTTTGAAGAGATGGTGGAGATGGTGGATATATTGAGAAGGGAGGATTACGATGGGGAAAATGGCCCGTATCCCAAACCCAATATCCGCAAAAACGGCATCATGGATATAGTTGTCGAACCTTTGCACAGCAAATTTGGGGTCTGAAGAGGCAAGGATCAGCTCCGGAAACGATGGTCCGACATCAAATCCAGGGAGCCGGACCAATACCATCGAATCAAAAAGGCCCTGAAAAAAAGTGAGTAAACTCCGCGTTTATCGTGACTGTCGGACATAATCGTTTGTATAGGTATACGATATATTTGTAAATCTGGTGAATTTGATCGTTCGTGTGGTTAATAGTCCATGTAATGAGCGAATATGCTTGTTCGTATATGTGAACGTAAATAGCATGGATTTGTATATGGTGTAAATTTATCTGGTGTTGGATTAGATTTTAATTAGTTATTAATTTTTTGGTATTGTTCATGATAAACTGAATTGTCACACTCAGTTTAGGATATACATTTTTAATAAAGTTTCATACATTTATTCAGTGTAATGTAGTCTCAATAAAAAAATGAGATAGATAGATAGATAGATAGATAGATAGATAGATAGATAGATAGATAGATAGATAAAATGCTGGTTCAACATCTGGACTGGGAATCATTTAGTGTAGTTTGGGACATCATAGAACATTTTTTGACATAATCACACACAGGTACTCCAGGCGTTGATTCGAGTGTGTCCGTCTGTGAAACTTGGACAAAAGATATAAAGTATCACAGTTTGGTTAAAGGCTAGGTTCACATTGCTGCAATGTACGAGATCGAATGTGATTTGCACCGCACTGCAGTGCAAATCACATGTGATCTCTGTGTGATGTGATTTCAGCCATACATATAGTATGGCTGAATTCGCATCGCATCCGGCCCAAACTTGTACATGGCCCTTTTTTTAGTCCACAGCCGAATCGGATCACATGGGTGTTCACACCATGTGGTCCGATTCCTGTCCGAGTTTAAAGATTGCACTGTGATATGAGAACTAATTTGGAGGTGTCAATAAAACTTTACACTGATACTCCCAGCAGGTCACATAGGGCAGTGCCAACTGCCTCCGGGAGGCATGCGATGCGTGAAACCACAGTCGATTTGCAGCGTTCGCACATCGCAGCAGTCTGAACACAGCCTAACTAAAAAAATGTCATTTTAATGATGTATTAAACTAGGATCTTGTAATAACCAGCTAATAATTGTACACCACTTCAAACCAATGTTTCAGATTCCAATTTCTGAAATCAAATATCACTATGCTTAAAAGTATACTTTTTTTTTTTTTTTTCATTCTCATAGGGGAACAAAGACTCAGACAAGAGGCGGAGCAGCCCAGGACCCCCCGACCTCACCAGCCTGATTGGGCAAATAGCCCAAGCCCCGTGTCCGAGAGGGAGCAGTCCAGCCCAGTGTCCGAGCTGGATCAGCCCAGCCCAGGGCTAGATGTGGAGGAGGAAGAGGTGGTGGAGATACGCACCCCACAAAGTGAGTGTCTGACAACCCAGCTTAAGGTAAACAATTAATGGCTGTATATTTTAACCAATTTTTTATCTACACATGTTTTTAGGTGATGATCTGGTTGTGGAAGGACAAGCCGCGGAGCCATTTACGACTGATAGTGCCCAGAGACTCATTGGTCAGATCATGGCCTGGAATGGCAAGATTGATTTGATGGAGAACAACAGCCATGCCATGCAACAACAACTGGACACTATGAGGCAGGAAATGAAGAACATGATCGATGTTTTAGGGAGAATCTAAGCCCCTTTACCCTAAAACGAAAGATCACGTTCTTCATTTCCTTGACAAAAAGTTTTTAATGTTTTTAGAACATTGTTTTTAGAGGCCAAATTTTGAAGATGCACACGGTGTGTCAACATGTGCTATGTGCCATCAGAGGATCGCAATGTACGCATTTGGTGTTTGCAAACCCTTCCTCATTCTAGTATGTGAGAGGAAGGGATTGCACCCACCAAACACGTCCATTGATCACTCATGATGATACATAGCACATGTTGACATTACCAATTTTTGGTGTGCATCTTCAAAATTTGGCTTTACCCCTTGTTTTCTGTAAATAGTTAAAAATTAGATTTTATGTATTTTTTTTTATAATTTTATTTTATATATATATATAGATATATCTATATATTTATATGTTTCCAAAAAAAAAAAAAATTACAAAAAAAAAAACAAAAACAAAAAGAAAAATATCTAAAAAAAGAGGCACTGGTTGGAATGTGCACTATTAAAAATTCCAAAAAAAAGATGTGTGTGTTTGTGTGTCTATTTCTTTCAATACTCAATACCAGTTTGGGAAGTCATTTTGTGTTTTCTGTCACAAAGGGCCTTATTTACTATTGGCAAAAACCACTTTGCAATACAAATGCACTAGGATAGGAATATGCAATTAGTGGAAATCCAGCTGTTGCAGAACTACAAGTCCCATGAAGCATAGCAAGACTGACAGCCACAAGCATGAGACCCAGAGGCATGATTGACTTGTAGTTTTGCACCAGCTGGAGGTTGGCCAATTGCATATCCCTGAATTAGGAGAATGGAGGAGACAAGCACCGTGAAAAGCAAACAAGAACCAAACTTAAAAATTTGAACAGACAATACATATTTCAAGAAAAATAAATTTTTATTGGTCAGCTGGCATTGGAATAGCCCCCCTACCATTAAAATAGCTGACATACCGGTCACGCACCTCACGTGCTGTTTGGGGGGCTAAGCCAGGAAGGGCATGATCCAGCCCTGTGAGTTCTGGTAATATTAGTCCGGCCTCGGGCCCAATAGGTTGCAGGTACTGGTTCCCTGAAAGTTTGCGGAGAAAATTGTGCAAAATGCAGCAGCAAAGAATCACATAGTTCAGTTTATACTCTGCTAGGTTGATCGCTGTCAGTAACAGACGGAACCGGCTGGCCATAATGCCAAAGGCACTCTCCACAACCCTTCTTGCTCTGGCCAGCCGGTAATTTAAAACACTCCTCTCCGGGGTGAGGGTCCTTTGGGGGAAGGGTTTCATCAGATGGTCACTCAGACCGAACGCTTCATCAGCTAGAAACACAAACGGTAGACCCTCCACATTCTCGGCATCTGGTGGCAAGTCCAGGCCACCAGTGATGAGACGGTGGCAGAACTCGGTCTGCCTAAAGACTCCTCCATCAGACATCCGGCCGTTCTTCCCCACATCCACATAAAGAAAGTCACATTGTGCTGACACCACCGCCATTAGCACCACACTATGGAACCCCTATAATTCCAATAGTAGGACCCCGAATGGGGTGGGGGCACAATCCTCACATGTTTCCCGTCGATCGCCCCTCCGCAGTTGGGAAAGTCCCAACGGGCAGCGAATTGGGAAGCCACAGTCTGCCATTCCTGTGGCGTGGAAGGAAACTGGGGAGTCAAACACAGGAAAAAAAAAATTAGTCATTAAATCAGAACAATTCATAACAAATAAAACTCAAAAACATTTTGGAACAACAGTTAAACAGAAATATTGAAAAAAAAATTCTGCCCAAAAAAAAAATAGACGGCCCAATTCACAGATTACTCAGCCCTCTGATGGACCAGGGGACATAAGTTAGGTGGGTGAGTGGGGTGGGGGGACTAATTAATGAGTAGACAATACCTGCAACCAATTTGAGTGGGGTGGGGGGACTAATTAATGAGTAGACAATACCTGCAACCAATTTGAGTGGGGTGGGGGGACTAATTAATGAGTAGACAATACCTGCAACCAATTTGAGTGGGGTGGGGGGACTAATTAATGAGTAGACAATACCTGCAACCAATTTGAGTGGGGTGGGGGGACTAATTAATGAGTAGACAATACCTGCAACCAATTTGAGTGGGGGACTAATTAATGAGTATACAATCCATATATATATATATATATATATATATATATATATATATATATACACAGGGTGTATACAAAGAGTATACAAAGGGTGGGGGGGGCAGTAAAATAGTACAATGGAGCTGACAATATGAATTATAGAGAAAAACAGTCTCGGCTGTGGGTGTATAGGGGCCCAGGATTGCATGCTGAGGACGTTAGTGAAAGCAAATATGCACGTGGGACACAAAAAGGTAAAAAGCTCAAAAAAAATGACACAAAAAAAAAAAAACATCAAAAAAAAAAAAATGCATGCATTCATATAAAGGGGACATTCACATCATATTCCTGTCATGGATATTAAAAGTCATGATGAAATGAATACAAACATACAATGCATATAATGCAATATTAAAAGAACAAACTTACCTTCATATATTCCTTCTGCAGGACCCGAATAATGGCAGAACAGGTCTCTGGAATAATGATCCCCAGAGCCTGGGGGGAGATGCCTGTCGAGAACTTGAGGTCCTGAAGGCTTCTCCCTGTCACCAAGTAGCGCAACGTGGCGACGAGCCTCTGCTCCGGAGTGATGGCTTGCCGCATGCAGGTATCCTGCCTGCTGATATAAGGGGTCAGCAAAGCCAGCAGACGGTGAAAAACGGGGTCCGTCATCCTGAGATAATTCCTGAAATCATCAGGATTATTCTCACGGATCTCACGGAGTAAAAGCATATGCGAGAATTGGTCACGCTGGCGCAACCAATTCTTTGTCCATGAACTCCTCCTCACCCTGTTCACAGACTGGGCTCGGGTCAAAGTATTAACCCCAACACCAAGCCCCAATATAGCACGAACTCGTTCCCGAGTACGTCCACTCTCCATGGCTTTGAAACGGTCGGCTGGACAAACAAGCTCAATTGAACGCACTGAAGAACAGCCAGACCTATGAAGAACGACCTGAAACCCAGAAACGAGCGGACCAGAAGCGCCTAACAACAGGTACAACTGATCCACGCGTACCGAAAGACAGATACAAACCTCACAGGTAGACTGTGCCGCAGTAAACGGACAAATTAAGCTGAAGTCTGAAAAGCGCGAATCGTCTCTAACCAAACTTCTACTAACGCAAAGTCAGCAGAAGGAGCCCAAAGGGTGCTTTGCTGTGTCTTGGACTTCCTATTTCTAGTCCCGTCGTACGTGCTGTACGTCATCGCGCAAGCTTTCGGCGGACTGTCTGTTCATCGTGTGTGGTCAAGTCCGTTCATTCAAAAGTAGGGCGGACTGTCTGTCGGATTGTCTGACAGACTTAGTTGGCCAGACAATCCGCCCGTGTGTACGCGGCCTTAGATGATAAACTGCGGGCTCTCCTGCAAGACTTGACCAGTAACGTCTCTAAGGAGATGGGGAAACTTGCACACGAGATGCGGGGGAGCTTGCCCAAATCGGAGAACGCACTGATGTCCTGGAAACTAAGTTTGATGATCTGATACAATACGTTCACGTTTTGGAAGAGGACAATGCT
Organism: Lithobates pipiens; assembly: GCF_037356315.1. Taxonomy (NCBI): domain Eukaryota; kingdom Metazoa; phylum Chordata; class Amphibia; order Anura; family Ranidae; genus Lithobates; species Lithobates pipiens. The sequence continues at coordinate 609,851,764 of NW_027507758.1, forward strand.
GGCCTGAAGCAATCTGTTTCCCAGCTTCAGTCCCAACAGGAGGACTTGGAAAACAGGGAACGCCGTCAAAATCTACGCATCAGAGGTGTCCCTGAAACCGTCAGCGAGGAGGAGATCAGACCATACTTACTCAGCCTCTTCAACGTGGTGGCCCCCCGGATTCCAGACATTGACTGGAGACTGGATAGAGCACACAGATCCCTGGCCCCTAAACCTCCAACAGGAGCAAACCCCAGAGACATCATAGTGCGCTTTCATTATTACGACAGTAAAGAAGCTTTAACAATAGCCACTCGCAACAAATCTTGCTTAGAGTTTAAGGGGGCAAAGATACAGATTTTCAGTGACTTGTCACCAATCACCCTCGCCAAACGCTGCAGCTTTTGCCCTGTGACCACACATCTGCAGAATAATCAATTCCCATGCCGATGGGGGTTCCCCTTCCGCTTATCGGCCACGAAAGACGGAATCCAATACTCCATGAGAGACTTACAGGAAAGCAAAGCATTCATCCGCCATCTTGGTCTTCCACCGATCCCAGACGAAGATCCCACCCCTCTTCCTATGATGTCTAAGCCCGCATCCATCCCAGGACGGATCTGGACCCCCGTTCGTCAAAAGTCACAGAAAAACTTTTCCACCCCTCAACGCAATCCGTTCCCCAGACTCCCTCCTTGAGGGTAACTCAACCCCACAACCTAGCTGGAATTGGCTCCGGCCCCTATGACACCATGTTTCCCCTGTTCTTGGAGGGTTTACACCCATATTTATGGGTTTTCTTCATACCTTTGGACTAGAGAAAAGTTCAGTTTTTGTTATACTCAGTCGCTGTTGGAAGGCGGCGGGGGGTCGCTCCAGATGAGCTGGAACCCCTTGTGTGCCTCCTGTTGTTACACGGCCTTGGCTGTGGACTCCTGGGTGGTTTTTACCCCCCAGGCTCTTTTTCTACAGTTTTTTTCTTTTTTTTTTTTCTTTTTATAGGCCTTTTTTTTGGCCTATTTTCTATTTTTGACTTACCTAACTCACAGTTTTATATATCTTCTTTTCTTATAGTTAATGTTGTATACTTTCATTTGCTTTACTCCCAGAGGATACACCATGGTATATATCACCTAGTTATTTCATATGGGTATTTTTGGCCAGTATGTGTTTGTTATGGTTACATTTCACTAATGCCAATCCATAATGATGGCTTTACGGGTCCTTACATATAATGTTAAAGACTTGAACTCCATTCACAAGCGCTGGTTGGCTCTGAAGGAGTTCAAATCTTCAGCTGCGGACATAGTCCTGGTCCAGGAGACTCATTTCCGTCCAGGGTTCCCTTAAATTTGCTGCTAAGCACTTTCCAAATTCCTTCATGGCTTCTGACCCCTCTGGCAAAGCGGGGGTTGCAATCCTGATTAAGAAATCATGCCCGCTAAGGGTAAAATCCTCGCTCATAGACCCCCAGGGTAGATACTATCTCTCACGTTCTCTTACTGTAATTAATGTTTATGTTCCTAATTCGGGTCAAATTCAATTTCTCACTGACTTATTGGGCAGCTTAGGCAAATACGCCCAACCCTTCATGATTGTAGGAGGCGATTTCAACATGACCATGTCTCCTAGAAGAGACAGACAAACACTCTTCTCCTCTACGCCCTCACCTAAAGTGGAACGCCAATCCACTGCATTTCGCAAACTCATTAGAGCCCACAATCTGCTGGACATCTGGAAAATTAAACACCCTACCCACAGGCAATTTTCTTTTTTTTCTCCCCCACATAGGATGTACTCCAGACTAGACTACCTCTTTGTAACAGCACCCTTACTGACATCGGCGGTCGCGTCGGAACTGAACCCCATAACGTTGTCAGACCTTGCTTCTGTTCAGCTCGACCTCGCACTCTCCTGCTCCGCACCTAGAACCTGTCATTGGAGACTCAATGACTTTCTTCTCCGCAACTCCATCATTGAGGCACAATTGTCCCAAAATCTATCAGAATTTTTCCATTTAAATGAGGGCTCTGTAACAGAGGTGTCCACCCTATGGGAAGCTCACAAGGCGTTCTTTAGAGGCACATGTATCTCTGCCGGCTCTCACCTGAAGCGAGACTCGGCAGCTCAGAGGCAAGACATCCTCATGCAGCTACGAAAAGGAGAAACTTTGCTTCTGGCCTCCCCTACGGTGGCACGCCTGCGCACAGTTACCTCCCTTCGCGAATGCTTAAAATCCCTGGATATGCAAAAATGCTCTAAGGCCCTAATATGGGCAAAACAGAAATTTTATGAGTTTTCCAATAAGCCCCATAGGATGCTGGTGAACAAGCTTAAACCACATCCTTTCCAATCCTATCCTGAGCTCCTCCTTCAGGTTGACGGTACCCCGACTCATTGCCCATTAACAATGTCCAAAGTTTTCGGAACATTTTCTGATAAACTATACAACTGTTTGGCCTCCGACCCTAAACACCTATTTACCCAAGAGGAATTTGATTCCTTTTGCTCCCCTTTAAAGCTACCCAAATTATCACCATCCCAGGTAGCTGCTCTAAACGCGGCTGTCTCATCAGAAGAATTAGAGACAGTCGTGAAAGAATTGCCCTCACACAAATCCCCTGGTCCTGATGGCTTACCCTATATATATTATAAAACTTTCCTCCCAATCCTGAGTCCCTATTTACTTAAGCTCTAATCTTCCTTACAAAAGGGGACCATTCCTCATCCACTGTTTCTACACGCACATATCACAGTCCTTCCGAAACCCGGCAAAACCCCATCTCTACCAGATAACTACAAACCCATAGCCTTACTCAACTCAGATTATAACATTTTTACTAAAATCTTAGCCAACAGACTTTCCTCTATAATTCCTACTCTTGTCCATAAAGATCAAGTAGGTTTTGTTTTAGGCAGGCGAGCAGGCGACAATACCAGACGCACCATTGATTTAATCGATCTGCTCGATAAAACTTCCCGCTCCGCCCTTATTCTCAGCTTAGATGCCCAAAAAGCTTTTGATAGGCTCGGTTGGCCCTACATGTTTGCCACACTTACGCGTTATGGTTTCTCAGGCTCCTTCGTATAGGCTCTCCAGGCCCTCTATTCCCATCCCACATCACAAGATCAATTGGCATCCTTCATATCTCAAACATTTACACACAGCAATGGTACTAGACAGGGTTGCCCCCTCTCCCCCTTGTTATTCATTCTATGCCTTGAACCCTTAGCTGCCCTCATCCGGGAGAGTCCAGACATTAGCGGGGTCTCCCTGTGATGGAAGGAATATAAGCTGTCTTTATTCGCGGATGACATCCTTCTCACTCTAACGAAACCACACACTTCACTCCCTAACCTGCATGTCCTATTAGATACGTTCGGCAAACTCTCAGGTTATGAAGTGAATACAGCTAAGACCGAAGCCCTTCCCATTCACATTCCCCCTTCAACTCTTGTCTCGTTACAAAACAACTTCCCTTATCGCTGGTGCTCTGGTTCACGCAAATATTTGGGCATATACTTAACAGCATCTTACCGCACATTATACCAAGCCAACTTCCTCTCCTTAATCTCAGAAACACACGGCCTACTCCGTAAATGGATGGACTGTCCCTTGTCTCTTTTAGGTAGGATAAACGTTCTAAAAATGGCTATACTCCCAAAGTTTCTGTACATTTTCGAAACCCTACTTATAGCCCTCCCTATGTCTCAACTTCGAAGTATTCAGTGGGCCTTCACTAAATTTATATGGGGAAACAGATCACATAGAATTGCTCACACAGTTGTCTTCGCCCCGCGCTCACATGGAGGTCTAAGAGCCCCCGATATTGTTAAGTATTGCTACGCGGTCCACCTATCAGCGACGGTCTCTTGGTCATCATACTTTGCAACAAGTCAATGGGCAGAATTGGAGATGAGCGTCATTAGCCCCTTTCATCCTTGTTCTATGTTGTGGTCCGACCTACCCTCTTCTATGTCATAACTTAAACACATAAGCTTAGAATCAATGCTGTTTACTTTATCCATTTGAAAAAAATGCCACAAGAAGTTCTCTCTCTTTTCCCCATGCCCACCCCTTTTAAATGTTACTTGCAACCCAGACATACCTGACAGCCTTTCTACTGTGGCTATGGCTCCGTGGTCTCAAGCGGGCATTTTTCAACTCCGTCACCTGGTCCACCCAGTGACCCGCAAACTTATGTCCTTCCCAGACCTCCAAAACAAATTTGAAATCCCACAACAGTCCTTTTTAACTTATCTCCAATTTAAACATTATTTTTGCTCCATATCTCCTGCCATGACCCTAGAGAAACCTAACGCCTTTGAGGTCTTATGTACCCAGGGTCCACAACAGAGAGGTCTCATATCCTCTATATACAGGATTCTCCTTGACTCATTGCCACTAACGTTGGATTCCCACCTTTATATGCGGAGATGGGCCAAGATTTTACCCACTCCTATTTCTCTCCCTCAGTGGCAGGAGATCTGCACTTCCATTTCCAAAGCTTTGAGATGTGTTGAGCAGAAAGAGACAGCCTACAAGGTGTTTATGTTCTGGTACAAGACTCCTGAGGTTTTATATAAATATGATCCCTCAATATTCCGTTTATGCTGGAGATGCCTACAGGATGTGGGTACGCATTACCATACCTTCTGGGATTGCCCACTGATCACTCCTTTCTGGTCTATGGTTCAATCCCTACTCCAATCAGTATTAGAGAGAGATATCCCGCTGAATCCAACTCACTACTTACTGGGCCTTCCGGTCCCGGGTATCCCTAAATATGCTAAAAAACTGATGGCCTTTATACTCCTAGCGGCTAAAAGAATAATACCTGCCCATTGGCTATCTCCTATACCTCCTACACAAACCCAAGTAGTCTCATCCATTACACAGATGCGTAGGATGGAACATATGACGGCAGTAGTTCATTCTCTGCCTAAATTTTTTAAGATATGGGATCCCTGGGACAACTCTCTATTAAACCCAGAATCCACTGTCAGCCCCTCTGCCAATCCCCCCTAGGGTGATCTACTGGGGGCATCATACCAATGTCTTCCCCCCTTACCCACATGTCAGGTTTTTTATTTATTTTTTCGTTTTCACTATGCAAATATCATTGTGTACAGATACATGGTGTACCCTTCTTCTTTTCCCGTATGGTATTTATATATGTTTTTCTTTTACTTCTTTGTAATTTGAATGATGATGCCAATGCTACGTTTTGCCAATATCAACGGCTACTGTAAAGTATTTACAATTCTTTTGTTTTGCTCAAAATTTTTTCAATAAACATACATTTAAAAAAAAAAATGTACCAGTTCAAAATTACAATCAGATTCTACTTAACAACAAACCTACAGTCCCTGTCTTGTTTGCACCGCCTGTATACTACTGTTCAGAGTATATAGGGCCTGGGGGCCCCACACCTTTCCTTTTTTAATTTGGATGCGGGGTTCTCCTTAATATGCATACAAGACCCAAAGGGGCTGGTAATGGGCTGGGGGGGTACCCATGCCATTTTTCTCAATGATTTTCATTCGTATTGCCGGTACCAGACATTAAATTAAATCTACGAGCAGTTTTAAATGACTTTTTCCCTTTAGAAATGTCATTTTGTGCAGGGACTGTTCTAAACATGGGAAACATGTGCCACTTCAGAGGCATACTATAGAAAACCCTCAGGTACCATATTTAAAGGAATATTTCACTTTTGTTTTCACTTTAAGCATCATTAAAATCACTACTCCCAAAAAAAGTCAGTTTTAAAAAAAAAATTTGCATTGATACATGTCCCCTGGGGCAGGGCCCGGGTCCCAAACCCTTTTTTAGGACAATAGCTTGCATATTAGCCTTTAAAATTAGCACTTTTGATGCAGAACGTTCGATTCCCATAGACTTTAACAGGGTTCTAAAATTCACGCAAACTTTCGGTCCGTTCACAGGTTCTGGTGCAAACCGAACCCAGGGTTGTTCGGCTCATCCCTAACCACTGGTGGAATTTTGGATGAGTGGTGGCAGAACAACCTCCAACACTACTACAACCTGTCCTGCATCCTTCCCAGCTGCCAGCAGTCACCCAGTGCTTGCTGAAAGATAGGTAAGGTCCCTGTCCATGTCTGATGGACCATGAGTCAGCGGTAATATGCAAGGCATGGACATTGCCTTCCACATGCCCGTAGAGAGCTGGAATCGCCTTCCATGAAAAAATGGCATTTGGGAACCTGCCACTGAGGTACCGCACATTCCACAAACTCATGGAAAGGGGCAGAGTCTACCAACTGAAAAGGCAGCAGTTGAAGTGCTAGCAATTTAGCCAAGCTAGCATTCAACCTCTGGGCATGTGGATAGCTGGGACCAAACTTCTTTCGCCAGTGGAGCAACTGGGGTAGGAAAATCTGCCTGCTGGAATCGGACGTTGGTGTACCGATAGCAGATTGGCCACCAGTACTTGGCAGTGGCACACCTAATTCTACACCTTCATTCCTGTCAGTGCAGGTTTCTGAGAGGACTGAATGTATAGTGGGTCTGGATATCCCAGCTGACGAGGAGGAGCAAGGAGAGGTCTGCCTTGTTCTTTGGTGTGGGTCTTTTAGGTAGTGTTGCCAACAGGCTGTATGGGAGCTCGACATATGTCTGATTAAGCATGTGGTGCCCAATCGCTTGCTGTCTAATCCATGCTTGATACGCTTCAGACATATGTTGCAAATAGCAACAGTGCAATCTGCTGCACATGTCTCAAAAAAGGCCCACACCGAAGAACTTTTGGAATAACGCATGGAGTCACCAGTGCCTGCACTTGCTGAGCTCTGCGGTGTGATGCAGTCAGTTGGCTGCCCTTAAGCTGGCCCCCGGAGGGCATCTTGCCTCATTGGGGA